>NC_134039.1:57146868-57493868 GCF_965140245.1 Athene noctua | reverse complement strand
TCAGGAGGTCTAAAGTCCAGCTAGAAATTAATCTGGCCTCAGCAGTCAAGGATAACAAGAAATGTTTATATAAGTACTTCAACAGCAAAAGAACGACCAGGGAGAGTCTCCATCCCCTGCTGGATGAAGGAGGAAACATAGTAATACATGATGAGGAAAAGGCTGAGGTGCTTAATGCCTTCTTTGCCTCAGTCTTTAATAACAAGACTAGTTGTACTGAGGGAATCCAGCATCCTCAGCCAGAAGACAGAGACTGGGAGAATGACCCCCCCGCAATCCAGGAGGAGACAGTCAGTGACCTGCTGCATCACACAGACACACACAAGTCTATGGGACCAGATGGGATACACCCGAGGGTGCTGAAGGAGCTGGCTGGGGTGCTCGCCAAGCTGCTTTCCATCATTTACCAGCAGTCCTGGCTGACCGGGGAGGTCCTGACAGATTGGAAATTGGCCAATGTGATGCCCATATATAAGAAGGGTCAGAAGGATGATCTGGGAAATTACAGGCCTGTCAGCTTGATTTCAGTGCCTGGGAAGCTGATGAGCAGCTCATCCTGAGTACCATCACACAACACATGAGGGACAACCAGATGCTCAGGCCCAGTCAGCATGGGTTTATGAAAGGCAGGTCCTGCCTGACAAACCTGATCTCCCTCTACGACAGGGTGACCTCCTTATTGGATGAGGGAAAGGCTGTGGATGTTGTCTACCTTGACTTTAGCAAGGCCGTTGACACAGTTTCCCACAGCATTCTCCTGGCGACACTGGCTGCTTGTGACTTAGATGGGCACACGCTTTGCTGAGTAAAAAACTGTCTGAATGGCCGGGCCCAAAGAGTTGTGGTGAATGGAGTTAAATCTGGTTGGTGGCCGGTCAAGAGTGGTGTCCCCCAGGGCTCGGTTTTGGGGCCACTCCTGTTTAACATCTTTATTGATGATCTAGACGAGGGGATCGAGTGCACCCTCAGTCAGTTTGTAGATGACACCCAGTTGGGTGTTGATCTGCTCGAGGGTAGGGAGGCTCTGCAGAGAGACCTGGACAGGCTGGAGCCATGGGCTGAGGCTAACTGGGGGAGTTTCCATAAGACCAAATGCCGGGGGCTGCCCTTGGGCCACAACAACCCCCAGCAGCGCTACAGGCTTGGGGAGGAGTGGCTGGAGAGCTGCCAGTCAGAGAGGGACCTGGGGGTGCTGATTGACAGCCAGCTGAACAGGAGCCAGCAGTGTGCCCAGGTGGCCAAGAAGGCCAATGGCATCCTGGCCTGTGTCAGCAATAGCGTGGCCAGCAGGGACAGGGAAGGGATCTGACCCCTGTACTCGGCACTGGTGAGGCTGCCCCTCGATTCCTGTGTTCAGTTTTGGGCCCCTCACTCCAAAAAGGACATTGAATGACTCGAGAGTGTCCAGAGAAGGGCAACGAAGCTGGTGCAGGGTCTGGAGCACAGGTCGTACGGGGAGCGGCTGAGGGAACTGGGGGTGTTTAGTCTGGAGAAGAGGAGGCTGAGGGGAGACCTCATCACCCTCTACAGTTGCCTGAAAGGAGGTTGCAGAGAGCTGGGGATGAGTCTTTAATGAAGTAACAAGGTGTAGGACAGGAGGTAGTGGCTTTCAGTTGTGCCAGGGAAGGTTTAGACTGGATATTAGGAAGCATTTCTTTACGGAACAGGTTGTTAGGTGTTGGAATGGGCTGCCCAGGGAGGTGGTGGAGTTGAGGAGTGTCAACATAGCACTGAGGGATATGGTGTAGTTGGGAACTGTCAGTGTTAGGTTAATGGTTGGACTAGGTGATCTTCAAGGTCTTTTCCAACCTTGATGATTCTGTGATTCTGTAATAGTTTTAAATATAATATTTATTGTTTAATGCCATTTTAAGGTTTATTTGGCTTGCAGTGACATTTTGCCCACAGCTAATGGTACTTAAAATAGATGATATAAAGAAGGAGGGATGCATACCTTGTTAAAGAGTTAAAATGCATTTTTCTTCAAAACCTAGTATGGTATGTTACTTGAACTGACTGGGGAGTTTATGTTCATACAAGCTTCCTATAAAAATATTCTGCTGGAGTTTCAAAAAAAAATTAAAATTGTATTATTTGCCATACGTTTTTTCCCCCAGTGGTAATTTGCTATCCATTATTGTGTAATGTGTATTGTACTAGTTTAGTTCCCATATTGAAAACTGCTTTATTAGCCATTTCTTAAGCAATAGTGCAAAGTAAATTGAAATTGAGCCATAATATTACTGCACTATCACAGTAATGTGATCATATTCTTTCTACAGTGGGGAATGGACATAAATCTGTCAATAGCAAAACCTGCAAAATACAAATAAAAATCCACACCATTGTATTGATGTGTTTTTTAAGAACTCAGGTCTATCAACCAGCTAGCCTGAATATATTGAATTTACATTTGCTGTAGCAGTGAAGAAATCAGTTATGTAGTTTTGCACATAAGTGTCATAAAAATTAGATTTAGGATGTCATTGTGGTGATTTAGAAAGAATTGATTTATTATATACTTTGAAGTTGAAAAAAAAAAAGTGAATATAAAAAACAGGTGAAGTAACTGAGAAGATAATTCTGAATTACAAAAAGCCACCTGGACATGGACCTGGGAAACTTGTGGGTGGACCTGCTTGAGCAGGGGGGTTGGACCAGATGACCCTTTCAACCAGAGGTCCCTTTCAACCCTTCTGTCATTCTGATTCTATGAAGATAAAATTTAGAAGAAACCAAGTGGCCTCTTATCACTACATAAGTGTTTTCATGTAATGGAGGATTGATTTACTTTTTCATTATCCTTGCGCATGTTCCAGTGAGAATGTGAGAAACTCATGCTATGTAACATTGGTAAACCAGAGAGATTCCAGAGGGACAACAACAAAAAAAGGTTTGTATTTTTTTCAAAAAAGCCTTGCAAAGGAACACAGAAGACCTGAGTTTAATTGGTCTAGGAAAAAAAGAAGATGATGAGGAAACATAGAGTTCTCACGTACAGAGAAAATTGGACAAAATTCTGCCAGGAATAAATCAAGTATTATTAGTTTTACCTCAGTGCAAGAAGGCTCGACTGGATCATCTCCCTGTTTTCCAGATCTAATTTTCATTGATCTTAACTCATTGCCTTGCTCTTCCATCCAAAAGAACTGCATCATTGTCTGAGGAGACGGAGGCACAGACTCTGTGTACAGTGCAAACATACAGAGACCTTTATTGTTTTTAACACTGAGAATTTATACCATCTTCAAAGCTTTGTCAGTAAGCACAAGTTAGGCTGGGTTATAATAATTTGTTACAATGTATTATGCATTTGCTGTTCACACACTCTAGTCTATACACTGATTGGCTAAGCTAAAAGCTTAACTCTACCATCGGAGTCCTGGTTATCAGTCCTTTAGTTTTATAGTTCTTGCAACTCTGCATTTTCTTGTTTATCAGATGCCAACTTTCTTCAGTTGTTCTTTATTCTTCAGTCAAGGACATCGTCGAGCTGAGATGTCCATTTTCTGCCATAAAGCTCTCCACAATTGTGTAAGATCAAAACTGATTGTTTACAGTAGAGATGCAAGTCCTGCTCTGGTTCTTCATGGTGGTTTGCTTTAGTTAACCTGGAGAGTTGAAACAAGGCACAAGGGCATGTTGATTGCAGGTTGATATGTTTCAGTTACTACTCAATATATGGGGCAGGGTGAATCTTCATTGTCAGATTTTGTGGTTAAAATTATTTTCCTGTAGAAGACATGGCAGATGTCATCTCAAATTCTTTGCTTTTAGAAATAATTTTTAAACCATGTAATCTTTGTTGCTTAATGAAAATCTGCTTGCCTGGAGCAGTGTAATAAAGTGAAGTGAAAATAAAAATATTTAGGCTGTGTGGTGATTTCAGATGTACAAAACTGCTGGTGTTCAACTGCCTAACTGTGGAAAGCTACAGTAATTCAGATAAATAGTATACAAATTTAAAAATCAGCTACATGTATTATCCAGGTCTCTGCTGCTTAAAGTATTTCACATTGGATGTGAAGAATATATTTATATATTAATACCAATCCTTGTTCAAATGTTTTACATGTCTTGATGCATCTTAATCTGAGCTCAACCTACAGCTTTTGTCACTGTTATGGAGGAAACTCTTTTAATATTTTATTCACTTCATCTTACATTATTCGTAAATCTAAGATCTATTAGTGTAGCTGACAGAAAAAGAAGGGGATTTTTCCATTTTCATTAATATTTGAGACATGTATATAACTCCTAATGGTACCAAAGCAGGAATTTTGTAAATTCTTTGGCCACAGAAAGAACAAGCTGTATAATTTCTACTGAGAAAAATCTGATTTTTTAGTATACATACGTTAATTAAGTTCTTAGTAGTATGGTCATTTTCAGGTCTGCTTTAACACAGTTAGTTATAAAAATAAGGTTAATAAATCTGTTCCAGAATTTGTGTACTTTAAAGCTGTGCTTGATTTATATATGAGGTATGAGAAACAGCTCTGTTGAAAACACATTATCTAAACATTGTCTATGAACCAGTGGAATGAATCAGATGTTCATACTGTCCTTCTGGAAATTGCATACATGTTGGAAATGTTTCTAATTCCTCAAAATGTTTATAATTGTTTGTAAACAGCAGAAAACAGAAGTAAAAAACACAGAAAAGTATTCTTCTGTAAAAAAATTAATAAAATATTTAGAAGAGGCATGGAAAGTGAAACGGTAGTTTGTCATCTTAATATGAGGTGAGCAAAGCAAGTTGTTTGAAGACTGTTACAGAATGGCACTAACATGGCATGGGTGTTGCGTATAGTCATTATAGCTGTATTTTCATTCTGAATTCCTTTCCAAAATATTTTACTTTCTTCTGGACCTTTACTTTTCAGTCAGCGAGTATATATTCTTTGAAAAGAAGAGTTTTAATAAAAACGATGATACTGACTACACAGCAACAATTTTCTTTTGTTCCATGCTTCTTCTGTTTTTCTTCTTTAATCTTAAACGTATTATTGCCAAGAGTTTTCTGTGTTGATGGACATACAAGGAGGCAAGTAAAAGCAGGATTTATGAGTCCAGTAGGAATAGCAGAGTGAAAGTTTATTACTGTCTTTCCATGCTATGCTCGTCTGAAAAGTATCAGGTTTAAATAAAGCTTTTGTTGTTCTTGCTATTTTGATTTGGACAGATTAGTTTCTTTTTAAAAGGCCTGACATACCTGTTGCGATTTTTATTCTAAGTACATTTGGTGAGGACAAAACTTCTAACGTGAAAACACGAACAGGTGGTTAAGTCAACATTGGAATCTGATGTTTTTGCTTTGACTTCAGAATCAAAGGTCTGGCTTTACAAAGTGAGTTGTTTAAATTCACAAGAAAATTTATGGTGCTGTGTTTTGCTACCATCCCACCACACTACTCAGACCTAGGGGATGATGTTTTTATACAGGTCTAAAACTAAATTTGTTCCAGTACACACTGCCCTATATTTCAGTATATTTCTTAGAACACTTTTTAATGTTTGCTGAACTGTATTTCTAATTCTCTTTTAATGAAGAATATAAACTATGAATGCGTAGAATAAGTACTGATATCCATCAGGATTCTTTTGTATCTCAGCAATCATACTTAGCTGTGAACTTTTATAATGTTCAACTAATACGTTTATTAATTTATTGACTCAGCTTTCTTATAGTTGCATGTTAGACCAACCTTGTTGTATGGAGTTTTGCCAGCATAGATGTGCTGGGTCATGGTAGAAGAACAGAAAACCAGCTAAAGGTGCCCTGCAGACAATTCTTAGTCTGAATGTGGCTTTGCTGACAGCAAATACCTTTTGTCTGCTTAGTCTGTGTCGTGTTAAGGAGGTGATGTAACTATTACATGATCAGAAATATTCCTTCTGTTCTTGTGTAATGGCTGGATTATATCATATGTAAATATATCTGTCTAAAAATGAGATTTTTAATAAAACATAGTCACCTAGACTTCCTTTGTAATTAACTGGGCAAGCAGGCACCACGATAAGAGCAGTTTATCCCATTTTAAAAGATGTCTGATATAGATGGGATGAATTGTCTTCTTTTTGTGCTTGTCCCAATGAATTGGATGGAGAATCTGGGTGATTAGATTAGACAAACCTATGTTTTAGATAAGTGAAGTTAAGCATGATGAATTTGACATGTAGGGTACCATACGAGCAGACATACTTACAGTGAATAATTGCAAGTTATTCTGGGGGATTAATAATTGCACTGTATAAGTTTTTTGTAAATGCAATATTGAATTCTATTACCACTTTGAAAATAGGAGTGAGCTGTATGTAGGCAGTTGTATCCAAATCCCAGTCATATGTAAAATAGGTTAGGCATTTCAGAAAATTTCACCAAGATATAAGAATAACATTAACTTGAAGGGACTTGTTGATTTCTGTACATAATAAAGCACACAACAAAGGAACATCTGAATTGCTGGTGTGTGGTAAAAGACAATGAGCATCTCTCCTGGATCATAGCTTCTAGTTATTTCTAGAGCAGTAACTTTAAGTAGGCTTGACGATTTGCAGGGATAATATTACTATGTAGAATGTAAGTAATTAAAGCTAATGAGGGATTATTAGAGGGAGAATAGAATGGGAAATGTTTTAAACCCTCGTTTAGTTTCTAAGAGTTGGCATGAGAATTTTAAAGAGAGCAGGTGACCTCATGCTAATTTACAGCGGTTTTAGTTAAGTGTTGAAGACAAAAATTTGCTGTGAGTGAATCACAGAAATAGTTGAATCTGGCAGTATTACTACAATAGAACTTTTTAATCTTGTGTGATCAATTTTATTGTCCATTATATTTGCACAGACTTGAGCCAAATACCAGTTTACAAACATCTGTAATAGGATACAGATCACCTGTTTCTGTGTTTCTTCAATAATTAAGTATTTAGCCTGTTTAAGTACTAGCTGATTCGATTAACAGGTTGGCAAAAATTTCTTTCTGTTTCATAGTGCACAATCTTTGGTCGGTTTTATTATATGTTGGTTTGGGTTTTGTGCAGTGGGTCAGATCTATTCAGTCTATAGAACCATAGGGCAGGGAAGTGAGGGAAAGGATCAGAGTCAGATAACTTTTTTTTCCTTGCTTTATTCCAAGCTTATATTATGTTTTAATATATTGCTTCCCCATCCATTTTCCTCTTCCAGATAGTTGATATTTTGCTTCCTTATGTAACAGCTGGGAAGATCAAGGGATGAGAGAATGCATGCATTTCCATAAAAATTGATCCATTAATAATTTTGTAACATTAATAGTCAGCCCATTGGTATATGCAGACTTTATATTCTGAATAAATCCAAATAATATAATAATAAAAATGGGCAAAAGGAAACAAGGCTGCGGGAGGTTCATTGTTGTGCTGATTCCTCGTTTCTATCAATACTTCTGTGTTCAGAACTCTCTGTATTTTGTGCAGTATTCTGCTTGTACTGTAATATTGACTGCGTTGTGTGCTGGAATTACTTAATATTTTTGTAGTGGACTGTAGGAAGATACACTTCTGCCCTACATGTTACTGCTAAGGAGTAAGATGGGGAGTTATGCAAGGGAAAGGAGAAGCAGATGGACAATAAAAATAGAAGTGAGAAGGCAAAATAAAAAGGGGAAAAAAAAAGAAAAGGGTAGTGGAGCTGTATGAGAATGGAACATACATTGATGGGAGAAGGCAATGACTCTAATCCTCCCATTACACAGATTGTTTCTTGGTGATACGTTGCAAGGAAGCCAAATGCAGAGTTTCTGTTGAGGTTTTAATTGCTTATGCTAATGATCTCTAAGGTGTACGTAGAGAAGACCTAGTAATTAGTACATAAGGCTATGCATTGGCTTTATACAAAGAAGTATTAAACAGGGAGGAAAGTATACATGACTCTTTGTTATACACCTGTACTTTTTAAAAACCTCACTTGAGTGAGGAGCACTAAAGTGGGCTAATAGAAGTTTATGCCCTGGAAATTGTTAGCTTACCCTTTACTCATCAGGTATATGACACCTCAAATTATTTCATAGAATATTAAATAATTTTTGTCCACAGAGTGTCCCACACTTAGAAAATACATGACACTTATTTTTGAGTAATGTATCCGTGCAAGGCCTGGAATTTGAGCAGATGAGGCTTGTCATTCCTTTCACTGTATTTTACTTACCATACTGTCTTCTTAAGTGTTTCACTAGTATTTTCTTATATTGGTCCACTGTATTTAGAGTCAGAAATCCTGCATACTGTCACTGTTACCTGCTTTGTGTTTTCAGACAGTTTCAGAAAGACCATCAGAAACAGCAGAATACTCTGCTGGTGGCATCCATTTTCAGTCTTTGACTGTATTTAGATTCTTAAAACTTGTCTTAGATTTTTACGTCTACCGGTATTTTTATGTTTTGTTTTCATGGTCTGTAATCTTGTTTCCTGAGTTTGAATTTTTCTAGCCTTCTTACTGACCCCTCTATTTTATGAGCTTTGTTGTCTAAGATAATACATATTTCTCCAACTCAGTTATTCATATAGTTAAAAAAAAAAAAAAAATTGTTTCTGAAGTATTGCTTTTAATCACTCCTGTGTCACCATTTGTGTGTAAAATCAGGGACACAAGCTGATTTAGTTTTTTCTTATGTCTATGGTTATCCCCAATTTCAGTTCCTAAGGCTTACAAAGCACATCACAGTGGCTTGTTTTTCAGTGACATGAGAACTATAGGAAGCAAAATAACTTCTATTATAAATCTTAAGTAATAAATATTTTAGATTACTTCAGCTGTCTTGAATCTAGACAGTTATGCATCAATAGCTGAAGAGAAGCATACATGTTGCGTGCTTCCATCTATTCTGTATTTTTATAAATAACTGTTTCAATCCTATGCTTTAATTTAGATTTAGGTTTATTGATAATGCTCCCTTTAATCCTGATACTAGCCTAGTTTGTTTTTCTTCTTCTCCCCCTAGAAAATACCCACACATCATGGTTGAAATAAGTGCCTTTAACTCATCTTTTGCCCGTAGATTTCTGTTCATATTATTTTTCTTTATTTCACATTATTTTTTTAATAAAGGGAGTTAGGAACTTCAGGCAAACTGCTTATATCTGCAAATGTATTCAATTAGTTGAGTCTTCATTTGGATTTAAAAGTCACAGTTTAGAACGTGATGTGTCAGTTATGTATTGCCTGACTGTCTCCCTTCAATCGTGTGCATGTCCTTCTGTTATTTTTGTATTAGGACTGGCTGTTAAGGTCCATGAAATCCAGTAGTATCTGTAGTGCAGTGTGAAATGAGTAACTTCATGGGAAAGGTGTTAACCTTCAAAGGGTATATAATAATACACTATTGGGTAGGGTTTCTGAAAATTATAAACATAGAAATATTTCCAGTAGATTAAATATTTTACTTATAAAACATTGCTTAGTATTTAGAATGAATACACATTCTTTCCTTGTCTTTAAAGAGCTACTAATTTCATTCACAAGTTTATAACTTTAGCTTAGTTTGTAAAACAGTACTCTTCTGCTGAATTCTTTTTAAAGCTACCATAGTTTTAAATTATCTTTTTTGGGGTGGGGGTGGGGTGGGTGTCTTAAAATTTAAGAGATACCTCAAGTGTTTCATGTGTGTGACGCTACAATTCCTGTTAACACTGAACCTCTTCAACCTTAAAATGGCATTGGGCTGTCTGCATATTCCATTTTACAAGGTATTGCCAATTAAACCAGACATACTGGTTCAGCTTGTTTTATCCAGAGTATTCCTTTCTGTGGATTTTCACACTGATAACGATGTCATTGTTATCAGAATCTCCCTCCAGCAGTTGTTCTTCTACTTTTGCCCTCTTTTGAAAATCATTTATGATAGTAGTGGCTTCAGAGAGAAGTATTTCAGTTCTGCTTCCAGGGAATGTAAGAGGTGGAGTGCTTTAGGAAGGCTACTGTGCTCTTCTGCTGCACTCCTGGGTATGATAAGAAAAAGAGTTTGACTATGAAACTCTCCTCGCCTGTTGTTTTAACTAAAAACCTGATCATCTTGGTGCAGTCAAGACACTTCTGCTACCATGACAGTCATATTTGAGTGCTTATCAATTCAAGCAGTGTTTGATTCTCACATTGCAGCTTCCATTTTGATACTTTCAAAGGTGATGCTTGTCTTTCACGAGTTTTGTCCTCCCTTTTTATCAAGAGTGTATAAATGTCCAGATCTTATGCCTCATTTAAGAGGGGCATAGGGAGGAGGGGTGCTTCTGCTCAGACTTTCCAGTCTCTGAACCTCCACTAGGAGATACATACATCTGTATACACACACACACACACACACGTGTGTACACATAGACAGAAAAAGGGAATCAACAGTACCAATTTTATGTAAGATTAACAGTTGCTAGAAAAAGGCTTTAATTAATTTCTAACAACTTACTTAGGCTTCTGAGTAATATGGAAGATGTAAGTTTCTTTCAGCTATCCTTTAGCTTCCCTCTTCACTCCCTCTTGGGAATTTTCCATGTTGAGCTGTTAGAACAAACTCCTAGGTTGTCTGCTGTATCTTCTGTCTTTGCCTTTTCAAGAATCCTTTCACAGGAATCTGCTAAGGCAGACCTTTTCTTTCTCTGAGGACAACAGAGTCAATTACTTTCAAAGGAAAAGGGCTTGATAGGGACTATGTCCTTAGCCCAGAAAATGAACAGAAAGCCTGTTAGACTTCTGCCATCATTTGCAGGTTGAAAGCTGGACAGTTATGAAACAATCTGCAACTGTACCTGTTCAAGTGTGAGGGAGGGTACTGGTTTTTTATAATAATATGACCTCTGTTTCGTAGAAAGTACCTTCTATTTCTCTGGGTTTAAAATCACTATAATTAATCACCTTCTTTTCAGGCTGTCTATGGTATCCAAGATATTCTCCAGAGACCACCCACCTTCCTTTTATTGTTGAAGACTTCATAGTCTATGTTGTTGCTTCAATGTATTGATAAGAATCATGGAAGTTGAGAACCAGTGTAGGAGAGTCTAGTGCGGGGATATATGCATCTACTGTCTGAAAGTTTATATGAAATGCACACTTTAAAATAGAATTTTTTTTCCTTCCTTATTAGCTCAATAGTTTGGCTGTTAGCTTATCTCTACCAGACTGCTGTAAATATCTTATATTGATGTCTGCATTAATTTTGACCCAATCTGTCAGCTATTTAAACTTTTTATTGTCCTCTATGAACATTAAGAGAAACTTCATACAGCCTTCTTGGGAGTCAACCCAGCACTTTAGATATTGTCAAAATTCAACTTTTATATTTGTGCAAGTAAGACTATTGGGTGAAAAACCTAAAAATAGTTAACACTGTTTCCTTAGTCTGAAAGTAAGACAGCGCTCCTAGTTAGCAAAACAGTTTGCTTGTTTTCTTGTGAGAAGTGGAAACATATTAATAGAGCAAGATATCTTGGAGGATATTTTTAGAACATAAATTCTTCATGAGAAAAAAAGCATGGGCTTTAGAGAAGTGATGCGTGAGCTTTCTGAGCTGGGTATATGGCAAAGATATCACAAGATACATTACAGTGTTTTTATACTTTCATTGGCAACATCCTTTCAAAGTGACACGAATTCAAGGTGATCATTGAATTAAGGAGGAATAGGATGCGGAAATGTAGGGGAGAAATGCAGGTGGTTTTTCAGAAGACTAATTGTAAGTCTATTTAGACAAAATATGGTAAAAAAATAGGTAGAAGTAGCTTACTTTCATTTAAAGCCTTCCTCAACTGTGTTTTTTAACATAGTCATCTGTGTCACTATGAGACAAATGTCAGCTTCTATAATTGCACAGGTTTGCTTCTTTAAATTCTGGATACTTGTTCTTGCAATATTGTTAATTGTATCTGCTGCTAAAATAAAATTGTCATGCATGTTGCTTCAGGTCTCTAGGCTTCTCTGATTTCCATGGTGTGTTGATTGAGTCATTCAGATGAACTCACTGAAGTGGCTGTTGTGCTGTAACTGTGACTATGAGAGTCAAGAGAATTAATAAATATGGTTAGACAAATCAGACTTTTCTGATGGTAATACATTTTGTACACCTTACAAAATTCCTAGAATAGCTTCAAAGAAATTCTCAAGTATCTTCCTTTTAAGGGTTTTGTCATAGTTACCCCTGGTGCCAGAATACAGTAGAAAATACAGCTGCAAATTTTTGTTATTGCATATTTTTGTACCTTATAAAAAAGTCTATTCTTTGCTGCAAATAATTTAGGTAAAACATGGTTTTGCTCAGTAGTTTAATGTTGAAATTCTGTTGGGGGACTGATGGTTAAATGTAAGTACCTACTTACAAGTATCTAAAAAGTGAGGTGTTTTAAAGTCCTGGGATATACAGGAGAGATCTAGTCAAGACCATCAGTAGATGCTGGAAAGCAGATAAACACCTGAGTTCCGCTTTCTGAACTCAGAACTGAAGTGTCTTAGTCTCTCTCAAAAAAGGCCTGTGCCAAATATCATTATTCTTTGGTTGAAAAGTCATGTAGATATGTAACTGAATTTGTGTTTGAGAGAGGATGCTGAACCTTCTGCTCTCTTAGTGGGGTATTTTAAAAGTAGCTAAATTAAATTATTTTGACAGCTTTGTTTCAAGAGGGATTGTTTTGAGTTTTCTGTACCACTTTCTGTTTACCCAGTTATAATCCAAAATGATCAGTCAACAAGTTGAAGAGGAAACATCTGCTGCTACTTAGTCAAACAATTTTAGTTTGTATCTATAGAGCTCAATATCAATGAAAGGAATATTGCTTCAGAATATGAAGTGCACAGGAATGGGAATTATATCAGATATAAGGACTGTTGAATGATGGTTGATTTATGTGGTTCTCTGGGATGTGCTTCTACAATTTGGTAATGTGACAGAATCTTTGTGTTCAAAACAGTGTTCCAGGGTTGACCAGGATTTTAATTGGAGTGGGCTAATTCTTAGTAAAAACTTCACTATTTTTTCTTGCTTTGAAATGTTGAGGGTGAAGAAAACTTCTACAAAACTTTCTCACTTTTCTTGCAAGGGATCCATACCATTTTTCAAAGTCATATTTACAGTATAATTAAAACCAGCTTCCTTAAATTGCATTGTGGTTAGTGTTTTTTTGTATAAAAATGGATGTAATGTTTTTTTCAAAACTATCTAAAATATTTTTTCTGTTAAAATCTCTTAAAAATTCATACAGTTACCTTCAAGCATTTTTATTCAGAATCAATTTTTGATTCAGTATTCAGTAGATCAGTATTTTCCAGAAGTGCCAGTTCTGTGGTATGTGCGGGAGCTCTGTACCTACATATAACTGCAGTTTTCCAGTCAACACTGCAGTTGCAAGAGGCATCCTTCTTGCTCAGCTCACTGTACAGGTAACTGCCCAGGAAGTCATACTGATGAAGAAGATAACTGGCAGCCATTTGGAATATTTTGTTCTGTTTATTTGGGTGTGGGGTTTTTTTTTGTGTGTGTTTTTTTGTGTTTGTTTTTTTTTCTTTTTTCTGAGAACATTATAAACCAGATCAGTTCCATAATTCAGGTCTTTGGGGAGCTCTACAAATGCTCTGTCACAGTTGGAATGGGGTGTTGAAGGAGAAGGTGAAGACAAGGAGCTGCAGGGTGAGAATACTTTCTTCATTTGATGCAGTGCTGGGTGATGTGATTGTCTGTCCTTGAAACCACAGTACAAACCTGATGCATTTCAAGCAGAATAGGTGTTTGACACTTGACGTAGGCATATGTTGAGGCAATCCCAAGCACAAATACAGGCTGGGCAATGAGTGGATTGAGAGCAGCCCTGTGGAGAAGGTCTTGGGTCTCTTGGTGGGTGGAAAACTGAACGTGAGCCAGCAATGTGCACTCACAGCCCAGGAGGTCAACTGTATCCTGGGCTGTGTCAAGAGAAGTGTGGCCAGCAGGTCGAGGGAGGTGGTTCTCCCTCTCTACTCTGCTCTTGTGAGACCCCACCTGGAGTGCTGTTTCCAGCTCTGGGGCCACAACACAAGAAGGACAGGGTCCTGTTGGAGCGGGTCCAGAGGAGGCCACGAAGATGATCTAGGGACGGAGCGCCTCCCCTAAGAAGACTGGCTGAGAGAGTTGGGGTCGTTCATCCTGGAGAAGAGAAGGCTCTGGGGACACCTTATGGCAGCCTTCCAGTACTTAAAAGGGGCTACAGGGAAGATGGGGAGGGACTTGTTATCAGGGAGTGTAGAGACAGGATGAGGGGTAACAGTTTTAAACTGGAAGAGGGTAGGTTTAGATTAGATATAAGGAAGAAATTCTTTACTGTGATGGTGATGAGACACTGGAACAGGTTGCCCAGAGAGGTTGTGGCTGCCCCCTCCCTGGCAGTGTTCCAGGCCAGGTTGGACGGGGCTGTGAGCAACCTGGTCTAGTGGAAGGTGTCCCTGCCCATGGCAGGAGGGTTGGAACTAGATGATCTTTAAGGTCCCTTTCAACCCGAAGTGTTCTGTGATTCTATGCTGCAGGCTTACATGTGTGTGTGTAGGAGGTCCGGTACTTGCTGAGAATATAGAGTTTTCTGTGTGCATCCTATGCAGTGTAAGCACCTGCATTTTTGTATAGGCTTTTCCAACACAATGTGAAAGGCTTTTAATTTTGTAGTGAAATACTCAGCTTGATGTATTCTTTTAGGTTTGAATTTTAAGCCTAATACTCTGCTAGGCATTGGTTACATATAAGTGTACTGATGAGTATAGTTGATACTGGATTTCTTGCTCAAGATTTGTTGATATTGTTTACACCAAATGCAGTGGATTATCTTTCAGAAAATACTGCTCATTCTTTTTTTTCCCCATCCTTTTCCCCCCCCATTTTTCCCCCATTTAACTTGGATTAGTATTTAAGCTTTCTTCTAGAGAATACATTCTGCAGTTTACACATAGTTAATGTGAAGCAGTAGCTAAAAATTTCCACCTTGAATTATGTTTCCAATAAAGTTTTTGAAAGTTTTTTCCTTTAAAAAATCAGATTACGGTATTTCTCACTTAGAAACCCTGTCCTCTTTGTGTTTGTATAATTTCCAGAATATTAATGAGCTATAAAAATATTCATTTTCCCCTTGTTATTAACATAGAAATCAAAAGTGCACTAAGAAAATTCATACAGAATCTTTAATGCTTTGTGTAAACTATTCATTTCAGGAAAGTTGAAAATTCTATTTCTGATATTTTGAATTTAACTATCTTATGGATTTCTTCCAGCTGATTAATTTAATTTGTTGTTTTATCTTCAATTTATAAGAACTTGATCCTATAAAATGTATGTCTCCTCGTGAAATGTCAAGGTTTCTGCTCTCAGTATAGTTTTTACTTCAGAGTTATTGAATTTGTTTTCCACTTTAGTATCATGTTGCATTCAGTTTTTCAAAATTCCCTTGTCAGAAAACTTTCTATTATTTTTTGGCAATATTTTTTTTTGCCTTGCTGTCACTTAAGGTTTTTTTCAGTCTTTTGTGAGGATGAAATTCTATTTTTTTACATTCATGAACTGTTGAGTCCATGCACCTAGCCTCTCCTTCTCTTGTATCGTAACTAATCACCCTGTTTCATGGCCAGTAACAATCAGCATAAATTCCTAGTGGCCATGATATTTTCTTTGAGAAAGGCAAGGCATTTTACATGGTTCTTACACTCTGCAGTGGATACTGCAGACTGCATTTTCATTAGGAACATTTCTGCACTCTGTGTCAAGGTAATGGGAAAGTAAAAGATAAAATAACTACTTTGCTTTGAAATCTAAAGACATCTGGAAAAATAAGAGGTGCAAAATAATGTTATCTGGTGAAAAAAAGAGATGGGTAGATTATTTAAATAATCCGGGTATACAAGAAGGGGCCAAGTATCTGATGCACTTAAACTCTCTCAGAAAACATTTTGTTAGAATACCCTGTATGAAACTGTTGATGATGGTGAGTATAACACTAACATAAACTTTCATTCCTTTTATTACCAAAGTTAGGATAGACTGTGTATTTTTATCAGCATACATGTATAAAAACATTAGGATAAACAGTACTGAAATAAAGAATTTTTAAAGATTCAAAATAGTACTAACTAATGAAACCATCTACAGTGATAAGCAAATAGAATTAATCTGAGATTTTTCACACTTTTTTTCTGAATGCCTGGTACTAATCACAGTCTGAGAAAGGATTTGGTCTAGACATGGCACAACTACTCATTGCTGCCTATAAGACACTCTTACATAAAATACACCAGTGTTTATACATTTAAGATACATATTGACACTTAATCCTAATAAAATGGTTGCTATGCAGAAGTATGATGGCTTTATAAATTGCATTTATGGTCATTCCTAATTCAGTGGAATAGTTTAAGGTTCTCTGTCAGAACTCTACATTTTGTCTAGCACTACTATGTTTAGTTTATTTATCACAATAGCTCAAGGGTAAACTAAAAGAAAAGACATAATTCATCTTGGTCACAAACATTTGGCAGGACTTGATTATGCTAATTGATTTAAATTTTGTACTGCAAGTATACAAATGAGCCTCTAGTATGAAACAGTTTAACTCTCTCACAGATAAAGTGAAGTTGAAAAACATGTTTTGAGAAAATGGACTTAAACAAGCAAGTTGGTTTTTTCATGTTCTGCAATCCAAACTGAATGCATTTTACTGTTCTAATGTTTCAATTAAACATGGTTAGAAGCTACATGAATTAGCAAATTTTTAGTGGCCCTTATGGTCATTACAATTCGATATGGATGGCTGAATTTCACTGTCAATTATGGATAGAACTGTATTGCTGGTTACTAGGAAATGATGCTTCATGCTATGTCAGTTTTTGCTGAAATGGGTGGAAAAATTCACTAAAAATACTGTAGACCAGTGTCAGAGCTTCTTCTCAGGAAGTGTCCCTAGTAGTCTCTCTGCAGGACAGAGTTAAAAAACATGTAGAACTTATTTGTCACAAATCAGTTTTTCATGAGTTTTAAATGTTTTTTAGTAATTTTCAGTGTTTTGTCAAGGTAATATATGCTAAACCTCAGAATTGAGTAATTTTCTAGGATCTTTTTGCATTATTTTAACAAATGCATGATGTGCCATATGTGGTACATTTTCCATTTCTGTTAGTTGCTAAGTGGACATCTTATCGCTTACTAAGATCTGTTATGTTATACCTTACTTTAATGCAGAAAATTTGAAAATTGATTTATTCAACTGCATATCATACTATCTATTCAACTGCATAGCATACTATCTTTAGGTTCTATAGCAAAATTCAGTTAATTTAACCCTCTTCTTCAAAAAGCATCTCTTCACACCAGTGTGCTTAAACATACACATTAGCTGAGTTTTCAGGAGCAGCTCAGAAGTGGAGACTTTACTGAAAGCATTCTACTTCCAGTCCGCTCTCTTTTAAACTTGTCATCGTTATAGTCATAGAAAAGCATCAAAACTTATCGAAGTACTATGTAAAGATGGATGTCTCTTAAAGTAGCTAAGAACAAAACTCGTTTTGCAGTAGTCGCAATTACCATCATGAGAATTTTCTAGTAAGGTCAATCTAGGTGGATTTTCTGTGCAGTTTTTTCTGTTGTTTTTGTTCTTTTATTTTTCTTAATGCCGCTGAGTTATTAATTGTTTCTTTCTCAAAAAGCTATATGGGGTATCTGCAAAATAAATCAATAGCAAATGCAAGGAGCTAGTGGAAGCCCTAGGTTAACCTCAGAGGGCACAGACGCTGTATTATGTTCTACCTCAGGGTAGGCTTAGTAGGAGGCTCTGCCAAGATAATCAACTGCTGCAAATTTGGGAGATTAATCTATACACATGACTCAGAGAGAGCTCCAGGAATTGAGGACTTATTAAGGGTATCTGAGATTCATGAGAATTAAGACAAGTAGCTTTTCTTGAGAGAAGTGTAACAGGTTATGCTGACCTGAAAATACAGAAGCAAAAAATATTTTTCATCAGTAGGACAGCTGAGCGTTGGAACAGGTTGCCCAGAGAGGTTGTACAGTCTCCATCCTTGGAAGTTCCCTACTGAATAAAGCCCAGAAGAACCTGACCTTTCTGGCTGAGCGTGCTTTGAGCAGAGACCTCCTGATTCTAAAATACCTTGAGTTTTACGGTTTGTAAGATTACAAGAGGACAGTGCAAATATGAATGTATATGAAACGACTGTTAACTTAATATTTCTGCCATAAGAACTGTACCATGAAAATGTGTGCAGAGCTTAAACTCAAGTATACTTGCTCCTGACGATTTTCGTACCATTTTTCTATGAGAAATACATACTGGGTTTGAGTCCTGGATGAAGTACCAGATCAGGGCAATTGATTTCTAGTTACTAAGACTAGGCAAGGATGGGCTGCACTAGGCTAGGCTAAGGAAGCCAGGAACAAAGTGTGAAGTGACTCGATCAGGAGAAGGGTAATTACCACTTGTTAAAAAACAATCAGACAAACAAACAGAAAGCCTCAGAAGGAGTTGAAGAGCAAATAAATGATCAACTTTTATTTATGCAATTTTTTTTATAACTAAGGAACAATCTATATAAAAAGATGTGCTCTTGGAAAGACAAAAAGGAGTGGTCTACCCAAACAGAAGCACAGTTTTTAATCCAAGAAATTTCTGCTTAATCATTTTAGTAACACAGCCCCCCCTGTATTTCTTCAGTCCGGAGAAATCTGTTTTAATGTTACATACCATTATGGTACTTACATTTAATTTTAATATTTTTTCTCTTCTGTGGTTTTGTTGAAATTAATATCTTGAACTGTAATCAGCCTTTTGAATACTTTGGAAAGTTGTAACAAGTCAGAAACTGTCCATGGTTGGGATTTCTTGTCAGATGTGGGTGAAAGGTCCTGTTCAGTAAGACAATTGCAGCAGATGGATCTGGTTGGACCAATATCTCATAAAAACCCTAGAGAGTTAGCTGAAAGCAGTTCAGAAGGACAAATTTAACCATCAATTTAAAGCAATAGTCAGAAAATCAGTTAATATCATTTTAACGTGTGTTCTGTAGTCTGCAAATTCTTCATGACTCTAGAATACAGGAAGTGCAACCCTGAGGTGACAAAGAGGGTGGGTGGGTCAAATGGTCCATGTCTAATTTTCAGTTACCTTCTTCCATGGAAATAGTTAAAACAATTTTATCCTGAATACTTACCAGAGAGCCAAGAGATAGCTTGCATAGAGAAAGACATCTACACTGGCAAAAGGAGTAACAAGGAACAGGCATACAGCTCTCAGAACTGCCATTTTATCTAATTGCTTTTGCCAGCATATAAATATTCTTTTGCTCTTTTTCAGGACTAATCTCTCATCAAAAGCTCCATTTCAGGAGCCAATAGATAGGCTACTGAACTGCACCAAGGAAATTACCCAAATCAGAAAATACAACTGGAACAAGTTTCTATTATCTACACAGTAAACACTTTACAAAAAGAATGCTTCTCCCCAGCCCCAACGGTTATGTTATCCCTTATCTGTTTGCTGTAGTCATCCTGATATATTTTTAAATGGTTTCAGTCCATCACATTTAAATGAAGTAACTCTGCTTTTTTTTTTTTTTTAAAAAACTCTTTCCCATATGATTAACAATACTGTGTGCTGTCCTGTAGTGATTCTGTTTGACCACAGTCTATGCAGTCCCTTTCAGTGATCTGTACTGGATATTTTCTTGTGCTTTCATGTGTTCAAAAATTGTGGTTATGAGGTCAGAACAGTAAGGTTTGAAATCAGGTAGCAACGAATATTCATTTGGCAATCCACTAGAAGTATTTCCAACTGAATGAAGTGTCTTGTGTTCCTACCTAGACACTGAACCTAACTGACTGCAGTCTATAATGGCAAATCTGAAGGCAAAATAACTTTTTTCCCTATAGATTGTTATTGGGACTTCTCTGAATAGACTGAATATCAGTATATTCTTTCCCCATCAGGGGGGCCTCGATGTGAGTTTTGAATTGTAGTTAAATAGGAGTTGACAAGTGTCCTCATTTTTAGTTTTAGTTCCCTACTGAAATCCTGCACTCTAGCTTACAACTTAATTATATCAATGCAATGAAGTTGTTTCCTAAACTCCCATTGTAGGATATTTATGTTACAGTAGTCCTCATTGTTTAGGACATTGTGAAGTTTCTAAGTATTATCTAAGTGAAGAAATGCTAAATAAGCTCAGATTTTAACAACAGATTTTCTGAACTCAAATCTGATCACATCATCCTTTGAAATCTAGAATACAGAGCAATGTACTAACTCTGTATTCTATTGTACAGCAATGTACTAGAGAATATACGAGCAATGATACAGACACACAAATGTGCGTAGTCAGCCTTGCATGCTGCATTCACATTAATCACACTTGCAAAGGCTTGGATCCACACAGAAAAGTGATACAGAGTGAGCTTTACAGATGTAGTAGGCGAGAGCATAAAACAGTAATATGTGCAGATATGAAAGACATTTTTTGACATGACAGAAGGAAAGCTGTCATGTCAACTTTCATTTTATTGAAATGAAACTAGTGCTAATGTACCTGAACATTATTTCACTGAGATACGGTAGTCTAATCACATTCTGCTTTATATTAATAAATCAGTTGGGATATACTGAGGAGCTGAGTAACAGCTTTCTCAAAAGACATAAACCTGCAAAAGATGAAATGGTGTATAATGGATGTATGATACAGTTCTGACAAATATGAGGTAGAGTTGTCATTCTTTACTCACTTAGACTATATAGTAAAAAATGTAATAAAATATTGAAGAAATCAGACAGCTAAAATATTGTTGACATAACTATATATTATAGTTTATATGCTTTCATTCTATATGTATAGAAATCACTTGCTTTAATATTTGAATTTCATAAACCTGTTTAACAAATAAGAATTTATAGGTTTTGTAAATGACATTTTTATCTGGAAGCCCCAAGTTGAAAAAGTGTTATTTTTATGATATTGGATGCTAGTTATTTTTCCTGGATCTGTCGTGCAGTCTGTGTAGATATATTATTCTCAGTCATACTTACCTGTTGGTTGCAGTCTAGAATAATATGAAACTCTTCTTAAATGATGTATTTAGTGGTGCAGCTTTGAAAACATTTGTTTATATATCTTAGTAATATCAAATTCCTACACTAATTATGCTTCAGATAGATAAACAAAAGCTAAAACTGGCTTTCACACTATTATGGAAAACCCATAAAACTCTCCAAATAAGAAGCATACAAAAACACACACAAAAATAATTTCTGGATATAGCCCTGATTCTGCACACTGGAAGAAGGCTGAGGGACTGCTGGAGCAGGTTAGGGCAGATGAAACTTTGCTGTGTCTTGCCAGTGGCTCATATGGGCTGTGAACATTACTCCAAGCTGAGACATTCACTTATTTTCTTACAATACACACTCTAACAGGACCCTGTACTCATCTATTCCTGCTGAAAGGCTTAATTTTCTTTTTCCTGTTCCTCTTACCTATATTTAATTTTAACTTTATGACCATAAAGTGAATATCATGTATAATTTAAAATGCTTTTTTCTCTGAAGAAAATAACAGTTTTAGAGTAGGCAGTATATTTTATTTTTTTCCTCATACATTACTAGTGGTCTACAACGTGAAATACCGAGACACACTTACTGTGTTATACTTGCTTCTTGGTATAGTTTTAGTCCATAGTAAATGCTAAATATAGTTAAAGATGTATGGATAATCATAGTCTTTTTCATTATTTTCTATATGTGTTATCTCACAGATTCTGTATTTTGCCATAGTATTAAATTTGTTCATTAGGAACCAATGTCCTGTAAATCCCAGGAGACAAATTTAATGTTATCAGTCGCATAGGGTGTATTCAAACATCTGTTTATCGCAGAGCAGTGAACCACAGAATATGCTTCTGATGTCCGGATATAAAATGATCCTGTATAGGCTGAAATGTGCTACAGTCTGGATTTGACTTTAAATGAAGTGCAACCAAAATACTTTAACAATGGATCTCATCAATGCTTTCTTTCTATGCCTGCATACACAAATTATTTATGTTATGGTTAAGATTATAGTCAGCCATGCAAAGGAGATGATTACATCCTGAGCAGTCCCTAATTATTGTATTTATTTTGATCACCTATTGAAAAATATAACTGCTTCAGGTTTTATTTTCAGATGGAAACTGCTAATTTTCTGTCAAGTTAATGCTAAATAAAGCTGTTAATTCTGACAACTAAAGTCCTCTTTCATTACATGAAAATTGCTGTTGTGAATATATAAAAACCCCACCAGTCAATGGCTTTGGCTGGTTGTTTGGCTTAAGATGGTGAAAGTATTCCATCTTCTGAGATAGAGATGAAATCAGTATGACAAGACATCAGCGTGATGAGACACCACACTTGGTTTATGTTTTACAGATTGAATGGAGTTTTAGAAAAATAACATCTGGCTCCAAAATTCATTGAGATGAAAATAGTTGGAGACTGGGAGGATATAGGGAGGGAGGCATGATACAAACTTTCCCTGTCTTAAACACTTTTGAAGGCAGCTCTTTTTCTAACCGCTGTCAGAGGTGGGATACCCAGATGGATGAGATCTTTGATCAGGTTCACTATGGCTGTTCTTATGTTTTCAAGTATTTAAGAGAAAAATGGTGTAAAATGCTTGTTTGAAGAGTTGTACCTTTCTCATTTTGCTTAGCTGCAAAAAACCTTTTATTTTCCTTTTGTGTATTTTAAACATGCTGGGCAACTGATGCACTGAATTAGTTATGTTCTAGATACACAAATTTCTTATCTGATTTTGTGTTTAGGCAGATAGCCTTGCACAACTTGTATTAGGAATTGAGTTTCTCCTTCTAATCAAGTACTGAAAAGAAAATCTGTGTTGTTGCTGCTATTTGGTATTTTGTTTCTCTCTAGCTCGTTGGAGCATGACAAGACAGGGGGTTCAATGGGGTGCCCATGTTCTGGTAGATAATTCCTGTCAGAGGAAATGCAAATGAAAAGGGTCAGAAAATGACTTGTGTTCATTTCCTGATTTGAAATGTAAATGTACTGCAGAAAGTCTAGCACTGGCATTCCCGGAGATAAGAATCAAACAGCTTTATGAAGTGCAGGCATAACAGCACAAAGTATCTGTTGAGAGACAGATTTGTAAACTGCAAATACTGTTTGAGAGTAACAGGCAGAGTGCAGCCTATTTTCTTCTCTAGAATTGTATGCTATGGAAAGCCAGGAGAAAAGGTGTCTACAAAACTTGTAAAGTGCAAAAGTTAAGGTTAAATGTCATCAGGTATCTTAATCCTTTTTCTCCTTGATGTTTTAGAAAAAACAGAAGTGGGTTTTTTAATTCACAACCTGTTCTCTGTCATAGCCATTTGAAAGTATTGATGTGCCCTGTAATGGAAACCTCTAGCAGGATGTGAAATGCAGTTGGATCTACTAAGAGTTCATTTTGTGAACAGAGGGGTGTTACTGCCTGGGAATTCAGATTTTCTGCAAGGAGGGAGGGAGTAAAATGGTTCCCATGGGAAGACTGAAGAGAGGATTGGGGGTGTGGGCTGGTTTGGAACTGTAACAACTGCCAACTCAGAAGGAAAACCCAGACTGACTGGGCACTATGTTCCTTTCCGTTCTTTCACTCACCCATCTGCCAAGTTTCAGACTCCAATTTTAAAATAATTATAATATAAAAACTGGTATGTTTTGCTGTAAGCATACCTGTTGCATTTAAGGTAATGCATTAATTTGGTAATAGATGAATCCCCTTGTGTTCTAGCTGGTTCTCAGAGATTAGAGGGTCTAGAATACAGACTTACCTCTTAATAGGTATGGCAATTATTGCCATAACTATAGGCCTGACACCATATGCACAGACAGCCCTGTAATGGGTCTGGCTGAGCTGGAATTGGTTTTCCCCTATAGCAGCCCTCATGTCCTGTGTTTTATGCTGGGAGCTGGCAGGGTGTTGATAGCACCCTGGTGTTGTGGCTGCTGCTGAGCAGGGCTTACACAGCACCGAGGCTCTTTCTGACATTTCCCCCAGTGGGATGGGGTGGGCAAGATCTTGGGAGGGGACACAGCCAGGACAGCTGACCTGAACTGACCAAAGGGATATTCCAGACCATGTGACGTCTGCTCAGTATAAAGATGGGAGAAAGGAGGAAGGGGGTGGGGTCACCCTTGGTCCTCTGAGGCAACCACTACGGGTATGGGAGCCCTGTGTCCTGAGAAGGCCCGACATCGCCTCTTCATGGGAAGTAGAGAATAAATCAGTTTTCTTCTTGCTTCTGCGCTTGGACCTTTGCTTTGTTTGCTTACATTAAAACTGCTTCTGTTTTACCCAGGGTTGGGTTTTTTTCCTATCTTATTTTCTTTCCCCCTTTTGCCCTGTTGAGAAAAAGGGGGGAAGTGGGGGAAGTGATAGAGCAACCTGGTGGGTACCTGGCATTTAGCCAAGGTCAAACCATCACAGGCCTGTATGCTGTAGGTCCGGTTGCATTCAAGAGAAGCAGTCAGGTTCACAAATACTACGGTTTATTCTCATGCAACATCTACAGAATCTTTGAAATTGCATATGATAAATGCACAAACTGCAGGTTGGCTATATAGTGCTACACACAAAAAACAATTTCAATCCTGCACCCTTAATTCCCGAGTAATTGCTGGGCATAGCCAAGGGCCCAAATCTTACCAAAAGGTGTCCCTTCTGTGGGGGGTGAGGAGCACAAACCCATCGATCTGTCCCTCTGATTTGGTATTGGATTATCGTCCCTCCGAGTTAGATACAAACTTGGGATAGTATTTATCTAAGGTATGTGAGAGTGGATGGGATGGTGGTCAAGCCATTGTTTCTTGAGTAACAACACAGCACATTCCTTGGTGTGAGAAGAGATTTGTAGGTTAAATTAAAAAAAAAAAAAATTAGTAGGAAAACCAACAGTAATAATAGTAGTCCAAAATGGGTAAAATGCAGTAGTGGCTCACTGAGCAGTGACCTCTACAGAGCCTCTCCCCAGCAGCAATCTGACCCAAACCAGAGAAACTCTGCCCAGCTGATCCAGAAACCTAAAATAAAACAAGGTGTGAGAAAGCATCGCTCCTGCCTGTATGCTGAGCTTTGATATGATATGATATGGAATGCTCCAATGATCGTTTGGGACCCAGCCCTTTAGCTGTGCTCCCTCTCAGCCCAAGGAAAGTTAACTCTATCCTGGCTGAAACCAGGACAGAGAGATAAGGTCCACAGAGTTGTGCAAAGCAGTCACTAAGAGGAAGAGCAGAAGATAATTCTGCATAGTTGTGTCAAATATTTGTT
The DNA here is from genome assembly GCF_965140245.1 of Athene noctua. Lineage (NCBI taxonomy): Eukaryota > Metazoa > Chordata > Aves > Strigiformes > Strigidae > Athene > Athene noctua. The sequence goes on along the minus strand of NC_134039.1, from coordinate 57,468,536 downwards.
CAGAGGAATGGAAGAATGGGACCATGCAGCCTCTACCTTGCTTCGCATTCCTCCTTGATGCTATGGCAACACAAATCACTGGATTTCCATCTGTCCTGTTTGTTCAGGGCACCATGTGTTAAGGAAATGTGTGTTTTGCAGTTTTTTCACTGTTTTGTTTTTCCCACACTTCCAATACTACCTTAACATTATAGGTTTAAAAATTAATAAGAAAGCTGGCCAGAGATACACTAATAGGTATTTGAAAAGTACTTTTTATTAGTACAATGCAATAACATAGAAAGAGTTCAGGACTTTGAAATCCAGTCACAAGGCTTTGTTTTAAGTTAAATGATGTATATGCACTCTGTACACCAGCATACAATATCTGTACACCTCTTTGAAAGGAATATATGTTACATGCTGATTTTAAAGGTCAGATATAAAGAGTATCGTGAATGTGGATTCATGAGCCATCAGTCACTCTGATAGAAGTGAAAAAATATTTTAAACTCTATATATTCTTTGATTTTTCTTTAATGCTTTGGATTTTAGTTTTGGTACACCTGTACTGTAGTCATATTTGTACTAACACTGACCATAACTACTGAGTTCTCATCATGCCTGCTTCTTCTTCTTAGGTTGGTGACTGTGTACTGGGTTTGGGATTTGCCTTTAGTACTCTTTAGGAGCTGACAGTGATTATGATTATTTGTCTCTCCATCCTGTCTCACTTCTCTGAGTACTTAGGATGAACTCACTATCTCTTGTCTCCTTGCAGTTGTGACTACAACTCTGTTCTTTACCTTGCACCTTCCATCATCTTTTAACTGTTTGCATCTGTAGATCTTTGGTTTAATTTGCAGTAGACTGTCCCTCATTTTGGCCTGTTCTTTGTTTTTCTGATTGGTGTGTGCTATGAAGTTGTGTATGAAGGGTCTTTAAAGCCTATTGAAATAGTTTTCATGAATACATGCATTCATATAGGTCTTCTTTTGTCATTCCTTTTTGTTACTTCCTTCCACTTCCCTGCATTCCCATTAGTTTTCCATTCATATTGGTATTAACATTTCTATTATATTAAAAATCTCTACCGTGTCATGTCCCAGTTTCTCAGCATGACAGCTCAGATCCACTGATTCCCAGGTCAGGATTAAGGTGAAATGACACCAGGGATTTCTGAATTCACAAAACTCAACTTTTATTTTTTCACAACAGATACTGCCATGAAACTTTGTCAAGTAAGCCTTGCAACCTCCTCAACAAGCAGTAAACCTCATAACACACACCAACAAACTGCAAATCTTACAACATACCCCAACTAGCAGCAGATCTTATAACACACCCCAACAAGCCATAAACATGCCTCAACAAGCCTTACCTTATAACAGGGATACTTGGATAGAGAATGCGAGAAAAGGGGAGAAAGAAAAAGAGAGCGAGGGAGGCAGGGAGGGGGAAAAAGAAAAAAGAAAGATTTCACCAGTCCTGGTTCCAGAGTTCGTCCAGCCGGCCTAGGGGTCCAGTTCTGGAGGGTTGCCACGTCCTGGGGCTTTGACTCGTGTCCTTATAGAATTCCTTGCCCCTCCTCTGGGCGGGCACTTGAACTCATTAGGTTATTTAGGCATCATGTGCAGTCTGTACTTCCCAAATTCTCTTTGCCTTGGTGCGTACATAGTTTGTACCATCAGAGTTTTCTGGAAATGGATCAGTGGGCTTGGGTGTCATTGAAGAGTTACTCCCCCCTCACTGCAGGTATGACCGTTGTCTGACCTTTCTTCTTGGCGCATGCATCATCAAACTGGCTTCTCTGTTGGCTCTTTATGGAGTCGCTCAAGATAGAGAAGTTCAGCCTCAGAAAAGTGTGGTCCTATCTCTGTGGGATCCCCTCCTCTTGCTGCATCTTTCTGCCTTTACCTGTACGACCCCAGCATGTCTACAGAGACCGTCTCCTTTGCCAGAGTTCTTTACCGGATGTTTGAGACATTAACTATAGTTTCACTGGACCATCACATACGGCTGTATGTTTCTCTTAGTGCATGCTTACTTCAACTTTTTGATACCTCTGTACCTGTAAATCAACCAGGATGCTAAAACTTAGAGAATGCTGTTGCAGCTAGGGGTAAATGTCTCAGCTGTTAATACAAGTGAAATACTGCCATACTGTGTAAAACATTGTGATATTTTATTCAACACCAATATTTTGGATCATTGGTACCTGTAAAATCAATGGAATAATGAGGAACAAAAGATAACAGAAAAATATTCCCTTGTCCCCTGAAAAAGGTGTGTAATATAATGGCACGTCAATTTAAGAATGTTACTAAAACTGTCCTATTTTTTAGCTGTAATAAATTACTTCTTAATCCATTATGAGACTTTGGGTCTCCATTGGGATGAAAAGATACACTGAATCTCTGAATCTTTTTTTTATTTCCCCCCCCCCCCCCCCCCCCGCTTCTGGCAATGTATGGAACTAGTCCTCCAGGATCAGTAAGACTGTTGGAAAGACAAAATTAGTTTGGTTGAGAATGGCCCCAGGAGGTGGCAGGCACATCCAGGGATTCCTGAAGCATGGATAAATCTCAGAACCATCTCCCTCTCTCTTGGTGGGCATTGAATGGGACCTCACAGGAATAGCTGTGCTTTGAAGCATTGTTTCCTGGTATTTTTTTTTGCAGCTGGCTGTGTTGTCTGCATACAGAAAGAGCTGGCTAGGATAGAGGACAAGACAGCAGTTCTGTACCTGAAGGTACAGTCCCAGGTTTTTCTATTTGAGTGTGCTAACACAGGCATATGCTTAATCTGTGCAGAACTTTTCTGTCCTGACAGATATGATGAATGTGGAAGGCAGGGAGATGCTTTTTCAGTTACATTTTCATCTTCTTGAAAAAACTAAAATGTTTCAAGTCAGAACAGCAATTTGTGCTATTTTTTTTTTTTAAATGAGTGAATCAGAATCTATCTATTCTCTTTTATCAAAGCATACTATAAACTATTAATTGTGGAAAGTATCAAGCTTCTGTGCTTTAGTGTATCTATTTTAATATTAACTGTATCACATATGTCTCTGTGTTTCTTAATTTTAAATAGAGACAAGAAGTTGAAAAAAACTAATTTGTGTTTTCAACTAGATTGACCACACTGCCTGATGAAATGTCTGTACAAAAATGTGCAGGCTTCTGTGACTTGACTTCAGCAGGAAGATGACGGTGTGTCCTCGTCGTGTCCCCCCTCCCCCCTTTCCTATCTACTAGTTGAATTGTGTCCACAAAGAGTAACTTCTGCGTTTTAAATCTCAGTTTGTAGTTTAGCTGCTAATCTGTGGTTGCCCATCATCAGGTCTTGGATTCTGTTTGCTAAACTAACTGTAAGCACTTAACACATTGCACTTAACACATTGTAAACTGATCTCCTTGAAGATGGTTGCACATGTGCAGGGGATATAAGCAATTTTATTATTATTGAAATGGAGCAAAGTAGGACTGTTCAAAGATACAGAAAGCTCTAGAATTTGTGGTTCTGGGTGCAGGAAGTTTTGAATTTCATGACTGATTACTGCATGAACTGTTACCACTTCTCAACTTCAAAGAATCTCCCAAGAAAATGAATTAGTTACTCAGTATCATCCCAGTACACTACAGAAATGAGATGCAGTGATAGAACCTTTATCAGTTCTCTGAAGCAGGAATCTTATTTTTTTTCATATTTGAGCCATGTGTAGCAAATGAATAACATTATATAAAGCTCAATCTGCAATAAGAAGAAGTAGGCAATGTTGTGAATATATAGCACACAGCAATTCAGTTTTCAGGAGAGAAGCACTTATATATTTATGGCAGATTAGTAATATTGTCTGTTTTGTCGTTGTCATCATCATCATCGCCTGCTAAAAATGGGTAAGTGTAGCAAATCTTCAGCTATCTGGTAAGATTTTACTTGATCAAGACTTTAAGATGTCTTTCAGCTTGGAAACTATTTGATAACTTACAATAATGTTACAAATTTATACCATACTGTTTTTATGTTTTAGTGCTAATCCGACTCAAAAATGCAGTTAGATTTTAGCAGATGTTGAATTGATTAATGTACAGTGGTTGTATATATTTCTTGCAATTGAAATTTTCAATTAAAATAATGCTAAATAACTTTGGGAATTACTTCAGAATAATAACAAATGTTACTGATGCATTATAAAATGAATTGAATTATTTGTCTAATTGCAACATTCTTCTTTCAGTATACTTGGTTTTGGGAAAACAGCAACATTTCAATAATATAGTTTTTCACAATTTATCAATATGTGCTTTCAGATTTAATCCAATTAAGTCTTAAAGTTTCATGGATTTAAAATTTATGCTTCTGTATGTGAACAATAAACACAGAATTGAAAGAGACAGTAATTATTTGAAGTTTTAATAATATGCTGATATTTGATACCTTTATTCTGTTAAAAAATAAAGTACAATACATGGCCTTTTGCACTGGTATTCTATTGGGGCTGAAAGATAAGAGCCAAATTCAAGAATGGGATTGGTGGCCATAAATTCTGAAGCAGGATCAGCACTAATTTCAGGAATTCATGTGCAATGATCTTAGGTGCCTAAGAAGTTAAGGGCAAAACATATTTAACAAACAGGGCTGTGGGAATATATTGGAAGATTGGCAGGAAGGATTGTAAACATGCTCAAGTGACTTGCAGCTGGGGTGTCGAAAAACACATATATCATAATTATTGTTGTTTAGCATTGTGTGCTTGACAAGGTAGAACATCTGTGTTTAGATAATGTAGGACTGTGATGGACTCAGAGGCACCTTATCGAACATGTTTGGGATTCCTGCCCTGTTGTGGGAAAGATCAAAGCACAGTGGAAAGCTATGCCTGTGAAAATCCCTAATATACAGGCAAAAGCAGCAGGTTCAAAATCTATCTGCTCTCTCTTGCTATCAAGGACTGAGCTCCTGCATCCCCATCTGCATGCCCCTGCCTAGGTACTGCTGTGGAGATCTCCCAGGTTGTGGGGTAGTGAGAATAAATTTACTCTTTCATTTCATCTGTGGTTTTGTGGTCATTCCTGCGTCCTGCCTGTGTTGGCTCACATAAGGGCTTTACACATAATACATAATATCAGACATGTCTAGTAATGCCATAATTCTTCACTTGCAGTCTCCTTGTCTTCTATCTGGTATTTAGGATTCAGGAAACATGCATCTTTGTTCTGAAGTCCCGTGAAAAGTTGTGGTTGGATCAAAAATATAAGCAGAGATTGTCTTTTGTATAGTAGCTTGGAAGTTGATGATCTGCTCAGTGAGGCCATAGGCACTCCTCAGCTTGAGGGTGTTTGCAGCAACATCCTAAGATTATTTCTTTCAGAAATTATCCATGTCCCTTTATTTGAGACCATAGGCAAGAACAGGAGGATACTTCTGACTGATTTACTTTGTGGGTAGGGCTTCCATGCCCTGGTGGAAAAAAGGAGAAACTTAATTCTAATCATTGATCACTTCCCTAGGTCTATATGCTCCAAAGAAGGTTACTTTTTTCACAGTTAAAACATTCTATGTTTCTTGCAATACCTAGCATATCTCACTAAAACTCCAAGTCTGATTCTTACCTGAGCAGCTGTTACTAGCATTGTGTGTTATTTGGAATTAATTACATCTGCAAGTGTTAAGTAATGAAAGATAAATCAAACTATAAATATAGCTACCTAGGTGTTTCTGGAGTTAGGTATTTGCTTCATATAATCAGTTGGTTCACAATTAAGGATATGCAGCATTGAAGACAAGCACATAATGAAGATAAAGAATGGCTGTGAAGGATTCCTGATCTTAATATAAAAGAATTAATTTAATTAACTCAAATATAGGAAGCTCTGGCAGTTATTAAAAGGCTTGGAAATCTAAGCAGACTTGTATACTGATGGCCTAAAGAGGCCTGCACATTTGTATGACATATTACAGATGCTTTCAGATTTTGTACAGAAGGTTTGGATATAAAATTCAGTCAATCAGCTGTTATCAATCAAATATATTGATGCATGTTTGAGGAAAATCTGTGTCTTTAAAATTTCATCCACAAGGAGGCTTTGGAAAGAAAGGTCACTTCATCGGTGGAATTGCATTCATAGGATTGTAGCAAAATATGTTTGGATAGACTATGAGAGAACGTGTAATTAGAGGTTACTGAAACTGTGGGGTGTGCCTTACCAAGTCCAAAGGACTCCTTATACATTGAACTGTGTACACTGCTGAAGCATGATGGACATTAATTCTTTTTGTATGAGAGACAGGAGAAGAAAAAAGCCAAGAAACTAGGTTCAGAGGGGGCTTTAGAAGGTATGGTTCCTGACACAATATCTGGAGGAAGGATATGGAATGAAATTGATTAAATAGAAGCAGGAATTTCTCACTGGGTGGTGGTGGAAGCAGCAAGTGATACAAGGTGATGCTGTGAGGTGATGAGATGATGTAGGATGATGTAGGATGATCTGACCTGCCCAGTGCTTATACTGATTTGTAAATGACTGTTCTAAATTACTTTGAAAAATATGCTGTATTGATGATCCCTTAGCTTCCTAGGCACACAGTTTCAAAGCTTACTTATTGTTACAAATATAAATGTTTTTTTCTCAATTTCTGGTCTTAATATCCACTGGTGCCATTTCAGCCAATTGCTTTTTATCTCATCCAGAATGGAAATGAAAATTGTTTCGTACTGTCCTCTTTACAGTACCTTTGTGTTTATTTGAAGACTTCAAGACTTTAAGTCTTTACCTCAATCATCTTGTTATACTAAACAAACTCAAATAATTCTGTATTTTTCCTGTAGATCATATTTATAGACCTCTGATTGTTCTTACTGCTCTTCTCTAGACTTCTGGATTCTCTGCAGTTTGTTCAAATTTTTCCAAAATTGTAGTGTTGAAAATAGGATACAGTATTTCACCTAAAAACTTATGAGTACTGAATACAGCATAAAAATTGCACCATGCATTACAGAATCATAGAATGGCTTGGGTTGGAAGGGGCCTTAATGATCACCTAGTTCCAACCTCACTGCCATGGGCAGGGACACCTTCCACTACATCAGGTTGCTCAAAGCCCCATCCAACCTGGCCTTGAACCCTTCCAGGGAGGGGGCATCCACCTCTGAGCAACCTGTTCCAGTGTCTCACCAACACCACAGTAAAGTATTTGTTCCTTCTATCTAATACAAATCTACTCTCAGTTTAAAACTGTTACCCCTCATCCTATCACTACATTCCCTGATAAAGAGTGCCTCCCCATCTTTCCTGTAGCCCCTTTAAGTACTGGAAGGCCGCTATAAGGTCTCCCCAGAGCCTTCTCTTCTCCAAGCTGAACAATCCCCAACTGTCTCAGCCTGTCCTCAGAGGCTCCAGCCCCCTGATCATCTTCATGGTCTCCTCTGAACCCGCTCCAACAGGTCCCTGTCTTTCTTGTGTTGGGGCCCCAGAGCTGGACACAGTACTCCAGGTGGGGTCTCATGAGAGCAGAGCAGAGGGGGAGAATCACCTCCCTCGACCTGCTGGTCATGCTTCTTTTGACACAGCCCATGATATAGTTGGCTTTCTGGCCTGCGAGCACACACATTGCTAGCCCATATTGAGCTTGTCATCAACCAACACCCCCCAAGTCCTTCTCTGCAGGGCTGCTCTCAATCCACTCATCATCCAGCCTGTATTTGTTCTTGGGATTGCCTTGACCGTGCTACTCTTGGCCTTGTTGAACTTCATGGTGTTTCCACAGGCTCACCTCTTAAGCCTGTCAAAGTCCTTCTGGATGGCATCCATTCACTTCAGCATGTTGACTGAATCATACATATGGCTGTTGTTGGCAAACTTGCTGAGGGTACACTCAACCCACTGTCCATGTCACCAACAAAGATGTTAAACAGCACTGGTCCCAGCACTGGCCCCTGAGGAACGCCACACATCACTGGTGTCCACTCAGACATTGAGCCATTGACCGCAGTTCTTTGAGTGTCCATCCTCTCCTCATTCACTCCTCTATCACTTGAGAAGGCAGTTATCATTAACGCATTCCAGAACCTCCCAGATTGCTTATGCCCTGCTATGTTGTCCCTCTAACAGATATTAGGGTGGTTGAAGTCCCCCATGAGGACCAGGGCTTGTGAATGTGAGGCTGCTCCTATATATAAAATAAAAAAAGAGATTGTCTGTTGCTAGTAGTAAGACAGATAATTGATGGTCATACCTAGGTTTGCTATTGATAGGAATAATTTTTGCTAGTAATATACTATTTTCCTGAGTTTAAATGAGGACAGTGCCTTCATTCTAACAAGCATGACACAATGTCTAAAGAGTATCTTATAATGTAGTACATTCTGGAAAGTTTTCTTCACTTCCTTCTTTGATTATCACTATCTTCCTTGGCATTTCACATTCTTTACCCTTTGACGTCTGTCAACTCTGTGACAATTAGGTCTTGTTTTTCTCCAGTACGTCCCAAAATATCCCTGTTAAGGGATCAAACATATTTATTTTCTGAAACAATGTTACAGTGCTGACTCATGTTCAGTTTGTAAAACTCTTTGCCCCACATACTTTGTTTTTTTCCCATTGCAGAAAGGAGTATCTCTATTCAAATGGAAGGCAGCAGTTCTAATCTCTGATGGTAGGCACCCACTCCTTAGCAAAAGACAATTTATAGTTTAACATTTGTGCAGTACTATACTGAAGAAGAGACTGTAGATATCAAAGATCTTGAAAGTATTGTCTCAAAGAAACAAAGACATAAACATATTTCTTACAATATAAATTGTGTGTTTCCAGGCATTATTGTAGCACAAGATAAATCATCCTATGTTATCTTATTTGCTGAGCCCTTTCAAAGCCAGTTTTGCCAGTGGCAATCAGTATTCAAATAATTAGAAGTTTTTCTTAGCTGATGTATTAGAGGCAATGACATTCAGATCATTAAAGATAGGATCCATCTTAAGTAGCTCTAGATATCTAGAAGTATTCATCTAGGCTCCTGTAATACTCAGCAGAGAGGAAATAACACCTTCAGGGGTTAATTCATCAGTCTGTGAGATTGCTAAGTGAAGCTGCATGAATCATTTCAAAGGTAATTCTCTTCTTCTTCACTGACTGAAGAGGGGATTTAGATATCTAGCATAAACCGTGTGTCAACTTCAGATGCTGAAGGTCAGTTGAGGTAAATCCCTGTGTGGTTTAGAAACTGTTATGTACAAAACATCCATGAATACAGAGTAGCTATAGTATAAACATCTCTATCATGATGGAGTTCATAATAATTTATTTTTTAAAGAGGGATTATGGATTTATATGTATATAGTAAGTTCACTTGCAAACATTATCTAAATATTTTTGTTTACTGATAACATTATAATGTTAACTTCTAAAGTATATACCATGTTGTGTATGCCAGTTTAAGGACATTTTCAGTATCTTCTCTATATATTTGGGGAATATTCTGATTTTGAGAGCTTTGAGTATTTGTTCAGAAAGTTCACACAATTAAAGAACATTATTATCTCCAGTTTTAAATTCACATTTACTCGTAATATTTTTCAGAAATGCATTGTGGGGAACAAGAAACCATGATGGATTCTAAATAAACTGTTCTTCAAGTATGCCTCTTAACAAAACAGCAAGTAGGTTCATAAAAGAAAATTTCAGGTATTCAGTCAGGCTAATTTTGCAGCCAGTATTTGCTCATTACTAAGAATTTCTTGCACATCTTCTTCACACAAGAAGGAAAAAAATGGGAACTTGGACTCAAGTGAACATCTGAGAAGGTGATACTTGTTTACTATTGCTCCTGGCATGCTACCTTTTATCTTCTGCTGCTGCTTTGCTTGCCAGTAAGGAGTGATAATGAAGGCTGATTTTTTTTAAGGGCTTACTGCATACCATGAAAGGTGTAAGGATGAAAGATTTCACACAGAACCAGTACATTAGTCCTATTATAAATGCACTGTCATCATTATCTTATGTGTATAATGAAATGGAAATCACAGAAAATGGAATAAGTCATAGCTAAATGTTTTCTAGAGACTGGATGTGAATCAATATGTTTTGGAGTTCTATTTCTGACCAATGCACCGAATCCTTCCTCTGATTCTATTTAAAGTGATAGCTGGGTTATAATTTTGACTGGATTTGTGCTGCCTTATAAGCAGGACAGAAAACAAATTATGCACATCAAATAATTTGAAAGATTTAGGTTTCTGTTGATTAAAATAGGCACTAAAAGTGTAATATGGCTTATTGCCACAGGAAATTAAGGGAGTTTGTAACTGCTGACTCCCTTTGACAATGATCTCTGATTTCCATCTGCTTGTAAAATATATAAATCTGAGTAATTTCTAAAATTCTTTCTGCCCTCTAGGTTGAGGTATAGCATACACCACCACTTGGGACAGCTCTGAATCTGTCAGGCAGAATCAGTGGTGAAGTTTTTGCATGCTATTTTTTATTTCATATGGAGAGTTCATCTTGGATAAAAGTACAAGTAAAGCAAGTTGAAATGCATGTTAAAGTTGCATAAGAAACAGTTATGTGGAATTTGTTGCAGTAGTTTCTCCACTGTTTAATGATAAACAGTTACACACATCACTTCCCAAGCTATAAATCTTCTTCTGGCATTTCAGTATTATATAGAAGCCACCCACAGACACATACATGAATTCTGTCCAAAATCCAACTGTTAGCTAATCAAAGAAACAATGTACTTCTAATTTATCCGTGTCAATTCAAGACACAGGTCACAGATCCATACAATACTGCTTGTAGTTTTCTTTGGGCTTTTTGTTTGCTTAGGGTTTTCAGGGATGGGCTGGGGTGTTGGGAAGGCTTTGTCTTGTCCTTGAGTCATTGAGTTTTGAATTACTTTTTAGACATGTAAATGCTTGAACAGTTTTCCAATTCCTGCTTGAGACAGGAGACTCAATCTGGGACTCTGGCATGTCATAAAAACTATGAGGTATTGCTTTCTGATTAATATTTTAGGTTAATAATCTGGTCAGCAGTGTAAGACATATAAATGTGCATTGTGATTAAATTCCATTTCGATAGAAAATTTCAGATACAGTTTTTTAAAAAGGTCAGGAGAGCATGTCAATGAAAAAAAAGAATATATTCCAGAATGTTCAAGTCTATATTCAGATCTTTTCGAGACTTAACTTAGATTCAGGCAATGACTGAAATACTATAATGTGCATTTAAATTATAATCTTTAGATACCCTCTGCCAAGTGAAATTAAATATCCAATTTTTATATACAATGTATGTGAAGAAGGGCATGGATTGAGATCTGAAACTCTGGCACAGTAGGTAGGAATGGATTTAAATTGGTCAGCAATGATACAAACCTTTTAATCCTGGGAATTTGGGCCTCTAGTCTAAATAGCAAGGTAGTATCTGTGTCTTATCAAGATCCTAAAATTTGGCCTTAAACTTTTTATTTTTTTAAAGAAAAGTGCACCTTTTAAAAACGGAAGAGGGGTGGATAAAGAGGGAATGTGGTGGGTTGACCCTGGCTGGATGCCAGGTGCCCGCCAAAGCTGCTCTATCACTCCCTCTCCTCAGCTGGACAGGGGAGAAGAAAAATAACAAAAGGCTCATGGGTTGAGATAAGGACAAGGAGAGATTGTTCAGTTACCACCACAGGCAAAACAGTCTTGACTTGGGGAAATTAGTTTATTGCCAATTAAATCAGAGTAGGGTAATGAGAAATAAGACCAAATCTTAAAACACCACCCCACCCCAGCTCCCTTCTTCACGGGCTTAACTTCACTCATGATTTTTTTCTACCTTCTCCCCCTCAGCAGTGCAGGGGGATGGGGAATGGGGGCTGTGCTCAGTTCATCACACCTTGTCTCTGCCACTCCTTCCTCCTCAGGGGGAGGACTCCTCACACTCCTCTCCTGCTCCAGTGTGGGGTCCCTCCCACAGGGGACAGTTCTCTGGGAACTGCTCCAATGTGAGTCCTTCCCATGGGCTGCGGTTCTTCACAAACTGCTCCAGCATGGTTCCCTCCCAGGGGGTGCAGTCCTTCAGGCACAGACTGCCCCAGCGTGGGTCCCCCACGGGGTCACAAGTCCTGCCAGCAAACCTGCTCCAGCGTGGGCTCCTCTCTCCACGGGGCCACAGGTCCTGCCAGGAGCCTGCTCCAGCGTGGGCTTCCCACGGGGTCACAGCCTCCTTGGGGCATCCACCTGCCCTGGCGTGGGGTCCTCCATGGGCTGCAGGTGGAGATCTGCCCCACCATGGGCCTCCCCGGGCTGCAGGGCACAGCTGCCTCACCACGGGCTGCACCGCGGGCTGCATGGGAATCTCTGCTCCAGAGCCTGGAGCAACAACTCCCCCTCCTTCTTCACTGACCTGCGTGTCTGCACGGTTGATTCTCTCATGTATTATCACTCCTCTGCTCAGCAGCAGTTGCTGTTGCATAGTTGTTTTTTTTTTTTTTGCTTCTTAAATACGTTATTGCAGAGGTGCTACCACCATTGCTGATGGGCTTGGACTTGGAGCCGGCTGGCCTTGGCTCTGTCAGACACAGGGGAAGTTTCTAGAAGCTTCTCACAGAAGCCACCCCTGTAGCTCCCCAGCTGCCCAAACCCTGCCAGGTAAGACCAATAGAGGGAGTGAAGCAGCACCGCTGTCCTCTTTCACTAATGGCCTTCTGTTTTGTGGGGGGCTGTGGCTCATGCTTTCTGTGACAGAGAAGATTTGACACCCAGGAGTATGCCATAGGGTATTCTGGGATAAAGATTTCTTTTCTTCTGCAAACTTTAGCAACATAATCTTAGGCACTGAGTGAAGTGAGGTGCCTGTAGGGCTTTGTGAACCTCAGAAATTTGTTGATGTTGGACTTAAAATCAATGAGGTGCCTTTTCTTCCATGTTCTTACTTAAATGTCTCTTCCTATGAGTAAATGAAATATGAAAGTGCGTATGTATGATTTGCTGTTAGTTTAAAAAAATGCAAATTTTTAAATTTTTTTTTTTTCCATCTTGGTGTTTTTATATTTTGTATGTATTTAGTGTATTATCTTTAACCCGTAGATTTTAGAACCCTAGCACTTGAACTAATTTTTTAGATCTGTATACTCTTAATGGATGTCTACCATTACAAATGCTGTGTTTGAGTCAGCTCAAATATCTCTTCTGAGAGCTAGTCATAAGTCAAGAACTAAAGCTTGAAAAACTCTTAACAGATTTGTGCCAGTTTCTCAGGTCATGCAAATTGGCCTGTTATCACTGAAATTAATGGATCTGTACTGGTTCATACAAGCTGTAGATGTGATTTATTGCTTCCAGGTATATTGAGGATGATGTTAACTGTGTCCAGAAATGCTCACTTTCTCTTGTCCAAACTGCTGATGCAGTAGGTAGTGCTCTTTGAACTATATTCCTGAATATGAATTTCCTTTTTAATTTGCTGGATGTTCTCTTTAAATTACATTTAGAATTAGAAAGGCAGAGGTAAAATATCATGTTATACCCACTGTTGAGATCCCCACTAGCTAGAAAGGGTTAGTGCTGACTCTGATCAGAGGAAAATAGATCCTTTTGTCCTCTTTATTCAAGAAAACTAAGTTCTGTGTGAAAAGCCTTTCAAATAATAATTCCTTAATTTTCTTTCTCTTGCTTTAACCAGGAGTTACCTGAAAGAGATGATCATATTAAATACGCAAAAAAATTGTCTGAATATTCCTAATATTTAAAAAAAGTTGTCCTGTAGTTTCCTTTTTTTTATTGCTTTGTGTTTCTCTATTAGAAATAAGAATCTGTTCATAATAAATGTAACACATTGGGGAAAAAGATAAATATTTTATACTATTTTAGATACAACTATAATATTTTAAAATAACGTAAGGGGTTTTATTTTAGGTGTAGATTGTTTTAGATATATTTTTGTTCAAGTAGCTAAAGGAAGTGACTGAGAAGTGAGAAATTCCACCGTTTTTTGTCTTTGGTGTATTGATCAGTAGCTGAAAATGTCTACTCCATTCACTTGGTATATTTTCAGATGATGGAGAAAATACACTTAAAAATTATATCTTACTTTTGTTCCTGTTGAAAACTGCATTAAGTTTTATATTTGAAATGCTGGGGTTTCAACCCCAAGCCCCAAATTAAGGTTGACATATGGGTGATTCCCACAGCCCTTCCCAAAGGGGGGGTGAGTTTGCCTTTAGGCTTCCCTCCAGGGTGCGACCGGCCTTGCAGGGAGAGCCTTTGGGTAAATGAGCCCCGGGTGTCCCACATTAAGTAAACAAAGGTCAGGTGTCCCACTTGGGGATAAAAGCTGGGACCACTTGCAGGCAGGGGCAGTGTCTGTTTGTGAGGTGGATGCACTTTGCAGAGTTCCCTGTTGGGGAAGGACCTCCTGCCTCCCTGGGACTGGCCTCCAGTCAGGTCTGGCTTTTGTAAATGTGGGCTGTGTAGAGGTTCAGTATGTGGCTTCCTTGGCCTTATGTGTTTGGCTTGTTGACTCGGTTGTCTCCTGTCCCTTCTCTGGGAGACTGCATTTCACCATTTATTCCACCCATTGTTGGTTGCGTGGTGTCATTGTTGGGGTCAGTGGGATTGATGTTGATTATGTATAATCTGACTGACTTGTTTGTACCCCCAGTGTTCACCTATGTACCGGTCCTTTTGTATCAAATCCAATTTGGTTGTTGGTTCATCTTTATGCTGGCTGTGTCCTTTATGCTAGGCCTGATAATTGGCAAAACAGTATTTAAATATTGTGTTTACTGAGAAAAATTGCTTTTTTTATCCACATACTTAAGAAAGCATTTTAGACCTTTGTTTGAAAATGCTTATCTTGTAGTACTGTAATGCCATGCATAATTAATAAAATTCAGTGGAATTGTTCTTTAATTCATAAGCTACCTACAAAGCCACATTAGGATTATATGATCTCTGATAGTTTTTTAAAAATCTCTAATCTAGCTAAAATGTGTATGGTTACATGGGGTTAGTGTTCAGTAATATATGAAGTATTGATAGAATTTTGTAGGGAAATTAGCTTTTTTCCTGGTAGTTTTAAAATAATGCTGCTGGAAGAGTATTTCTATTGGAAGAGCAAGTTGGTTTTTTACTCAGTAAATATGTTGTGACTAAGAACTAAATATTGCTGGATTTAATTATTCAGCATACATCTACTGGTTAAAAACTGAATTTTAGATAAACGTATTCATATTGTGTGAAACCATTCAGAATTTCAGGATCCTTGTTACCACAGCCTTGGATAGATCCTGGTATTGTAATCTCTACCAAGAAATTATTCTGACATATGCAAAGCAACTACTACTTAGTTATGGAGGAGAAAATGGCTGTTTGAAGGCTGTATGAGGTGTGATGCTGGGTAGACAGTATGTGTTATTTGAAGAGAGCAAGTAGGGAGTTGTTGGAGAATGATAGAGCCTTAACTGCCTTTTGCAGCTGTGATTCTCTACTGCAGTACATGATGATGTGATGCTTTGAGAAGCTACAGTTTATAATATGTACTTCTGCTGTGGCAGTTTTGAAGTGCTTAGCTCCAGCCTTTACCCAGGTGTTATCATTAGAGATTACCTTGCATCTGTTCTGTGAATTTATGATAGTAAACCCAAACAACCTGAAACTCATCTCTCTTCCAAAAAATTCATATACTAAATTGTTGTAATGAAACACCTCTAACTTTCTGAGAATAAGATAAATTGTGGCTTACTATCTTGGACTACATGTTACCAACCCTGGCCAGTTTGATGTAGATGCACAGTGTGTAAGATACTTGCAGTTACATGATTAGTAATGTTTGAGACTGGCCAGCCCATCTACCAAATGGGCTCCTGTTTTGTGTAGACTATACTGTGACATTGAGTAGAACTTAAGCATGTGTGAGAACAATTAGATTTTTCAAAGTTGTACAAAATAATTTCAATCTCTTCCCCTCCCCTCAATAGTTTAAGTATTTTAATAAATTAACATATTTACTTTTGTTTTGGAAAGCCTCATTTAATAGGGTAGCTTCATTTTAAAGATCATCTCTTTGTACCTTTCCTTTGAAAATCTGTGTATCAACATTATCTTTCTTTTTCTGTGTGGATTTTCCCCTGCTGAATTTAACAGATCATAATGAGTTGTATTCCACTGAATCAGTATGTTTCATTTCATGGTTTATTATTGAAGTACTGAAGTGTGATGGCTGTCTCTGGCCTGTTAGGTTTAGCAGGATAATCTAGCTACTTAAGAAATATTAAAATGACATACCAGAATCTTGTGAAATCTTAATTGAAGAAAATTAGTATGGGTTTTACCTCAGTAAATAAAGTAACATTTTTTAATACTTTGTTTTTTATATCCAAAGGCAATAATCCCATTATGGACTTAATGACCTGTGAAGAATTCTGGAAGGCATAACAAGGACTTTGAAAGCAGTAACTTAAGAATGCTTTTTGGTTTTAAATTAAAAGAGCATAAAAATCAATCTGAATCTTCTCCTGAAGATTTATTTTGCTATAGCTCTCCAAATTAAGGTTTTGAACAATAGGCCAAATATTGGCCTGAAGATGATTGTTATGTCCAAAATATGGAAAGTAAAATGGGAAAATCATACTAACTGGTGACTAATGTTTCTGAAATAAGTAAAGCTTCTTCTTTTTTTTTTAAAAAATAAATCTGGATTAATCAGTAAACAGTTTATCTGAGGATAAACAAATATCTTCTAAAACTAGAAAATGTCTAAATTTCTCCACTTCAAATTTTTAATTTTAGTATTATATGGATAAAGCTACATTTTTTTACTTCATGTAAGCTTTCTATATTTAAAATAAATCTTTATAGCACTTCATAGTGCACAAACACTTCATACAGAGTTGTTGTTATGTGACTGAATTGATGCTTGTTTTATTTTTTGTGGAAAAAAGCAGTATTTCAAAGGATATAGTGGGTGTGTAGGCCAGATGTCTCATGGTTGTATTCCACTCAACTAGTATTGCCTGTATACTTTGGAATTTCTCATGTGGTTGAGATCTCTTACATGAAAATGGGAAAATTTAGTAAACTTGGTTTTTAATTGATTCTGTTCTTGTAAACAATCAAATTAAAATTATTAGAATATAAGAAACATTGTTAAATTCACTTTGTATTTATTTTAGTATGAAAGCAAACAATTTTACACAAAACTACGAACATTAACATGCTAATCTTGTTTTTATCATACTTCAAGTATGTTTGGCTTAATGAAAGTGAGCATAGAAACCAGTAATGGATCACATTTCAAAAAAGCTGTTCTCCCTCTAACTGAATCACTATATGGATTGCTTTTATAGCTCTATATCATGCAACTTACATGCATACATAAATTATACCTAATAGTTGCGTAGATGGCAATATAACTTAGTATACCTGTTAAATGCTGGTTAGCATAATTTCTGTACTGCGGTACCTGTAAAGTTTTAGCACATGAAAAATTAAATTTGCAGATGCATGAAAGGACAGTGTTTGAATTTTTTATAGTGTAAAATGCTGCTAAAACATTATTATGCTTAGTTTGAAAACATTCCAAATCTAATATTTAACTTACCACAAAAGTAATTGCTCTTGTTAACCGCAGTAAGAGGCCTGTATGCTCGTCCTTAATTTAAAGTACTAGGTAATTATCTTAATTTTATGTGCAGTGTAGAAATACTTTTTCTGCTGTAGACAAAAGAACATTGTAATCGGGCTTCTTGAAGCCCTGCATGGTTTTATTTATCTCCCTAGACATAAGCTCTTAAAAGTCTATATGCTAACAACAAATACTTTAATGGACTCATAGCATTGTAACTATGATTTTTTTAAGAATCAGATTTACAAGTTTTGTAAGGAGGTGGTAAATAACTTGAAAATAGACCTCCTTTTGAGCACATGAGCCTCTCTAAGTCTGAAATAGCAGGAGAGGTCTTGAAGTGCAACTCTAAGTTGTTACAAATCTGACTGGTTTATTGAGCGGCCTCATCTGAAAGAGGTAATAGGGGCTATCTGTGTAGCAGGGGTAGAGGGAGGAAAAAGGGTATTATCTAAAGAAGGAACAGTAGTCATTAAGTCATTTCAGGCAGGGAGCTAGAGATGAATAGGAGGCATTTTGTTAGGGATATGTGAGAATTATAAAGCATCAGGATCCTAATGTTCCCTGTTGTGTGTTTTAGCATCTTTTGGAGTTTGTTCTAGCTCTCGATCATCTGGGTTTTCTGAGTCTTCCTCAGAGTCAGAACTGAGAGGTTTAGAAGACTCAGTGAAAGATTTCACAGATTCCTCTAGAGTGCTATGTTTATTTAGTTAAGGCTCTGAGATTGATGATATGGGCATCATGAGAGTACGATATACAGTGGTATCTGAGGGCTTACTGTATTTTATAACTTTCTTGGGGTGTTCCAAGAAACACCTGGTTTCATAATGATGGATGTGATACTTCGCACATTTTTATGTAGATTAGTTTGTAGGTTTTCTTTTTTATGTTGAGTACAGGGGCTAAGAAATTGATACTGCTGTAGGTGTATTTCAGATTCCGTTTGATGGAGAAGTAGTGGTTATTGAATCTTCTCATAGAAATTTGAGTCCAGCAGGCAAGAATGTTATCTGTGTATTTTGGTGGAATAATAAAATGGTACTACATTTAGTGTCTCATTTGTAACTTGGCATGCTGTGGATCAGTCAGTATTGACAGGTGAAGTAGTTGTGGGTGAGAATGGAATCAATTTATGTTTAGACAGGAAACCTGAGTATTGGTCTTTTTCTTACTGAAGATAGACTGTGATTTGCTGTTGTGGGATTGGCCAAGATGATGGTGTTTTTACTTTCTTTGTGTGCATGTAAGAAATCTGTTGTGTTTCCCAGAAAACTAAACTGTTGAACAACTGGAGGCTTGATGATGGTTTCTGTGAATTCTGCTGATTCTCCAGTGGGAGAATTCTCTTGCATGTAATACAAATCTGGTAGGATTTGCTTCCTTGTGTTTTTTAAATACAATGGGTCTGTGAGTGACAGTAGATTGTACAGTTTTTCTAGGAGCTGCTAAGGATGGGGTTTGATGTCACTGTCAATGTGAAGCAGGATGCGAAGTCTCTGTTAAGACCAGGTAGCAGGTGGGGTTGTTGCTGCAGTTTATAATGATGATAATATATATTTCCATTGTCTTCAGAATAAGAGTGAGTGAAGTCATGAGCAAAACCAGTCATCACCACAACTTTTCTCCCTCTGAAGAAAATCTGTGAAGTCCTTGGCTGTGGCTTTTAAACCAGAAGACAAAAGACATGCTTAGGAGGAGACGAATCAGATATAAAGATGGACTTGTGTATATGAAAGAGTAGCTGTTCAGCTCTTCATGTTGTAAGATTCCAACTGAGAAAGAATCTGAGACATGGGCAAAATAAGTAATTCCTGCGATTGATTTTATTTCCTCATCCCTTTACTTTCTGGGAACAGGAATAACTTTTGAAGTACATTTCAGACAACTGTAGTGAAAAACCTTAAGCTGTGATACTTTAAATGAGAAGGATATACAGATTGCCAAGAGCAAAACTGGGTGGTGACTATAGAATGAAGATTATAAGAGTACTTGAGAAAGATCTGACATTAAACATCCCTCCACTAGATCATTTTTTACTGAAATAACTCCACTCTGGAGCCTGTACCTAGTATTCCCATTAGGTTAGTGCTGGAGACCTAAGACAGCCAGCTCTGTTAGCAAGACTTTAGATGTCATTTTCCAGAGGTCTACCTGGAAAGCATCTTAGAGTCACAGCAGCCAATACCCACCCTGATTGGTCTTCTGTAATGACTTTCAATATCTGCTTTCTTAATAGCTGTGATTGATATTGACTATCAGTAGTTAAACAGCCTAGAGTTAATGAACTGCTAGCCAGTGCTATGAAAACAGTCAGAACTTCAGACAATGCATGGGGAAGGTTTAGCGGATTTTTGTTTGAGGTATCTTTTTAGCTGTGTTTTGATTGATACTAGGATACATGTGTTTATTTCTTTTGCAGTAGAAAGCCTCATTATTTTTTCAGTAGAAAAATATTTGCCTTTGCATATGCAAAACCAGACAATGCTTACAGAAATTGAGAAGGTAGTTCTAGAAGATCCATGACGAGTGGGTCTTTAAAACTTTTGCACTGATCTCTGTGGTGACAAATGGAATTCTTTCATGAGGGACAATGGCATTGATATTCCTCTAGTCATTTGAAAAGTTGAATCATTCCTCTGATTTTCTGTCCTATGAAATCTGTTATTCCATGTGTGGATAGGAGGAAAGAACAGTTTAACATGAGATAGCAGAAAGGAAATATTTCTCTGGAAGACTTGAGTGTAGGAAGAGGTGGCTGATGAGTAGGTTGAGTGCTGCTGAGGAATGTGTGTCTCTTGACAATTGCTTGCTATGTTTTGCAAAATTTAGGATAGAAAATGATAGTTACAGGCATGAAGAGAAGGTTTCAATCTCAGAACCAGAGAATAGGATTCTAATAAAAGTTGCAGTTACCCAGGGGAATGGAACAAAGTTATGTATTAGACTAATTTTAATGCCAAGGTCAAGTCAAAACAGGGACTTCTGTTGTAGTTCTTACCCTCTCATAATGTACACCTGAATGCAGGTCTGTGGACATGTAATGGTTGTTTAATTTATATATGTATTCAATATTAGGAAATACAGCTCTTTTTTTAAGACTCTGTAGTATTTACCATGAAATAGGTACTTCCTAAATAGCAAATATGTGGAGAAGTCTTAGGAGGTAAAAATCATACCATGTTTTAACTATAAAACACATCTCTACCTCAACTGGAAAAAAAAAACCACAAACAGAAAAGATTCCTTTAGTAGGAAATCAGTGGAATGAAACATATGAAAATGCTATCTCCATATAATTGATATAAAAAAATGAACTGTAGTCACTGAATCTAACAGACACTTGTGTCTGTACATGCTTTTTTGTGTCACATCTATGCATGCTTCTTTGCCATCCAGACAAACTAATTCAAGGGTCTGATTTATAAGATCATACCAATTCACAAAGTATAATTACTAGTAATCAGTTATAAAATAAAATGATAGAGATACTAGAAATCCCTGCAAGATGATACTGAAATCCTAATTGTGTGTGAGCATGTTCACTGCAAGGTGACATTGAATCAGTGTGACCTTGGAGCAGACAGGTGTTCCTGGTAGTCAGCAGAGCTGTAGGGGATGCTGACAGGAGGATTTGACAAGTGTGAAACATTCGCTGCTGGCTGGGAATATATTACTCATTGTGTCATGGTTAAACAAATCTGCTACTAAATCCTCCCTTTCCCCACCCCCAAAAACCCTGTTTAAAAGTGATTTTCTACATTCAGAGGTCAGATGATATAGAAAACCCCATTTTGTTGTGTGGATACAAGTCTCAGTGTGAAAAAGACTGGTATCTAGGGGTAAAACTGCAGCATAGACACTGCTAGATAAATAGTTCCATGAGGCATAGTAATGAAACAATCCTGTTGCTTAACAAAATTGCATATTTACAAAATAAGTGACCCAATAGCCTGTCCTACCACCAAATAGGTCATGTCAAAACATTTAGAATCACAATGGGAAAAAACACTTTACTATGATGTCAAGAAGTAAAAATAAAACTTTTTGATTAGAGAAATATTTTTAACCCTGAAATTTTAACGCTTCTAAAATTAGTTCTTCATAATTGAGTAAATGTTTTGTTGTGGTTTTAGGAAGTTTTATATATCTTTTGTAGTATTTGTATTTTTTCAGACAGTGAACACTTTATTTGCAGTATTTGATTCAGAAACATTTTGATAGTATCATGTTATTTGGGTATTACATTTTACATCTAGGAGACTAGAGGATATTAAAGCCAAGACTATGCAAAACTTTTACTATCTTTGTGTCCAGATGTTAAAGTGTTGAATGATAGAGAATTTTATAACTTCTTTTCTTGTTGGCTTTTTCCAAAACTTGATATTGAAGCTTTAACCTTCAAGCTGGCCTGTGTCTTGCTAAAGCTTCTTGTTCAAATTTAGGTGCTTTTTAGACTGTGCTTTTCTTAAACTGTGATGGGTGACACAAGAAGTTCTATGCATTATAAAACTCTTATATTAACAAGAAGTTGATGTGCATTTGTTTCAACAAAATAATTATGAGCAATATTTACTGAGAACTTCAAATACTGCTTTTGTTCCCTCTTCCAATTATTTATTTTCATTGCTGCATAAATGTTTTAAAAGGAAATATCTACATTTCTTTTACATTGCATGTTATATGTCTTCTCAGTCAAAGATGCCCGATATGTATATGAATGGCTTGGAATTTAATACATATAATACATTACTTCCATGCAGATATTATTTAATGCATAAAATACTTCTAAAGCAAAATTCAATAAATGCAGAATTCTCCATGGAGTGGCAGTTGAAAAACTCATAAATTTAGATTAGAGTCATGTCAGTGAATTGAAAGTAATGAAATGGCGTCCCACACAAGCAGTACAGTAATTTACATATTAATTTCTGCTAATGTTTTTTTATGGCTGTAACAGACTTGTACTAGTCATATTCGATAAAACACAGCAGATTGTGAAACAACAAACAGTGAGCAGTTGGGTATGATTTATCTGTTGTTCCATTGGATCCTCATTTTCCCAGGAAAATGCTCTGTCTACATTATTAATGTCTGACAATTTTCTTGTATTCATGCCCTGAAGCAGAATATGTCTGTTAATTTTGTGTAACGGCTGCTTTCCTAACAAATGGTATTTGTTTTTCATATTATGACAATACCAATAAATAGAAAGTAAAGCTAGCTTTGTGGAGTTGGACAGTAATGTGAAACACACATTTCTGTGTGTACAAGAAGTACTTAAGTTAGAGATGTGAATATAATTTTCACTGGATTTTGTATGCATTAATGCTATACCATAGTCCCTACTTTGATATGGATTGTTTACTTTTTTAATGGGACCTACAAATGTGGGCAAAGAACATGCTGTTGCAGAATGTGCTAACAAACAGCTTCCCTTCAGAAGATAAGTCCGTGTCAACACGGTTGCAGTAAACTCCTCCAGAAGGTTCTCAGCTCTCTTATCAAAAGACTTATATTAGTTGTCTCAGCTTCCCTTCTGAGTGACAGTGTAGAACAGAATACAGTGTGATTGGAGGAAATACTGTTTTCAGAGGCTTCAATACTGTGTTAGCTAAGTAGTGAGTGAAGTTAAATACAAGGTCTCTAGAAAAGGTAATAGGTTAAACTAATACATCCTGTTAAAAGGTACCTAAATATCAGATAACTTTGAAATGAGTATATATTTCTTTCTTTCCTTAATGGTAGTATTAGCATTACATGACTAGTCAAATACTTACTGACATGTAATCCCAGACCCTAGAGAAGAAATGTCCTGCTTGTGTAAAGTTGTGAACCTTTTGTGGAAGAAATTCCTCTGTCTACTGTTGACAGGGTAAGTAGGGATAGTGGGGATGTGTTTAGCATCAATTTTTTCAAGAAAAAACCTACAATGGCGGTATCTGTATACCTGTATTCAAAATACCATACTTGAGTTTTTCTTTTATTTCTTTTAATTCTGGCAATAAACTTCTCCCCCTGGGATCTCAGAAAACTTAATTTCTTATTTCTGTTTACTACATATCATTTGCATTATTCTGTGCTCTATTTGATTATTGACTCTGACTTTAGAACTTCAAAAAAGGTATATCAGATAATTTTCATGTCCAGGAAAAAATAAAAATAAATGAGAAGCTAAATGTTTTTGAAAATTTTTAGGAAGGGGAATATATTAGACAAACTTCAGTGTGACTGTTTAATAATGCTGTAATACTGATACAAACCAAAGTGCTTTAATGAAGTTGCTAAATGTAATGCTTCAGAATATGTTTTGGAAACAAAGAGTATCTACTGTTTACTCCAGCCCCTACCTTTGCTAATTATTTACAGGTATTACCCATTCCTGGCTATCCAGAAGGCATTCACTTAGTTCTTTATAGTGCCAACCCATATATATTCACGTGGGATGATTATTAGCTGACTGTGTCTTTCACTAGCTGTAATCGCTTACACTTCTAAACAATTTTAGCAATTTCCAAGCTAAACAAAATCTTGGTTCAGTGCCACATGTGCATTAGTATGTAAATTAGACAAATTTTAGGTAAGAAAGCGTTTCCAAGTTAGATTTGTTTTTCTTTCTGCGTGGTTTGAATGAAACAATAGAATGGCTTTTCCCACATTTTTCTGACCTCTTTGGTTTGGTAATAAATTCAAGTTCTGGTTTTGTAGCTCAGCCTACTCCCAGCCTTGTGCTTCTTGGGTCCTTGGATCTGTCCCACGGCAGGTAAAATACCCCTTTAAGTACTGCTGCATCCTCTTCAGCACAGCGTGTGGTTGTACAGCTTTGATCCTTGTGTCTTAGTAATGGCTGCATTTTCTTTGTTTTGGAAATGGAAAATCAGAGCCTCACCAAATCTGAAGATGCTTTATATATGTCAGTGTATTTTTACCAGGGTGGAATACTTTTAGAAGTATCTTCTGAATGCTAAGAATATTTCACTGCTAAGAACAGTGGCAATGGGGCCAGAAAGTGAGATCTTGTGACAATACACCTACAAATGCTTTTCCTTGAGTGTGCCCTTTTTCAGGGGATTCTCGAGTTGCAATGTGGTGAAGGATGTAGCATCCTAATGCAGCTGTAATCTGATAATAGTATTTGAATTATTGCAGCCTTTGTCAAAATTTGTGGCTTATTTAATAAATACTATGTACAAAATTATTTGAAATTATCTTGGAAATGTCTGTAATGACTAGTGAAAAGAGGATAAAACTCGGGCTTCATACTTCTATTTTCCCTTTGTACTGCACATTTTTCAATCCATTTTTTCTGTCCAAGCATGCTTTCTTACATTATCATTACTGTATTTTCTCATGTACGTATGGAACTGACCTTTTTCCAAAGGGACATTAACTAAGACTACAAGAATGATTATTCTGGCTCAGACCAGGGTCTGCTTAGCTCAGCATCCCCTTCCCAGAAGTATTATCCAGTCTTTACATTGTGTTCTTTCCATTGTTACAGAGTATATCTTCTTGTATAAAAATTACATTATATACTTCAATGGTGAGACACAAACTGTACCAAAAGCTGTATTTACAGCTGTAAAATAATTGACTTATCCATACAAGTTGATTCTATATCAGACATTTGAAAAATTCCCCTCCTTTTCCCAGATGACATCAGTATACATGAAACTGTGCAAACAGATCAAATAAAATAAGCAAGATTACTTGTCCACAGAAGGCTGTCAGAATTAATCAAACTTGGTAAAAGTTTGTGTATATAGAAGTTTTAAGTGTTTGGGGGAGGAGTTAAGGGCAAATTTAAGTAAAACAGACTAGAAGAAAATAAGGAGCAGTCACAAACGTTTTTGCTCATAAACAGAACAAGTCTTGAAAGAAACTTTTTCTACTGCATAAAAGTAGATTCTGAGAAAAATATTTCAGTAATGAAATGGTACTTTTATAAGGCTGTTCTCCCCTTAGTCATGCAGTTGTTGTGCATTTCTCCTTGCAAATCTGTATTATGCAGCTCTTATGATATCTAACATTGCTCTTGCAGGAAAGAGAATGCCTTGGTTGGTACAGGTTACATGTGTTAGCAATATCATGCATAGTAAATTAATATTGATAACATTTTACAGTATTATGGGGCTTCTGGTTAAGTGGTGGAGAGAATTGCTAAGTGACCTATTATTTCTAAAACCTTTCTTAGGAATTTCATTTGAATTACTATAAATGGTAAAACATACTTATAAATAGTTAAATAACATCTGTATTCAGTGATAAATTGAAACCCTGATTAAGAAAAATCTGTACATGGAAAAAACCAAGAATCTTACTGGGAACTTTGTGAGAGAATACAATGTTAAAGAAAAGCATTTATTTGAAGTTACCTTATTTTGGAGATAATCTTAAATATTTGTTTCAAAATAATTGCTTTAGTTGCCTCAAACATCATTTTTCATAACCTGTCCATTCCCATGTTCATTCAACCCATGTTGTTGAATAGCTAAAGTGGGCATGAAATAGGATCTTAGGGGAGCTGTAAAGTTGGTCTTCCTTTGCATCCTGTTGTCCAAAAATAGGCTGGTTTATGTTTTGAACCCTAATATCAGTTAAGTGTGTGGCTAGTTGTTTCGATTATCAAAGTTATCTTGAAGATCTTACATTAAGATGTGAAAATTTTATTTACTTTTAGTAATCTCAGAAAAAATTAAAGATGTTTTCACCATTACAGGTATTCCTACAGCTGTGCAAAAAATTAACAGTATACGTTTGGAGAAAGCTTATACTAGATTTACAGAATTATCAGTGAACAGAGCACATTATTTTTATACAAATGTATTGGTTTAAAATCTTTAACGCATATTTGAAATGAGTGGTTTCCAGTGTAAACGATTTACTAACTATTCTGATATTCATATTTGCTATCTGTTACTTGTATGTTTACCTTATGGCTTCTTCCTTGTGTGAATAAACACAGTTTTACAAAGTGGTGATGCACCTGAAAAATTCAAATAGTGCTTATATCCTTCTGACAACTTAACGAAGCACTTTCATTGTCTGTTTTCCCCTAGAAGAAGACAGAGGGAGGCAGGGAGTTGGGGAAGAGGTGGAAGGAAAGAGAAGAGACCAGAAATCAAGCAAGCTTAGAAATGTTTCAAACGAATTGGTATAGATGAGCAATGGAAATGGACAACATTAAAACTTTTTATAATCCAAAAATGTGGACCAGGACAAATGAGCCCAGACAGGATACACTTAAGACCTTCCTGTAATGCCCATGTTCACAGAAAATTCCAAGTGTGGGTAGGGAGATCAGATATGAGGCAGGACATTGATGATGCTTCATATGGATCAAGGAAGATGGTGAATTATTGGTATGGAAGCCAGCTCCTGCAAAGAGTGTTCTTCAGCCTGAGGCAAAATTCTGTTTGAAACTTTCAAGTTGTATGTATTTTGTATCTGGGTTTTCCTTTTTAGTCTTTTGTTCCTCTACATTGCTTTGTTTGTTCTTTTTTCTTTTTTGTACTTCAGTGATTAGTACTAAACATGACAAAACTCTCAGAAATGAAGGCAATTGATGAGAATTTACTTAACACTTTTATTGGAATAAGTGACCCTCACATAGCAAGGGGAACTGCAATGTGCAAAAAAGTTTTCTGAGAAAAGAGCTTTTTAGTAGCTTCAAATAATATACATTTAGGCATTTTTTTCCTTGTGAGTGGAACCATTTTTGACACTCTGTAACACTTATCTGTTTCTAAAGGTGTAGATAGATACTTGTTTTTTTTTCCTCAGAGACTACTGAAGATTCAAACTTCACTTTTTTATTTAGTGGAAGTCAGTTATTCCCATCTGCAAAAAAGTAACACAGAAAAGTACGTACTCTTGTTTTGGAAGAGTTGGCACAATTTTTGGCAGTTTCAAGTCTATCAGTATTCAATTTATAAACTGTTTTTCTGATGCTAAAAATTGTTCATCCTCTTAACTAATTTATTCAAAATGTATATTACAAGTGCTGATGTGCACTTATCATAGCAAAAAATAAACAACTTAGTTCTAGATTTGGAATGAGACTTGATGTGTACCAGTGTGTCTGGTGGTCTGTAGTGAGGTGAGTAGGGAAAAAAGGCTCTCCAGTGTTTAATATGAACTTTGTTGCTTTGAAGAGAAAATATTTTAATTCAGGAATCAAATACAGATTCCAGTATACCACATGAGGTTGGTAGCAGTTTTCTGTTCTATGTACAGCTGGCTAGGGCTACATATAACAAAACTTGAGCTTTGGCACTAAAGTATGTCTGTGATCATAAGTCAAATTCTCATTGGGTAGTAATCTGCTGTCCCAGATAGCAACAAATCATTTCTGAAACATTATAAAATGTACTGCTCTGAAAGCGCAATGTTAACTGTAAAAACCTTTTACAATTAAAATAGTAGCACCCTCTAGTGTAGATTCAGTTATAATGGTTAAAATACTTTCCATAAGTGTAGGTGTTTGGAGGGATGATAAATCCCTCTAGCAGAAAGAATTTTATACTATTATAAATGTATTGAAAGTAGAGGTTGTACTGTAAAATGTGGTTCAGTTGAGAGGAATGTATAAACACCTGGTGGGTAGTCATATCTTAAACATATAGATATTTGCAAAGTAAGTGTGTGACTGCCCTTCTATAGATACTAAGCAGTTAGGTCAGGAAAAGAAAAAAAAGATTGTGTTAAATAATTTTAAAGTTAAGCAATTGCATCAAGATTTAATGCAAAATGACACCATATTATGATAGAATTGAAATGCTTTTTACTTTATTTACAGTGATTGTTTCTCATAAAAACTAATTTATTTTTCAAAAGGTTAAGGAAGGATGATAAATTGGCTTGCACTTTCCAGTGTTATTAAGCTGCACTTTTTAACTGAAGAATATATGGACATTTATGAGAACTGATGAAGATCTGAAAGTAGTAGTGACAATTAGTGTTTCAATAAATGCTCATCCAACTCCAGCAAGAAAGGCCATTCATTAAAAAGTATTTTGTGGTATTTAAACCTTATTCAAAAGCATTTGAGAACTTTAATTCTTGCATCATTTGAATGTATCGTTCTCCTATAGATGTGAGATGATACTCAAAGCCTTTTTGGCTTCTTTCCACAAGGTAGAGGAATTGATCAAATTTAGTTATGCATGGCTTGTGTGCCATCATGTCTCTTTGAAAATTCTGTAATCCAAATCTTCGTTCTTTGGATATAGTAACAATAAACAGCAAATGTACTCCTTCTGACATCTAAACCTCATTTTTTGAGTGTCTTTAGCAGGATCTCTGCTTTGCTTTAGTCCTGCTTTGCATCAAAGAAATGTAGGTCTGAATGGGACTTCATCTTTTTACCTGTTCCTTGCCCTCATAAAGGATCATATTATATTCTTTCTTAGGAGCTCCTGTGACCTTCAAAAGCTCTGAATTAAATCCTGTGCTGGTGCCCAAAATGGCTGTGATGTTTCTAGGAATAATTACATCACATGAATCTCTTCCTTGCACCCTATATAACTTTCTCTATGGTAACTGTGTTCAATTAATTTACTTTCATTGTAGTTTTAAAAAGTAGTTTTTATATATTCCTGAGACACAGAATATGTAATTTGGACACTCAGAGCAAGTAAGTTCTGATTTTTTTTTTTTTCACTTTCAAGAGGTTAACTGTTCTATTAGCTATATATTCTTTAGAAGTTTAATCTTTTTTAAGGAGGTATTAATTCTGTAATATCATCTAATTGATTATTAAATGCATATGTATTAGATGTGTATATATACACACTGAATATTATAACCAGGAAATAATTTATGATCTTTTCCTTTAATATTTTGGTGCTAAATTTAAGAAAATCTCACAAAGAACTTTGGAGTTGCCATCTAGGATAATTTGCAGCTAGAACTCCTAGAATCAGCTGTAAAATTAACAGTGCACAATTTATATCAGTTAACTGAGGCATAATGATCCCAGTTGTGGAATGCTGACTTGCTTTTCAAACTGTATATTTAGATAAAAGTGAAGAATTTTTATCTTTCCTGGATATTAGGGAGAAAATACAACACCACATGAGACGGCCTTTTTTGACAGCAAAGTAAAAGCACTGGTTTCTATTGCCTAAGGAAGTTGTAGATCTTCTGACTTTGGCAGTGCATAAGAAGAGACCAGAAAGCATCTATCAATAATGCTGTAGGTAAAGATAGAGCTGCTTTGGAGCATAAGGATTAATTTGGAGACCTCTGAAAGACCTTTATTCTCTGATTCTGTTTAAGACTTAGGCTTTGTCTAGAATGATGTTGCATAGTTCTTGCAAAACACTTTGCAGAAATGAAGAAGATATGTCTTAAGAATACTTTGTATTATTATTGAAGAACTTATATTGGTTTTGTAAAGTTCTTTTATGAAGTTATAATATGATGCACAGTGTTTATGATGTTCTTTTCTCATGAATACTAAGTAATTTTCTCTTTTTGTGGATTGATATTATAAGATTAGTTGGGAGAAATCAGAAGTAGTTCACTCATTCTCCATGCTGGTGATTCATAATACTGTTTTCTTCTGTACATTGGAAGTGATATCAAGAGATGATTTCAAATTCTTTTCATATGTTTTTTAACAAATTCTTTGCATTTCTTTGTAGTTTAACATAAACTTTTCTGTTTCATGCCTCAAGTGTTTAATTTTCTGTAACATTTGTTAGATTGCCATGTGTTGGAGTTGAGTTTGGGGAAAAGGAGGTTATAACTAAAGTTTTGTTCTCATACAATTTATATACATGAGTAAAGAAATACTAAAACTTTTTAATGATTTTTAATTTTTAAATTTTTTATCTCAAAGGATCCTTCTTATTGTATAAAAAAAATTGAAACAATTGACTGATGAAATTTCAGATTGCTTCCAATGAAAAGTGTACCCATCTGAAATTGTACTATTAAGCTCTGTTATAGCCTTTCACTTTTGGCCAGATGGGACAAAGTAAGCTAAAAGAACATTGGTTATGAAAGAGATGAGAGATTTTTCATTTTTACTGCTTTTTCTTTCTTGCCTTTTCTACTAGAATTTTATCTGCTCTGCTATATAGAGATTCTGTCAGGAGTTCTGGTGTTAAGAATCTGCAGAATTCCAGAATGCTCTGGGCAATGTTCTTGCCAAAACCATAATTAGATTCTAGAAAAATATATCTTCAAATGAAAAGAGAGTTTAATTATAGAAAAGTTGATCATTACATACTAAAAGGAAAAGGAATTAAATATGGATTTCCAGAAAATTTGACCTATAATCCATTGGCTTTTCTTTTTGTCTAAATTTAGAAAAGTATTCTGTTAAAACAGCAGTCAAGAATTTTGAATGTATATTCATGTTAGTCATTTTTCTGGCTCTGGAGAGGGCATTAACTGTCCTATGAGGTATGTTTTGGAAGTTTTTTTAGTTGAGGTTTCGGAATGATAGCAGTACCACATTAGATATAAAATATCATACTAAGTGGTTCACATATGTGTAAATTGTTCTTGCCATGAGACATGAATTTTTTAATGTGATCCTATTTAGACTGTGAACTTAGAAAGCAATTGTCAAGTCTGCATGCTGTCCTACACCAATTAGGATGCTGTGATAATTTAAAAAATATTCTTGCGGTTAGCCAGAATAGGTGATATCTGGGTATAGGACCTTAAAATTTATTTTTATTATTACTTAACATTTTTTAAATGTAAGATATTTCAATATAATTTTTTTTATATTGCAAATAAAATAGAAACCTTTCAGACTGATTTAATTTTATTTCCTTGATGTTCTAAGCTGGAGGAATTTATGCTATCTAGCTTAGTTCTAACATTATAAAACATTTTTCCATTTTGAGTCTCATAAGTTTGGGGACTTAATCTGAGGATAGATATGCACTTCCTCAATGAAATAAATATAGCTTATTTCCACATGGCACTTCCTGTAAGGTGTATTTTTTTTTCTGTTGACTCCCTGTTTCCTTGAGGAAAGAAATTCTCCTTCTAGTGAAGCTAGGTATCTGATTTCACTTGGAATTTTTTTTATATTCCTTTAATTTAAAGTGTAGTCAATTTATAGTCAGCATTTACAATGCATTTTTGAAGTTGTTGGGTTTTTTGTTTTTTACTTGAAAGTTGTCTTTATTGAAGTCTACTGTTAATCTTTTTATTTTTTAATAATTCAAAATATTAGATCTTTTTCTTGACTTATCCTGCTAAGACTGAAATTTCTGCTGTAGAATATATAGTTGGCAAGAGAGGAAAGAAATTATTCCTCCACTTCAGCCAGTACCTTCCCATTACAAATTATGACACCATATATTTTTCATAACTTTTGTACCCAGAGCTTTAGTTGGAAGATTGTTCCAGACTCTCTTCTTGCAGGATCTGATACTATAATTTTACCTTAAATTTATTGATGAGAAAATGATTATTATATATACATAGTGTTATATATTAAGTTTCTATTTAAATGTTCTGCTGTTACTACTGTCTCTTCAGTATTTTCCTTCCTAATACATTTGAAAATGCAGTGATATTCTTTCCAGTCTTCATTTTATGTGAACCAGACAAAGCTCTTAGAATTAACATATAAAGCTAACAATGTGATTCATTTTGACGCTTCCATTTACCTAAACATCGTAGAAGTCTTAAATCACTTAAACAGTTGTTAGCAGTACAGAAACATCCATCCACTTTCTTAGGGTTAATGCCAATCTCAAATTTAGCTAAAGCCTGTGAAAACTAAAAATGTCTTTATCTGCTCGTAAAGAAGAGGATGACTTTGTTCACATACTTTTTAAAAATAGTGGGGAGAAGATGAACAGTATGGATCTATATAAACACCAGAAATTGCTGCTTTTTCTCTTCTTAAAAGGAATCACTCGCAATGGAAAACTTTGACGAGTTTCTTTCAACTCGTTATTTTGAGCTCAGTCATATCCAGGTTTCTACCTGACAGCTAAATCTACATTTATCCAGCTGCTTTGTCTCATGAACTGTCGGGTGCTTTATTTCTCTGGAAGACTGAAGAAGGTAAGGGCAGTTTCTGTGTTAATCTGGCCCCACCACATTCAATAATTACTTAGGCTTTTCTGCAAAACATGACTTAGTTTTAGTCTACATTTCTAAAATAATACTAGTATCAAAATACAGTACCTGTTACCTGAAGCATGTTCGTTAAAGAATTCAGATTGAAATATCAGATATTGTTATCTTCAGATATTCCAAATGACTTTTTATATGTAGCATGGTTTTGCAGAGATATTGAAATAAAGAAATTGTTATATTAACCATGTAGTATCAAAGTAATAAATGCCCTTGTTAAAGGGGGAACACATTAAGCTGCCTTTTTGATGGTTTGGATAAGAATGGTATAATTTAGTTAACTGTTGCCCAGATTCATTGAAGTTTGTAGAAAAGAGTAATGCAGGCATGAAAATGCCTCCAGCATGGTGGACAGCCTTTTCTTTTGCTTCCTTTTGCTATCTGAAATACAACTTTGTCATTTCAAGAATTATAATGAGCGGCAAACGTGAATCGACTCCACAGGTTTACATCCTTCATGTACATAGATAACATGACACTTGATCTTGTCCATTTCAAAACATCAAACCTTTTATGCAGATTTAATTTCACCCTTTTCTATTAGGTCAATATTTGAAGATTACTCAAAACCAGGACTGGATGATTCCTTGTTTATTACTTTTCTTGATGCTTTTGTAAATGGTGCCCTATAATGCTAGTAACTCTTGAAATGAAGTATTTTGAGATAGAAAAATAATCTGTACTATCATTCAGATCTTTCTTTTTAATTTAAAACATGATTCAATGAAATAGCTGTGATCATTCCTACTGAATTTCTGTTCTCTACCCTAAAAAGAACAAGGCTGTATTTGTTCTGGAGTTGTTTTCTGAAACTAAATATCTCTTAGTCAGGAGCCAATACAGAATTTTCTAGGATGACCTGCAGAAGTTCTAGTTTTGCAACTTTATTTTTATGTAAATATATTTTATTAGATTTTTTGCAACTTTTTACTTAGTTTTTCAACTTTATTGTTTGAAATAATAGAATTTTACTTGGAAGACAGTAACTTTCGAGCAATTTAACATCATAAACAATTACACAGCATATTAGATACACAGCTGAGAACTAACTTCCTTTACTTACATTTAAAAGTTGAAAAGTCCATTTATTTGCTCCCTGGTGAGTAGAACTCCTTGTTCAACAAGTGCTACTTAACAACTTCTGTTGCTTATGTAATAACTTCTTTATTCTGGCAAAGGATATCTACTAAAGAGGTGCTGATATCACCATTTTCTCTCAGAAAAGGTCTTTGTTAAGTGGTCAAATTAGAACTGAAAATATTAGAAATGTAACTGTGACAGTGGTAATGCACACTGGACCTATTCACTGGGAAAGAGTATTGAAAATGGAGGCAAAGAATTATCAATGTCTTACCCATATTTGCTCTTGCAAAAGCCAGAGTAATCTGCTGTGGAAAATATAGGAAAGAGAAGGAAGAAAACACTCTGCTTTTCTGAACTTCAGAACAGAGAGGAGATCCATATTTGTCCAATGCAAGGTCAAGGTATTAGGGAAAAGGCTACTGAACCAGGTCCAAGAGTAACTCTTTGGAATCAGAGGTCTTCATGTTTTCATTAGAGCTGTGAGGGAGACAAACCACCACACAGTTGTAGTTTGCTTTTTTGATGGAAATGTGTTTTGTATGTTATTCCCTGGCCCTGGAAATTATTCATACTCTGTATTTGAGGGGTCAGGAATAGATCTTTGAGGACAGAAACAGGAACAAAGTACTAGAATTCTTATGTTGTATAAAATGGGGAAAAATGAGACAAGTGCCTGTTAGGGTTGTAGTTTTTCAAGCATTTTTAAGTAACTACCGTTCACAACTTGGCAGCTTAATTTGCAGGAGCACACTGTTCATAGCTCATCCATCAAAAACAAGGGTAGGATGGAAACAAAGTGCTCAAAGGAGAAATCTGAGAATGGAGAACACAACGTGTATTTTCCATAACTCCATCAGTCATACCCCACTATGTGAGTGGTTTTTCACTTCCAAAAGGTAACAGTATGCTCCATCTTCATCAAATTGCTTTAATCAACTTAACTTTTCTCATGCACAGTCTTAAGTGACCTCAGCCTTTTCTCTATGGTCTGAATCAACAAGTTATTTTCAGAAAGGCCTGATCATCACACGTCCCTCCATTCACTTGTGAATAGATTCTGCTTTTGCTTCAAGGTGTTTCCGCTGCACATTAGTCTTCCTGTGCATACTTTCACTTTTATTTAAAATGTCACACCATGTTATATAACCAAGATATTACTTGGTATGTGAGTGCTGTACTTGCTCTATTTTCATAGACTGGGGATAAGAACATCCCAGAAAACTTGGCAGAAGGGACAGGGAAGATTATAAGACAAGTTGCCAAAACCTATATTTCTGAGTTCTTAGGGATTTTTTAATTTGATTATCTATTAAAAAAATACCAAATCCATTAACACTTTACATCTTGTCATTTCAGAGCACATGAATAAAAGTTAGAATTTCCTGATTAATTGAACTATTAAATGCAACTTTGAATATGGTTCACCACTACTGCATTTTAAGAATTTATGAAAATGGTTAGAAAGTTAAACATATATGTATGGGTGAACAAACATGTAACTACAAAATTAAGTTAAACAAATGTTGCAAACACAATATTTTCAAGAACGAGTTTATTTTCAACAATGTAGATGTACAATATTTTAGGATCACAGTTATTTTAAAAAATAGTTATGAAGTGGTTTAGCTTTTGAGAACAATGTGAAGTAAACTGTGTTTGCAGTAAGATATAGACAGTAAAGAAATAGGGAAAGTTGTCAGGTAGTAAATAGCTTGTTGCCTTTTTACAACAAGAAAAACTGCAACATCATGACTTGCTCAATTCGGGACTGAATTTTTAAACAGGCAGGAATGCTTGTGGCCATGTATGACAGAAGGTCTCAGACTGAAAAGGGGAATTACTTTTTAATCTTATTTCATTCACTTTTATCCATAAACATAAGTATTTGGCAGTCCTAATTTGTTGATTTAATTGTTACACTTCTGCAATGCTTCTCAGTAGTAAAAGATACTCAAATATTTCACCAGGCTTGAATGATTATATTGATCTCGGAGGAACTATTGTATTGTATAATTAATACTAGCATAATCAAAGTAAGAGTTTCTTTCGCATGTCACTAGAGCCCATTCCTACTCTACATGCTATAAAGGGACATGACTGCTTACTGTAGAAATCAGATCTGTAAACCAGTATTGTCAGGTTTTACTCATCTATTTGCTTGACACTAGAGCTAAGACCCCATAAGAATGTTTTTTATAGTTAAGTACACTCTTTCTTGTAATAAGACACCCCACAGGGATTCAAATATATGAAACTACAAAATAATTATGTTAAAGTAATTTTTGCAACAGTAAATTATACCAAGTGGTAAAGTACCGTGGGTCTCTTGTATCTAAAAAACCCCATTGCCGCAGACAATTTTTAATGGATTTTTTCTCCTATGCCTGCAAAAATATTTTATACCAATTTCTTTTTCAGTAATGTTTTCCGTTTTGTTTCATAGTTTATCTTTTAGCAAAGGCAAGCAGGCTGCAGTACTAGCTCTTCTGAGTGCTATCATTTTCTAGACATCTATTCTCAAGGTTAGCATTTATTAGTCCTAATATTCCGTGTTTTCTCTCCTACTCCCTTGTATGTAACTTTTTCAGTCTATCTCCAAAGCAGTTTTGCTCTGTACTTTCAGATCCCTACTGTAAATTTTGATACACCTAATTTACTAAATTGTCACCTGTATATTATTGTGTGTATGAATTTTAAGTCTACTTGCATGTCTGAGTTAACATACCTTTGTATTCATCTTTCTTCCACTGTGAACACTGTCTGTTATTTGGTCAGCAGTTTCTTCGAGGTCTCTTTTAGCCTGTAAAACACCTAGTATACCAACAATAATGTAAAAATACAATTATTTCATAAGATTATGTGGTGAAGTGTTGAAAGATTTTATATTTCCACCATAATTTGTAAAACAGGCAACCAAAGGACCACTTTTTCCTGATTTTTCAATATTTATGTAGTAAGGAAATACTATTTTATTCCTTCTAAGCAATGGCTAGGGAACACATTCAGATGTGTGCTACTAGTTTGTTGAGATTTCCAGAACTAAGCTGCTCTTCAGAATTGTGCTCCAAATCATATTTTGTTCTTTTTTTTTCACTATCAGGAAAGCAAGACTTATAAGGAGGGGTAGTGATTTTTGTCAGTTAAAAAAACCAAGGAAAGCTTTTTGGCCCACAAGCCCAGATCTTAGATGCAAACAGTCCAGCTGTATGATTTGATTCAATAAAATATAGTACTTCCTTCAAACCCTGACAGACTTATATCCTTAAATCCTCACAGCTATAACCACACCATGACTTTTGACTTTACTGGCATTAATCTGGCATACAGAGTAAATTCCATAAAGGCAGCAGTGCATGTTATTATATTTATCAGATTCTGTTTTCAGCTGTGAAAATTTAAAGCTTTACCTAAGAGTACTAAACAATAAAGAATATATGAACAGTGAATAATACTACTTATGTAATATCCCTGATAAGACCACAGTCTTTGTCCTGGGGAGAGTTTAATTTCCATTTCTGTAGTTTATGAAGCATTGTTCAAAATATTCACCCTTTCCTTAAATTCTGGAACATTAGGAAGATACTGAAACTTCAAGCCTTCACTTGAACATTTTTCCAGTTTTAAACATGCATACTGTGTCTTGGCATTGTAGAAATAGCTTAAGCAGAAGTTTTTGCTATAAAGAATCTTGAGTTGTGGGAAAAGCCTTTCTCCTTATCACAGCCTATCTTAACAGCTATTCCAAGAAAATTCAAGCTGTTCTGTAATAATTAAGCTGTTAATAGTATTTCTCATATTTACTGCTATAGGAGGGGGGAAAATATTAGAAAGAAAACATTTAAATTGTTTCAAAATGAACTGGAAAGGAGAGCAGGAGATTTACACAAGGGATGTCTGTTACATTACTTCAGTATTTTTCCAACTTTTCTGTAGAAAAGCATAGGCAAAACCAAAGCTGTTAGGGGAGAAGCAAGGTTTCTCAAATGGATGGTCATTAACAGAGGGAAAGTAGTCAGTAAAAACGTATGTTCAAGTTTTACATTGGTAGTGCAGTGTACTTCAGCTCTTTGCTAAAACTCGTGTTACTTAAAGTGCTATTATGAGCCAGAAAATGGAGGATGAATGGAGAGGTAGAAAATTTTGTAGAAGACAACACCATTTCAGCAACGTAAATTAGGAAAGTTGTAAAGTACTCTAGCAAGGCTGACATAGCGAATTGAGTGGCATGATTGCAATAGAAATTCTTTGAGATAACTGTGGAGCAAGGCATACTAAATAATTATTAGAAATGTCCCTAAGTCCTAAAATTACAACTACTCGAACAAGATATGGTTGAATCAGACTAGCATCAGGAATGGGTACTAATACATAAAACTAGCTAGCTATATAATTATACTATGTTGTGTAGCTGAATTCATCTTGTTGGCTTACAAAAGCATATCAGAAAAAAGGCAATCTTCAGTTCTAAAAGAAAAGAAAAATATGATATAACATTCTCTGAACAATGGGAAAAACTAAAAAAAAAACCAAACCTGGGACCACAGCACTGACAATAAATTAAAAAATTAACATCATAAGAAAGGCAGACACCTTAGAGTGGCATGAAATTAGAGAAGACTTATAAATTATTTGAAATGTTGAGCATGTTTACTTCATGAGATCACTATAACTGGATGATAGAACTTTACTTTTCAATGATCATGAAATCTGTGATAGTATGTACCTGGAGAATTAGGTAATAACTGCTTCAGGATAGTTTTCTATTTAGCACTGTTGCTCAGGAGGCAAACTCAGTTTGATTTTAGCCAAAGTCGCTTTGTATAGTTCACCCCAGTGCTCTAACTACGATTCTGGGGAGAAAAATCCTTCATCTAACCTGTGAAACTGGGCTGTTGGGTAGTCAGTGCAAGATTCGTGCCTGCAGAAGAAGGAAGGACAAGCAGTCTGCAGATTTGTGTCCAGTGGGATAAGCAGGGAAATAAAAAGTTCTTTGTCTCTGGATGTCTCTGGACTTCAGTCAGTCATATGGATTAAGCCCATACACACACATTAGATGTGTGTGTTGGTTTAGACCCGGCCGGGACAAGAGACCATGTTGCTGTTGTCCCTCCCCCACCCTTGGACACAAGTAGGGCACAAACCCCAGGTTAAATTAAGAAGAAATTTAATACAACAGTGTAATAAACAATCTGAACAACAGTAGCAATAACAACAATAAACAGCAATAGCAGTAAACAAGACAAAAGTTATACAGAGAAATACTGCAGTGGTTACAGACAGCTCATTTGCAATGCTCCCCATCACCAAAGCCACAAAGGAAAAAGCTTCCCGCGTTGCTGCCCCTGGACCTGACATCAGCATGGTATGAATAACCCGGCTGGAGATCCCTTCCCCCTCTCTGCTGGGGAAACTTAACCCTATCCTAGCTGAACCAGGACAATGTGTTATACAAGCATCTGCTTCTAGGTACTGGATTTGACTTCCTGTCTGCAATGATAGCCTCTCACCCTTGTGTCCCTCAGAAGTTTGTCCAGGTAGAATTAGCACACTGTCAGGAGTAGTTTAACCTGTCCTCCAAAAACTGTGAACTCCAGAAACGATGTGTTCTGGTTTTCTTTGATCGTTGTATTATTATATGGTATCAGTAAAAGTGTTTAAATAATTTCTTGGTGGAATAGTGAAAACACTGGAATGCTCTGATTTGATCACACCATCTCAGTATTGGCCAATATAAATTAATTTTCATCTCAAATTTCTGGAACTCTGCCAAATGAAGTGCTCTGATATGAACAGTGTTTGTTCCTAGCCTGAGATC
Source organism: Athene noctua (assembly GCF_965140245.1). Taxonomy (NCBI): domain Eukaryota; kingdom Metazoa; phylum Chordata; class Aves; order Strigiformes; family Strigidae; genus Athene; species Athene noctua. The sequence goes on along the minus strand of NC_134039.1, from coordinate 57,428,936 downwards.
TGATTACTGTTTTCTTTGTAAAAGAAAACAATCTCCCATCAGTCAAACCTGCAAGCAAGAAAGTGGGATCATTTCAAAAGATAAAATCCTTTACCGAATGTGTGTGTACTTAGTATTACAGCTCTGGATTAATCTTGGCATGCCATCGTCCTGTACAGATCCATCCTGAAAACGTAGGTCTGACAAATAGCCTGGGAATGAATGTTAAGGGAAAATGGTTAAAGATGTGAGAACTCCCTCAAAACAGAATGAAACTACTGAGGCAGTGCATTTTTCAATAAGCAGGAACCTCTGCAGTGATGGAAAGATAGAAGACTTCAGACATAAGCTTTATATTGGTCTGGGGAAGAAAGAAAGATGAAGTCTGATCCAGAAACTGACATTTCAGCAAAGTTGGGTGGTATCTAAGATTAAAATAAACTGAACATGGCTAAGAAAGAGACTCAGATTTACAATGCTCTCATTATTTAAGACCACATGAAAAATACATTATTTTAAAATAATTATTTGAATACTGTAGTTGTCTAAACAAATGGGCTAATCAGTTAAATCGACATTAGTGATTGAAATAATGGGGAGATAGTGATGTGTCTGTTTACTTTGCAGACCATAGTTAAATATCAAGGAGAGCAAAATAACCTTTGAAAAGAAACTAGTTGACTTTTTGCACAAAAAAAGTTATTGTGTACAAAAGGATTATTGAAAAGTAGGAAGTACATGTGAATACAAGCCTGTTTTAGTTAGTCTTTTATTCTGTTGAAAGAATATTGAACTATTTAGTAATAGCAAGCTAATGTTAGACTTTATATAAGCAACAGCACAGAGGGATGAGACAACAACTTTGCTAGCAGCTTTTGCTGGTAATTGGTGACGTAAGACTAGTTTTTATACTTGGCAAACAAGTTCCTTCCAAAAAGGAATATGTAGAGTTGCAAAGACAGCTTTCTGTGTGTCTGTCTCATCCTGTTTTTCTGTTGTCTCCTTTGCCTTAGGTTATTATCTAGACCGTTTCTGTTTTCAGCTCCCAGCAAGACCAGATAGTGTTATTTTCTTTGACTTCCTTAGATGCCTTTGGTAGAGCTCTTGAAAGTACAGGAGAGACATTCTGCTTGGTTTTGGTTCTCATGCTGAACCCCTACATCATCTAATACCAGGCATAGGGAGCAACTGAAGAAAGAAGCTTGCATGCTTGATAGCCCTGAAGCAGATCGTGATACTAATTGCTTAGCATTGACACACATAGTCTTCAGTGTAGGAATCACAGAAAATGTTGAATAAAGGACTAGAGGTTCAGTTTCTGTCATGATTAGTTTAATTAGGAGAATGAGTCAAGCTGGTAAACATGCCCATTTTTCCTTTGGGGGTAGATGAACTGTGCAGGCTTCATGGGAGGAATGAATATGCTAGTATAAACGAGACTGTTGTAGGGTAAAGTAGGTGACCTCAACAGTGTACAAGCAAAAAACAGTCTTCAAAAGTTGTCACTTAGCAGGATTTAAATAGTTTTTTGTGGGTCTAGGAGAAAGTATAATTTAATAGAAATTTAATCTCTGGACAGATTTTAAGATCGTGGTTTAAAAGAAAGGGTCATTAAAATCTCTCAATGAAATAATTATAAGAACTTAATAGTATTGGCAGAATAATGTATTCTACATCTACCTGGTTTCCAGTAATAGTTGAGCAATTTTAATTGGAAACTTAAAAAAAAAAAGTTCAGCTTTATTAGACACCCAGCATGGAAAATTCTAGTCTGAATAGCGGAGGTTATAAAAGCTGGGTTTTACAAATAGTCAATAGGTGTCACTGTATTTGCTGTCTGTAATGACCCTAAGGAGAAAGTAATTTAGGTATCAAAGCAGGGAAGAAATATTTCAGATGACCTGCTTTGTTGAGGCTAATCAAACAAATTGAAACAATTTGAGCTACTTATAGTCCTTTTACAGCAACAACTGGTACTTAGTGCTTCAGATAACTTCTCTCATTGGTTTGAAGCAGGATATTTAAGAGAGAAGTGGCAAATCTAGATTGATAACTTCAGTTAATCACTCATATGCTGCTTGCCAGGCTTGAAGAGTGAAAAAACTCAGCCATACATACATATGGATATAGTTTGGGACAATTTAAACAAATATTAGAATCATCATAATCTGTTTTATAGACTGATTTAAGAGTGGAATACCTTTACTGTCTAGTGCTTACATTGAATCAATTTGAGTTTAGCATTCTAGAAACTACCACAGGATATTTAAGGCATCTTTAACTAAGAGTTCTTTCTAGCAATCTAAATCCTTTTTACTTTTTTTTTTTTTTCCCTTTTCTTCTCTATGTTTCATTTGTAAAGAATAATAGCATTTGTATTGTAAGCTGTCTGGGCAAAGACAGACCTGCCATTTTAGAGGGCTTTGCACAATGACCCTTTTGAAGCCTGGTTCTGTGCATTATAATTATTCTTCAAGTTATGCAATTTGACATACTGAGAAAAGCCATCACAAATAAATCAAGTCTAGTTTAGTCCCTTCTATTAAAATAAAACATTACAAATTGCATGTAATCCTAATTGGCACTTGACCTTTATTTTTTTATATAGATTACTTTCTAAAGTGGTTTGGAGTGAATACTATCTCTAAATGAAATATTTTGAGTCATCATTCTGAATTGCATTTGAATTTGCTGGCCAAATGGATAAAGATAGATGATGTGGAAGTAGTTTTAATGTGGCCTTGTCTGTTGACCTATTTGAGGCCCCTGAAATAATTATAGGCCCAATTTAGAAATATGTTATGCAGCATTCATTTCATGAACATGAGTTAGAGAGGTCTGTTCAGGACAGTATAGTGCCTGAAAAACCTGTCACAAATATGTCATCCTGTTTGGCATGGCTGTATATCTGTGCTATGAAATCTAAGAATCTTTTTTTACAGTTTTTAAACCTGTTGTAATATAGGCTAGTACTATTAATTGAGAAAGAGAAATAGGTGATCATAAAGTCAGTGTTTATGACTGCAGTTTTCCACCTGTCACTGATGCAATTCAAACTGTATCTATAAAGTCCAACTGCAATATTTTAAGATGTCAGCACCTTTTACTTTTTCCCAACTGATAACCATTAGGATGCTTTTGTCTTAACATTCTCTCTGTTCATAATGGTAAATGTAGTTTGCTGTCAAAATGTGTTGAGATGTTGGATAAGAAATTCTTTCCTGTTTACTAGATTTAACTCCCTTCAAGAACAGACTGAAATGTAAAGATGACAGACACTTCTTGTTTCTTCCCAAGTAACAATCAGAGTTCAAATCTTGTCTCTATACAAGATCTCAAAAAAAGCAATAACACATACCAAGTACAAAGTTCTTTTTATTACACATAATTTGCTTAATTTGCTGTGGTGTTATCTTCTTCATTTGTGACTTGCTCATGTGACATATCTTGTCATTTTCCAAAAGTAAATTATTGAAGCAGAGACTTTTTTTTTCTGTTGTAGTATATCTTATTAGTGTTCTGATTAGTAGTGTTATAAATAATATCTTTTCCAGAACTAAAGGATTTTCCTTACCATGCAAAATTAAAATTAACCTTATGCTAGCAGTCCAAAGTGTCTGCTTACCAGTCATCATCTCCAGATTTTCTTGGTGAGCTGTATAGTGTACTATTAATTGAATAATCTGTTGCATATTTTTGGGTATGTAAACTAACCTGAAATTCACCTTCAACATTAAAGCAAGGTGGGAGATCATACTGTATCCTACCTTAAAACTAATTGAAGTGGTCTTAACAGTTGTAGGGCTTCTGCCAAATAGGAATCCTACTGCATAAATTATACGTAGATCTGAACAGTACTTGGTGCGTGATAAGGATTTAAATTTGGCCAAATCAACAATTATTAGTTGGTTAATATTGTGTACAGAATAAATGTGTAGCTTGTTAGTTCCTGCAGGACTAATCTTTAAGTTGCAAGAAGAATCAACATAACTGGCATTAATTGTATGTTGGAATTAATTACACACCTCTATGAGTGGATTGAGGGAGTTAGTCAATGACTACTCATTGGCAATTCATGGATTAACAGAGGTTTGAAGCAAAGTGGCATGATTGTAATAGAAAGAATAACGTCCAGTTAATGGTTTTAATGCATACCTTTCTGTACATTTGTTATTGACGGGTGTTTAGCACTTAACAAGGCCAAAAACCAAAACTGAATTTTGAAAGACAGTTGTCGAAAGTACCTGCAATATATAGGCAGAACTGCAACAACACAGCAACAACAGAATTTTTTTTTTAAAGAATCAGTACTTAATATAGGCCACCATAAGTGGAGAAGTTTAGTGTCTGGGTGGGAAAAAAGTGTTGATGTGTTTTAGGGTTATTTTGCATTCTTAATAATTGGTCCAGTCTTATTTGTCTCCATCAAATGAATTTTAGTATGATCACTAATATCTGATCCTACGACTGAGATAATTGATTTCCATTTAAGGAAAACTCCTAATTCTGTTAACATTATTTTGATCTTCTCATTACTTTAAGATAATAATCCAAACAGTTTCTGATGATTAAATCCATTTTAGTAGCTGTATTTCCTAAATACCACTTATTGGTCTTGAATGATTTAATGTAGTACCTAATAGAAGGAATGAGTCTTTATCCTTTATATCTTATTATGCTTTTTATTGCATGCGTTTGCTGTGTTGTGTGAAACTAACTATAAAGTTGTGGAGAAACCATTTTTTTTGCTTTCTACTTCCTAAGATGCTTTTTCATAACTTTGTGTTTCAAGAAATGTTTGTTTTTCTCCAACGAATACCCAGAAAATGAGTACATCTCTCCAGAAGGTCTTTGTAAAATCCCACAGAACACCAAGTAAAAGCACCGATTGACTTTTTTTTTTGTTTTGTTTTGTTTTTGTTGGGGAGACATGCACACCATCTACATAGGCTTTTAAGAGAACAGGTGAACTCTGTGAGTGTCTGCATTTGATTACGATTTCAAAAATTACAAGCTGGACACACTGTATGCACACTCTTAAATTACTATGCTAAAGAATAAGATAACCTACACATTTATTACAATTTAAGCATTATTTCTAATCATGATTTTGTGTGTAGATTTAGCCTCCTTTTATATACACATTCTATTTTAGAAAGTAATTTTCCTGTCAGATACGCTTATCATTCTCTTGTTTTGTAATTGGAAAATTATGGTGATACAAAGTTTTGAGAATCCATACGAAGCAATACCAGAAATATCAGAAATTCTAGGGAACACTGAGAGCTGCTTTTTAATCTAAAACTAGAATTTCCATCATGCGTATTTGTATTTGTATGATCTCTAAATGTGACTTTGGTGTTACATTGTCCTGCTTTCTAATCTGCACCTGCTTATGTTCATCCATCTGGCTAAGTGTGAGGTGCTGAAATCTATGCTTCTGCCAAATATATATAACACATGCTTATGCCCATGTATAGGTCTGTGCTTAGTCATATTTTTCTACCGTATGCCTTGCTCTTCAAATAAAAATTACTTTACTGGGCTTTTTAAAAATAGATATTAGACTAATAACTTTTATAACTGTTACATGATTCATCTTTCACTGAGGTTCTTCATTCCTGCTTATCTTTCAGCTTCTGTATATTCAACAAATTATCTCTCTCCCAATTTTTTCATCTGTAATCGCAATTTTTATAACCTGAGAATATGTATAATTAGAAGTGAGTCAAGAATTTTGAGACAGATGAAATTCACTTTCATAATGATTACAGAGTGATTCTGGACAGGAGAGACAGAGCTAGAAAGGATAATTTAAGGGTGTTTAAGGGGGTAAGAGAAGCTGTGGCTTCTAGAGGCCTGGGAGAACAGGAGCCCTCTTTTTTTCTTGCTTCATCTCTTTCCTGCTGCTCAAATCCTTTTGTTTTCTCTGTCGTTCTGGTGTTGAGAATCCACGAGACTCCTTGTATTTATTTCTACCGTATTCATTAAGTAATAACATTTTAATATTCCTTCCAGAGATGGAGCTTGTTCTGCTAGTCTGACACAGTGGGTGATGGGAAGGAGAAGGAAACAGATCAAGACTGACTCCGCCTCTGTAGAGGAACTTGATCAGAATAGCCACTGAGCTAATGGAATGGTGTGATTATCTTGTCCACTTTAAGTGGGTGTTTTCAAAAGAAGAAAGACTCTCAGTTATGTTAATACAAGCTTAAAGGTGACTGACTCTCGATGTATACAGAACTGTACCATTTCTAGTGATCAAGTGCTTCTTCCTGCCCCTAATTACAAATATCTTTTTAGTGTAAACCTGACTGTATTTGGCATGCTTTTGAGCAGATTTGCTTGTGAGATTAATGTGAACAGATGGTAAGGTGAGCATCACAGCAGTGCCTAAAATATGGACCATGGCTTGAAGGTCTGTTTTGTTCCAGTAAAGGACAATACTGGTGATGTATAACTGTGATACAAAATGCAATGGTATGCAGATTTCTTTAGAAAAGGAAAAATCCTGGTTTGTGTAGCTGTTTGAAGTCGAATGGCTGCTATGGAAATTAGTTTAATTTACATAATGATTTCACAGGCTAAAATATTAGCAGTCCTATAAATGACTGAAATGTCTGTTTGCTAATACAGAGCATTTTTGCAGTTGTTACAAATTTCTGACATAATCTTTATGCAGAAATACAGACTGAGGAAATTGTGAAAATAAAACACTTTTTGGATATATCAGTGCTGTTTCTGTTATTCTAAGGAAAACATTCAATCGCCTCCATTTTGTGTAATTGATGATTGCAAACCAAAAACTCTTCCTATTACCCTACGAATGCATTTGAAGTTGGGATTAGAATGCACTGAACCCATTTTTTTGATGGCCTTCAGTGAGGATAATTCTTGCTTAAAACTACTTTAGAATTTGAGGTCTGGAAGTAGCAAATGCCATTGCAATTTGAAAAAAAAAAGTTTCAGAGGCAACCAGGAGAAGTACAGACATGGCCAAATTAGTGAAAACTGAATGGATAATGGAATTATTGAATGAATGAACAAATACAATATGCTTTTGGAAGAGCAAGCATGACTCTTACGAAGGGAGATCTTGTCTTTTGGATATACAGGGCTGCTTTGAGAGAATTGGTTGTTATGTGGGTTCTGTTAATTAAAACAGTTGGCGAGGATTTTTAAAATGTGCTTACTGTGGTGCTTTACCAGAGGCTATAAAGCAAACTAAATTGTTATTGTGTAAGTAGAAAGGTTTGCAAGGATAAATACTTGATTAAAGTGCATGATGCTTTGATCAGTGAAGGGTGGTTTCCAGGGAAGTTTGCAGGACCCTTACTGAACATAGGCTTTTCAATATATTCATAACTAATATGGAAGAAAAAAAAGTAAGCAGTGATTGGTCGCTTTGCTGTTGACTTACTAATTTATTCAGGGTAGTTAAGGTAGCACCAATAATGAAAATTTGCCGGAGGACTTTACTGAATTGAGTGTCTAGCAAATAAAATGGCAAATGAAAATAAGATAGGTAAATGTAAGGTGGTGTACATGCTGGAAAAAAAGAATCTTAGCTCCATATATATTTATGGGGTCTGAGTTGACCATTATCGCATGGTGATGAAAGCTTGGGATTATGACATGTAATTATTTGAAAACTAGATGCTCAACAGCAGACGAAAAAGTGAAGTCAGTGCTATGAATTCCCAGCAAAAGAACAGAGAACAAAACAGAGAACATAATAAGATTGTATAAATCCATGGTTTTCTTACACCTTGATGACTGCCTGCAGTTTTAGTTACTGTATTTCAAAAAATAAAACATGTAAAAATGCTCACGTTGGGCTAGACCAGTGGCCAAAAGCATATTGGCATGAATTATGTTTCCTCTGTTCTTACAATTTTCAATAAGCATCTAGGGGAACTAGATGCTGGAGATATCTTTTTATGCTGGTCAAGCTGTGTAAAGGGAGTGAGATCTGCCAGGAAATCTTCAGGCTTAGGCTTTTAGCAAACTGTAGCAATTAGGTGGTCTAAAGAGAGCAAAAGCTTATTGTAAATGCCCACCACAGGTTTTTATGAAAAGTCGGTTGGAAGTTAAGGGAAAGTTTTGGGAGTAGGCCAATCTTTGTTGTCTACAAGGACTACACATTTTACAAAGATTGTTACATCTCTTGTGCCTAATATATTTTTATGAAAGACCCAAACGTACAGAACTCTAAAATTACGTGAGACTTGACAGCTGGAAACACTGTTTTGAGTACAGTAGTGTGATTTACATCTCATGGTAAGGAGCTTCTTGGTCACCTTTTACTGTAAACTTGTTTTCTGTCACATATCTAAATTATTCAGAACTTTACAGTCTTGGGCTGTAAGTCATATTGCTTCAAAACAAAGTTTACTGACAGACAAATAGTTTGTTCATTAAAGTTTCATTTTTAAGAAAATTATATTATATGTGAATTTTTATTTGTGTAGCAGTTTATACCAAAACAGTAAGAGGTTCTGAAAAAATGAAACATTTTGGAAATGAAACATTCAGATTTTTGTGTCAAAACAATTTAGCTAAATTTACTTTAAATTAGTATAAAAACAAGTCCAAATTAAACCCATCAGCCAGTCTCCACTTTCCTGCACTCCCCAAATTACTCAGCCCTGCTAGATGCCAGACAGAAGCATTCATGCTAATTTCTTCATTATGCTATTTGCTATCTAAAGAAAAGAAATAACGGGTAGAAATCCTATTTCTAATTGTGAATAGTCTGAGCTCGACATTGCTGTAGATTTTTATCTGTTAATCTGGATGTAAGACAACAGAAATTCATTTTAAAGTTTTCCATCTCGGCAGACAATTTCAAATTAGACCAGAATCTCTTGGTCTCTGATGGCTGTGTTCCTGGAATGTTCAGTGTGTCAAAAATACATACTTAGCAGCACAAGCCTGAAGTATTTTGCTGTGTCATATTTGATTCTGGTAGATAGGGTATGCATTCTGTCAGTGTGACTAATGACTAATTAGGCAGTCCTATAAGTGAGCAGAGTACAATTATAGTTACACACTGACAAGGACTTTTAGTACTACATATGTTAGTTTTTGAGAAACTGAAATGTAAGTTTCTCATTAGGCACATTGCACTGTAGCCTAGAAATATTCATGACGGTTTTTCCGTCCTGTTGAATTTTCCATAGCATATGAAGCAAATAAATTATGAAGGGGTGTAAAAAAATTGAACTACAGGATAGAACCCCATGTATTAACTCATAGAATCTAAATTAGATAAAGAAGATGAACCTAAAATGCACGACCAAATTGTATCAGCCATGACAACAGGTCATGAGCTATTGTTAAGATCAGGAGACATCAGTTAATGTAACATAAGACACTGCATAGTCTTTAGATTCTCTTGAAGGCCTTTTCAGTGTTAAATTAGAAGAAAGATTGTTTTTAATCAACAGCCTTTACATATTTTGCTCACAGGACAGTTGCATTACTCACATAAAAGTGAGCTTTTGCTGCTTTCTCAAAATACTGCCATCTCAGCAGTGCTGGGTCCATAAGTTTCCTTTCTAAAAGATGTTTAGCAGGACTGCATGACCATGGCCAAGTTCCTTGGAAAATAAAGAAACAATATAAGGCTCCTTGAATACTTTGCATGTACTGTGAGTTTCTGAAAGATCTCTGGCTGTTCTGGAAACAAAATCACAGATAACCTCCATTAGCTTCTCAAGAAGGGATGGCAGCACAGGGAGTGCTGGATACACACTTTTTTCCATGACTGCTGATGGATAAGTGGGAAGTTACAGCTTTCAATGATGGCTTTATTTTGGTGCTTGTAATTTACCAAGGGTTTGGCTAATGAATGCAATAGGGCCTACATCCTCTTCTGTCTCATCATTTCCATAGTCATCCATCTGTAAGCATGGTTGATGTTGGATGTACCTGTTTCACCTTGCCTTCCATCTAAATGCATACATAGCCAACATCATTACAGTAAAAAGAGTTTAAATACACTGAAGTTTGTGAATGTTTTCCAAACAACTTTTTCAGCCAATGAAGCACTGTCGTTTTGCACAAGTGGTGCTGAGTCAGAGGAAAATAGAAAACAAAACAAAACCAGACAACAAACTTTTCCTAGGTTACAAGGGAGAGATGTTTGAGACAGCTCTCAGACTTCACCTGGAATGCCAGCATATCTGGCACCCTCAGTCATGAGCTTGAATTTGCTTGTTTCAAAAGTGTGTATGACAGAGGAACTATCATTATATAAATAGCCAAGTTCGTCTATCTAACCCCTGGTTGGAAGAAACACCAGAAGTTTTATGTATGAATCAGAGGATTAGAGATGGGTAATAATGTGAATTAAAGCTGCTGAAACTATACTGAATAGGTCATCACAGCCATTCTATTAGGCTCACTTCTACATGCAGGGATTCTGGATCTCTAGTGTTGAGTGTCTCTACAGTGAATCTAAGGATTCTCTCCAGGAAACTTCATGACAGGATCTTACTCGGGAAGAAAATAATGTAGTCCCTTCCTTGTCACTTATTGCCACTCTATACTCAAAAAAGGTGTAACACTAGAATTAAGGTAGATAAATTAGGCTTGAAATAGAATCGCATAAGTGTAGAAAGAATTTATCAGATCATTTGCTCCATACAACTTGGCTGAAATCGATGCAGTTTGTTTAATATATATATATATGTAGTGTGCAGATAATACAATTTTAAATACTAAGTGTCTGATCTTCCAAAAGAGATTTCTCAAAGCAGGTACGTGAAAAATATCAAGGTTGCTGTCTTTGTGAGCTTCCTTACGAAGTTTTCATAAGTGGTCAGCAATGTTTTTTGACCTTGCATACTGAGTTTTGTTGCTAACAATTCATTTGGAGAGATATCTTTGATTCTTCTGAGAATTATTAGGATGCTAAAAACCAGGCATGTTTTCCCTAGTGTGATCAGATTAAAAGAAACTGGAAGAATGCCAGGTTTATTTCTCATGCACCTCCCATTATAGTATATCAAATTCCGATGCACCTCAGATTTAGAGTATCACAAATGAAGAACAATTTTATCCCTTAGTTTTGTGTCTTTAGTGTATGAAACTAGATGTCAAGCAGACAAAGCTGGAGATGGTTGAGTGCAAGTGCTTTACATAGTGACAGGGAGAAATCGGTGTCTTTAATGTCTGTGAAGCATTAATACTTTAAACAATATTAGCTGTACTGTTTCTGTTGCGAATCAAGCAAGAAAAACTGTTCTATTTTTGTTCCTAACCCTTGGAGTATTTGTTTGCTTTAAAACTGTTTTTTGAGTCCAATGTTGTCAAAGAGTTGTTAGGAGTTGTGGTGTACTTGAACATCCTCATCACTGGTTTCTGGGATTTAGCTATATCAGTGATTTATTTCTGTTTGTTAATTGCAAAATAACAGCAATTTTAATTGAAAATCTTGTTAGTAACAATCTGACAGTCCTTCAAGGGATAGTAGATAACCTTCTATGTCCTGCAACAGAATTAGCAAATACTACTCTGGGAATGAAATAATTATTTCAGTGTAAATGAGTCCAAAAGCATCCTGTCTAAAAACCAAAATAGGTTAGAAATTTGGAAATATAAAGATATTGCTTTTGGCTGTTGGCTCTGTTCATCAACCCAATGTTTAAACTCATAAGTTCGTATATAAAAGTTTTTAACATTTTATGGAGGAAAAATTATGTGAAGGACTGTTCCAAATAAAAGGCACCAATGTAAGAGAGAGTGACCTCATCTAAACTGTAAGGAAGCCAAGCTGTTGACACTTAACATCAAGAAGTTTGCAAGGAAGTTTTTTAATTGATAGCTGTAGGAAATCTGAGAAGTACAGAAGAGAATGTGTTTCAGGATGATGTTCCTACAGTTGAAGATACTAAAATTATTCTAAGTGCAGTATAGTTCAGAGGGTGGAACTAATCAAAAGAGAAATAAAACCAAACAGGGTGTCCTTTAAAGGAGGTGTCAGAAAAAGGTACCAAATCAATAGTACACCAACTTCCATACAAATTCTGGAAACTGAAAAAATAAGGAGGGGAAAGTGCTAGCCCTAGGTGTGTCCAAATTTTGGTGAAGGTTAAGCTATACAATGCTGTAAAGCTTCTGTTGCTTTCAGAAATTCAAACATACAGACAAGACAAAGCAAACCATGCCACTGTTGGAATAATACTGTATTTTACAGAGTTTAGAAGCAAATTAGCAGAGTAACCAGCTCAGCGAGTAGCACAGTGGAACTCTGTCATGAAACTGGATTATACAGGAAAAAAAAATAGCCCATTGGGCATGTGAATTAGAGATTGAATCTGGAAGGACTGGAAGCCTGAGATTCATCTGGTCAAATGGAGGTGTCTAAATCTATGCTTATTGTTTAGACTTCCCTTATAGTCAGTGGGGAGAAATGGGCATTCCCAGGTGAGTAAACTGTCTCATTTTGAAGTAGGCATCTAAAATAAGTTACACAAGTTGGGTCCTAAAAGTGACCATTTTCTCTCTATTCATTATAGAGCATAAGGGGACTAGCTGAGATACAGACATCTCAAAAGTACATGACATGAATCCTGCCTGAAATGGCAGTGAAAGTAGGTCATGCAAATTTTAAAGTTTTTAAATTGGTAGAAGATACAACAAGGAAAACAAGACATGAAATTGACAGGAAACACAATTGAATTTGTTACTCTTTGCATTTCTTGTTTTGGGGCTTTTGTTTTGTTTTGAGGTTTTTTTTAAAGTTTATAAAGAGTCTGATGAGCAATTGAAGAATTTTTAAGAAACTGAAGTTTTAAACATCTAGTGTTCTTTTTTGACTTTTTTACAGGAAAAGTCTATGTAATCCTGCCTACAAAGTGAAGGTGAAAAGAGCTGAGTATTTGTTTCTGTTCCAGATTTCTAAAGGATTATATCTGTTAAGTTTGTTTGATGCATTTTACAGCTGAAGAGATCCGTTTATCCACATTCTTTTAAAGATTTGAAGCATTGTTAAAGTGTTAGAAAAATGGAGGGAAAGTGTAGTTGCATTAGCAGGAAGAGGATCTTAAAAAATCAGTATACGTGCATTTTTTTCTCACTGTACTCATTCAGTGTTTATGGAAATATATAAACACTGGTGTTAAAAAAGACACAATGAAGTTTTAATTTAGGAAGAAGAAAATCAGTGGTGTGAAAAAAAGATACAAAACTTGAGTTTGCCTCATAGAATAACTTGAGAATTGCTTCAGTAAAATCCCAAAAGAACAAGCTTCTGTTGGACAAAAGATTGTGATTGTATTAAAATTGAATATTTCTGTACAAATTGAAATCCATGCTGCCTGAACTATTGTGTATCAATTTATGTTCTATAAACAATACAAAATGGGTGACTGTTCCAGTAAATGCTCTGGGTTATTTAAATTTGCATTATCATATGTAGTGAGATGCTGTGAAAGTGGCAATGTGTAATTTATACGTGACCTAAATCAGTCTGTTTTGCAGAATGACATGCCTTTTTATTATTTTTTACTTAAAAATAATTTAATAGTTATTATAGCAAACAAATTCCTTTTACTTTGTTTCTGTTGAGTGAGAAGACTATGCATCTCAGTGGATATTAGTTTGGTTCGTTAGATCGTGCACATTTAATTATGAACAGTTTTTAAACCTTTATTTAGTCTCTGTGAACTTTTCAAATAACTTCAGAATAAATAGGTTTAAGTCTCCACTAAGTTAACTTCTGCATCTGTTACCTGAAAAAAAGTATAACCACTAAGAGCAGAGAAGACGGCAATAATGAAAGAATGCTGAAAACATAGGTAGAAATGTGGGTAGATATGTGGAGTTAGTTAATAAATTGCTCCTTTCAAATGGGTTAAGGAATATTATTCTGCAGACTTGCCAACCAGACATAATTACTTTAGCATTAAAAACGAAGAGCATAACCAATCCAAAAGACTTTAAAGATCACTGTACTGTCTCTTCTGAAAATGTGAAGCTCTTTTTTGATGGGGTCCAATCTTTGCTTTTGGTTCTCATCTGTGCAGATTCAGTGATATATTTGATGCTTTCAACCATATTCTTGATGCATGGTACACACTTCCAGGGTACTCTCACTTTTACCTCTTAGTTTAGTTCCTATTTTATTGAACACTTAAATTTTGTGACTGGCAGTTTATTTAGGCCTTTCTGACTGTAGATCTCCATTAGATCTGGTCATAGGTTTCAGCAGTTTACATTCTTCATCTCGAGTTCTCATACTTGGTACCCTTCAATGATCTGTGACTTCTGTATCCCATTTATGGTGCTGGTCTGTCATTATTTTGATAAGATGCTGAGTAGAAGAAAGCATTTTTGAATCAAAGCATTTTTCCTTGTATTTGGACTCATAATTTTAAAGTAAATTATGGTGATTCACTAAGAAAGAGAATATTTTATGTTTACATGCAGCCTTATTCTTGAAAAATCAGGAAATTAAATGTAGCTCAGATTTTGCCAAATGAAAACAGAGATTTATTCTAAATTCAAAGTGTAAGGTTTTATCATTGAAAGATTATTTTTTTTCTCTTTGAAGATTTGAATTTTGAGGATCTTTGAGGAATAATTGCCGATCTAATATTTTTTCCCACCTAAAGGACTCTTGATCAGTCTGTTAGGCCATTTCTCATTCTAAATTGTTTAAATATTTGATTTTTATTTTGAGAGATCATAGGCTAATTGCAAACAAGTTCCAAGAAAACAGAGTGCTATATATATATCAATAACTCATATTTTTTAATATTTACTCTTGTCTATGCATTCTGTTCTGTAATTTTCAGCAATACATACTGTTTTTACCCTTTGGAATAAGCTTTGTACATTTGACTACTAATAGGCTATCCTAATGCCTTGTGAGAAAATAAAAAAGAAAAATATCTCACACTTTTGCTGGAAGGATGAAGCTTACTGTTATGTTAGCATTTGTTTCATTAATTGCTATTTAAGTACTAAATGCTGATGATTCAGAGGATATAGAGGAAATTTAAATCAAGAAGATTATGGATTTTTTTTTTCCTCAAAGCTGTAAAAGCAATGACTAACATGCTTTTAGGTAGTAGCACAACATCATCTCAGCCTCACTGAGGTGTGCTTGCCAGAGATACTTCCTACAGTTGTCCAACGGCTGTCAAACATACTCCTAATCAGAGGCTTGCTTAATGCAGGATGGGCTGTGTCTGCTCCATGTCCTTTTTACTGATAATCTTAAAGGTCTTTTCCAACCTAAATGATTCTATGATTCTAGAGAACTTTGATCTCCTCCTGGGTTAAGCAGACCAGATTTAATAGTATTGTGGTCATTAGAGCTTCAGCAGTAGTATGTGTTGTCCTTGGCTGGGAGTGCTGGAGGGAATATATTTGAGTTAATTCCTGAGTTTGTCAGAAAAGCCATAATCATAGCCATAGAGACATTTTAGTACTCGGATCACTCAGTGCTCTCTTCATTCACTGATGCCTTCTAGCTCCTCAGCTCTCCATATAGAGCGTTTTCTAACTATGTGGGGCTACAGTTTCGGCCATAATGAAGCCATTTTGTTACACTATAACTACTTTTGTCAGTTCTTATACACAAGAAGAGCTGTCTGTTGAAGAACTGTGTAGGAAAGAGGTAGTCTTAGGAAAGGCAGATGTATTGAATAATTTTAAACTTTCATGTTTGTAGATAATTGGAGCATATTTCTTTTACAAAACTGTTGAAAAAAATGCTGCTTAGAATATTTTTACTTTTCATTGAATGGAAGATGTATCTTCTTATTTGAAGAATTCACAACCAATTTAGAAAACACCATATGAGATGAGAACTCTTCATTGATACAGAACTAGCCAATTTCTAGATGAGCACAGTAAGTGATTTGCGTGGTTGCTACAAAATGTCAATATGTTAGACTCATCAGTTATCTAATCAGTAACTTATTGTGTATTCTGACAGTCCTCCATGAAGACAGATTTGTTTTACTTTGCATACAATAAGTTGTTTCTATAACTGTTGCTTCAGAGAGTTTTGTCGCCTGTGAAATAGCTTTTTCATGTAGTCTTTGCTGTATATTTCCTTACTCAAACTGCATAGAAGAGCCAATTAATAAGTGTAGTTAGAACTGAATATATATCACGAAGAAAATGCAATTAAGTCTTTTAAGTTGTTGTTTCCCAAGAGAATATTTTATATCCCATAGTTGAATGTTATGAGTCCTTTAAATGCTGTAACCTGAAAAGATATTAAAAGAAGTCTATCAAAGTTCAGTGAAGTATTTATTTAACAATATGCTGCTTAATGCTGTCCTGCAGTACATCTCATCTGTACATTCATTTGGTTCTGCAGCAGTAAATACAAATATGAACTAAAGAGAAAAGCTTTAGAATTAGCTGTTAAAAGTCGCCACCCTTTGTTACATATTATTTCAGGTTAAAAATATTTGGTTTTGAGCTGAAATAGCACTCCTAGAAGAAAAGATAGCATTATTAGAGAGAGGGAGGAAATACCAATCTGGCAAGCAAGTATAATTGGTCATATCTGTATAAATTATTCCAGATCTGTTAACTATTGCTGTACTTTGAATACGAAGAAATACTAAAAAAAGCTCTTTGTGGGGGCAATTGTGTTTTTTCATTAAAGCTCTGGTATTCCATTTTTTTCTAAGTTAGGGTCTCTGAAAGATGTTATTGTACTGTAAATTTTTACTTAACAGAAATTTTACGTGCGTATGCCTCGCATTCTTCTGTCACATTATGTCAGCTGTATGAGTGCTACCAAAACTAAAATGAATCTTGGGATTGGCAGTCCAGAGACTGACTACAGTCTGCACAGTTTATGGCTGAAATGATGTCTCCTGGGAAATACCTGAGAACTGACATGTGAGACACCAAGAAAAAAAGTGTAAAGAATTAATTAGGTGTGTCCTAAATGTAGCCAAAGAGCAAAGAATCCTGGTGAAGAGTAAGTGACAAGTGGAGTGAGAGGCTGTTCTGAGTTAGATAAACATGGATCAAAAGCAAAATAGAGTGACTGTAGAGGAAGGAAATAATTGGAGGAAATGTACACTCTTGGGGAGGATACATTCAGTGCTCTGACAAAAGGACATTTGGGAAACCCTTTTTCTCCTCTAATATAGACCTGAGACAACATAACAAGTTACCATCAGAAGTCAAAAACATCTTCCTTTGAAATTTTCATTACTGGAAAGGTAAATTTGATCAGTGCTTCCCAAAGGGGGGGGTGAGTTTTCCTTTGGGCTTCCCTCCAGGGTGCAGCCGGCCTTGCAGGGAGAGCCTTTGGGTAAATGAGCCCCGGGTGTCTGCATTAAGTAAACAAAGGTCAGGTGTCCCACTGAGGGATAAAAGCTGGGACCACTTACAGGCAGGGGCAGTGTCTGTCTGTGAGGTGGATGCACTTTGCAGAGTTCCCTGTTGGGGAAGGACCTCCTGCCTCCCTGGCACTGGGCTCCAGTCAGGTCTGGCTTTTGTAAATGTGGGCTGTGTAGAGATTCAGTATGTGGCTTCTTTGGTCTTATGTATTTGGCTTGTTGACTTGGTTGTCTCCTGTCCGTTCTATGGGGGTCTGCATTTCACCATTTATTCCACCCATTGTTGGTTGTGTGGTGTTGTTGGGGTCAGTGGGATTGATGCTGATTATGTATAATCTGACTGACTTGTTTGTACGCCCAGTGCTCACCCATGTACTGACCCTTTTGTATCAAATATGATTTGGTTATTGGTTCATCTTTATGTTGGCTGTGTCCTTTATGCTAGGCCTAATAATTGGCAAAACAGTAGTGTAGAGGCTGGATGTCAGCTGGCAGCCAGAGCCACCTGGCCAGACCTTCACCTCCCCCTCCCCCTGCTGGTAAGATAGGGGAGGGACTAAAGAAGAGAATTGGTTGGTTGAATAACAAGAAAGAATTTATAAATATAACAAGAGAACAAGAGTAACAATAGTGAGTTCAAAAAGAAAACAGGTAAAATGCAGCAGTGGCTTACCGAATGCCCCACAGCAACTATGACATCACATGGTATGAAATACTCCGATGAAAATTAACTCCATCCTGGTCAAAACCAGGACAAATAGCAACGAAACTGTAATTTTGCTATATTTTATTTAAAAAAAAAATTATATTTTCATGGAGTCTGTGCATGTGCCTGTAAGCATGTGTTGATAATGCAGTACTATGCAAAATTGTATTTTTAAACATCCAGGATATTAATAGTTAAATTCACTTTCTGTTATTGATATAGGCATGATCTCATTTATTTTTCCGTCATTAACAGGTTTTAGATTTTTAAGGGAGTTGTAAAGCCAAAGTTGTTCCTGAAAAGGCATACCTACACTAGGAATACCTCCACTTCCTCAGATATCTTCTCCTGGTATAACTCAACACTATACTGATGTAAAAACAATAATCTCTCTATGGACTAGCACAGAAATTAAATTATGGTAGAAATCTCAGGTCATAACTATATTTAAAACTGTTTCAGTGGGCAGGTTTTGGAATTAATTGTAATTGCAATGGAGAAGTAACAGATTCATTGTAGTTACCTCATTTTGAAGATACTTGCTACTGCAAACTTAAATTATGATGACATTGAAATGTAACAATGTTATTTTAAACAGCATTAGGGCTAGAAAAAATGCAAAGCAACACTGCATATGTTTACCAGGTTAGTCAGCTAAATTTCTTTAGTAGTATATGATGTACTTTTCCAAAGATGCCAAATATGCAGCTTCACAAAGAAGTTATCAGCTAATTTTATTTTAAATAGACATTAGATTTTGACCTATTTTGGCAAACATATCCCAGACTACATTCAATTTGAGTGTTTTTCCATTCACGAAAGTTGAGACATGAATAAGAAATTACCATAGTTTACTCATTAAAATGAAAACTGAAATAACACTTACCAGAACCACTATACTGCAAAAAGTTGCCTATGTCAGATGAACCCTACACTCAAAACCAAGAGTAAATAATCTCTTTTTTTGGTATAAATGTAGAGTGGATAAACCCTATACCACCCAGTAAAGTGAGTAAATTTATTTATTGACTGTTTTGCTTCCTATCCTGTTTAGACATATTCTTTTCTAGCTTGTTTCTCAAATGGCTGTCAAGATAACTGCACTGCTCCCATACTTTCAAAAGCATTAATACTAGGCAAACTTATGTGGTTTAATAAAAAATACAGGTGGGTTAGTGTTGGAAACATATTTGTCTTGTATTTTCCAAAGCAAGTTGGTCTCACCAACAACTTAACTGTGATGCTTAATATGAAAAATTAAAAAATAAAATCATCCTTAATTTAGAGGCAATGTAAGATGAAAAGAAGCTGTAAAGGAAAAGGAATAAGGGACAATATAAGAGGACAGGCAGAAATCTGTTTGTAGCAGATCTTCAAAGAACTGGTATTTCTGATAGGAGCCTCTTTAGGCATCTACATTTTCAGCATTCACCAGGAGAGGCAGATGTTCTGATCCCTTTGAAATACATGCACTAATGATACATAATATGAAAAAAAAAAAATTAGGTGTGTAATATTTTCTGGATGAAGTTAAAGGTAATGTATTTGGTTAGACTATAGGTGGGGAGGTAGCAGAACAAAAACTATATAAAGTCAGATAAAGTGATTACCTTGCATTATTAGAAGTATATGAAATCATAGGTTTTATCAAGGCCTTACTATCTTTATCAAGTTATTGAGACAATATTTCTGTTTTTCTGATTTTTCTGATTTATTTTCTTGGCTAAGAGTCTTACATGCTTCTAAGATGTAGTAGGATGGTAACTAATGCCACTCAGAATGGCTCTTCATTTTCTTTTGTTGAGCTAGACATCATATATACAGTGAACACAAAGTCAAAATTCTTTATTTACCTTTCCTGAAGTCGAAGAAGATAACGTCCAAAACTACTGCTTTTCCTTGATATTTCTCAGCAAGTATGAATTCTTTTTTAGAGTAAGTTTTGTAAAGTGAGATTACAGTAATCAGAAATAAACAATAAACATAACGAGATTCTCTTTACATGCTGAGATATCTACAGTAGTGTGTGATAGAATCAAATCCTGAGAGCCTCCACCACATCAATGAGATTTTCAAACCCATCACCAAATTAGAAGTTGCTCAGAGGAACAGTGAAAATAAATTGTTTCCCAGTTTGTGCTTGGAGATGGCAGACTTCACAGAGCTTTCTACAACAACATGTAAAGAGTTATGTACAGCATCATCCGATCTCCTGCTTAGGACAGTCTGCAGCATTCAAACTTAAACCTTTCCTTAGTATTTATGACATAGCCAAAATATTTAAAATTAAACTGGGGCTATATTTATTGTTAATTGCTAATGTTTTTATTTTATTGCCAGTGTTTATTTAGTAGTGTTTTGTTTCTTCTGTGTTCATGTAACGTATATACTGTAATTTGATTATATGACAACTCTAAGATTCATTCTTTGAACAAAATCCTCCACTGAGTCTCACATTATGAAGTAGACATACCTATTTAAACCAAAGACAATTCTACACATCTTAGGCAAATACATTCCTCAGTTTAAACTGTTCTGTCACACCTGTTGATATTTTCCCCACAGCTGACATATCAGTCTATGGTATGTCTAGGAAATGCCATTTCACACATCACTACTCACAATATTTCATAACAACACCGTCAAAAGCTTTTGCATAATCGGTGAAACAAGGAAGTATTAAGTTAAACCATCTTTAATAGTGTTACTTAAATTGATGGTCAAGTTCTTTGCTCCTTTACCTTTTGTATTAGGTTTGTCTGGCAAGGTTTTTGTAGCAGGGGGGCTACAGGGGTGGCTTCTGTGAGAAGCTGCTAGAAGTTTCCCCCATGTCTGACAGAGCCAATGCCAGCCGGCTCCAGGATGGGCCCACTGCTGGCCAAGGCCGAGCTCATCAGAGATAGTGGTAGCACCTCTATGATAATGTATTTAAGAAGGGGGAAGAAAGAAAAACCTGGGAAGAGCAACTGAAGCCAAGGAGAGGAGTGAGACTGTGAGAGAATCAACCGTGCAGACACGCAGGTCAGTGAAGAAGGAGGGGGAGTTGTTGCTCCAGGCTCTGGAGCAGAGATTCCCCTGCAGCCCGCGGTGCAGCCCGTGGTGAGGCAGCTGTGCCCTGCAGCCCGGGGAGGCCCATGGTGGGGCAGATCTCCACCTGCAGCCCATGGAGGACCCCACGCCAGGGCAGGTGGATGCCCCAAGGAGGCTGTGACCCCGTGGGAAGCCCACGCTGGAGCAGGCTCCTGGCAGGACCTGTGGCCCCGTGGAGAGAGGAGCCCACGCTGGAGCAGGTTTGCTGGCAGGACTTGTGACCCCGTGGGGGACCCTCGCTGGGGCGGTCTGTGCCTGAAGGACTGCACCCCCTGGGAGGGAACCATGCTGGAGCAGTTTGTGAAGAACCGCAGCCCATGGGAAGGACTCACACTGGGGAAGTTCATGGAGAACTGTCCCCTGTGGGAGGGACCCCACACTGGAGCAGGAGAGGAGTGTGAGGAGTCCTCCCCCTGAGGAGGAAGGAGCGGCAGAGGCAACATGTGATGAACTGACTGCAACCCCCATTCCCTGTCCCCCTGTGTTGCTAGCTGGAAGGAGTTAGAAAATTTGGAGGTTAAGTTGAGCCTAGGAAGAAGGGAGGCATGGGAGGAAGGTGTTTTAGGAATTAGTTTTTATTTTCTCTTTATCCTACTCTGATTTGATTGGTAATAAATTAATTTTCCCCATGTCAATTCTGTTTTGCCTGTGATGGTAATCGGAGAGTGATCTCCATGAGCCTTTCATTATATTTTCTCTCCCCCATCCAGCTGAGGAGGGGAGTGATAAAGTGGCTTGGTGGGCACCTGGTCTCCAGCCAGAGTCAACCTGTCTCACTTTTTCTGACATAAGGTGTTCCACTGTTGCTTACTTTTGCATTGCCTTGAATTTTGTGGTGTTATTAATATTTTATTTGTATTGCATATAAAACAGATAGCTTGAGAAGCGTCATAATATTAAAAATAAGATATTGGGGTAATAGATACAAACATACATGTACATTTATCATATTCAGGTCAGTCTTGGTAGTCCTGTCCCTACTTTGGCTTAATTTAAATATTTGCATTCTTTCCGTACAGCTTTCAACTTTCATTGTTGTATCATTAGCACAGAAGATTCCCCTTTGCCAAAGTTCATTTATTATTTTATGTCTTTTAAAGTTTGAAGTTCTCAATAAATATTCCATACACCTCTTCGCCTATAACACGTTTGAGAAGTTGAAAGAAACCTCTTCCTCCTTTCTATGTTTGCTTTCATTGAGCAGGAGAGTAAAACCATTTAGGCTTGACAGAGGTTCTTTTCATGTTCAGCTTTTGGACAAGCAGAGCCTATGTACTGGGGTTTTTGAATATGTTTTTGTAAATCATTCTGCACTGCTCTTCAGGAGGTGGTAATTTATCCCATTTCAAATACAGATTCTCTAAATTGTCTAGTTCTCAGTTCTTGACCTTTTGCCTTCTGTTTGAATGCTTGCCACAATTCTTACCTCTTTTGCTTGGAAATATATATTGAATTGTATTTTCAGTATTTTTTTTAAGGAGTATTTTTTCGGTACTTCCTTAGAAGATCTTGTGTATACTTCTGCTTTGCCATTTTTGGTGGTTTTTAAGACCTGGGATTTGAGAATTCATTTTAGATACATGTAAAATTATAGCTTTGCTTTTAATTGATTAACAGTGACTATTTCTCTACCCCTCTTCTGTGGACCTGTGGGTTTTTTCTGGACCTGCTAATTACCATTTCTGAACAATTTCAGGTTTTTCCTACTCTGATTTCAAG
This sequence comes from Athene noctua, assembly GCF_965140245.1. Taxonomy (NCBI): domain Eukaryota; kingdom Metazoa; phylum Chordata; class Aves; order Strigiformes; family Strigidae; genus Athene; species Athene noctua. The sequence continues at coordinate 57,406,118 of NC_134039.1, read as the reverse complement.
ACTGCAGCAGTGCCTCTCTGGTAATGTTGTCCAGTCTGTCCCTGAATATTTTTGTTTACTCTTTGATGTGTGGTTGTTTTTGGTGACTGGGGAAATGCTCATGTGAGCTTTGGCTTGAAGAAATGAAAGGTCTTGCTGTGGATGATAAGGATGAGAAAAGGAGCAGAAATTGACCCAAAATTGTAATTGGTGAACAAAATTCCTTTTCACTGTTTTTAATTTTCAGTGAACATACTTAACATTAATTTTGAATAAATCAAGCCAAGTGATGAAGTATCAATTGATATGTTAGCTGATGTTATGCATTTTCAATGTTTTCACATCAAATCCAATGTATAATGTGAGCTTTTTCAAATAGTGTACTTCCAAATATCATATGTAATAAAATGTAAATATTATTATTTAGTAAAACACCTCCCCGCATAGGCGCTTGATGCCTGTGGCTGTACCCAGCTGCACCCCAATTACCCTGCTCGCTTTCTGGGGGCAATGGGAAGAGCCCTGGCTACAAGGCTGTGCCCTGGGGAGCCCTCACTGCCCCCGGTGTCCCTGCCCATGGGAAGCTGCCAACCTGCATTGCACCCTGGCTTTTTTTCATTTTAAAAACTTAATCTTAGAGTGTTTATATAAAACAAGAATGATGTTAGTTTTCTGAATCTGACAAAACTTGCAATTTAACCATGTAAAGTACATTGGGAAACAGTAAAATAATGAGACAAAGTATGAACTTTAAGCCAATGAGTGTACTTTAATAAATCTGGAATAAGTGCTCACTCTACAGAAGGAAAATTTTAGATGTGATTCAGAGGCCTTCTCTTTCAGATAGTTCTCTGCTTCCAAAAAACTGTTTTATCAATCATTTCTGTAAGTGAGACTGTAAATTGGTGTATAAATGAAGTGTTGTATCTATTCTCTCCTTTGTTTTCTTTTATACCCTGTACCAGTCCTCTGCAAGGCAGATTCATTTGTTGTTTAGTTGAAATGGAATGACTGCAATTCCACAAACAAATTGTGCCTCAGTTAGGTGCACTTTGTCATAAATAATCACTGAAGAGATTGGATTTCTCTCCTTGCTGATGTACTTCAGCTGTACGTTAAGCTCATAGCTTCTTAAAGGCACTGAGTTATTTGTTCAGCTGAATTATCACTGAGCAGCTTGCACCTGTCCTTGTTCTTCTGTGTTGTAGCTGTCTCTATTTCCCAAAAGCATATTCAGGAAGGTTTATGGTAAAAGAAACTACTAGTCTATTTTCTAGGATTTTTTTCATTCTTTGTCCCAATTTTTTCTCACTCAACTTCATAATGCACAGCTCTTTTGGCACATATTTCTTCATGATCTGGAGAGAAAAGCCATTTCATAGATTGGTTAAGGGCATTTTCCATGGTCTGGTCATCTAATACTCATATTTCACATTCAGCAGTAGGCCACTTTGAAATTTAACAGTATGTCTTTATCAGCTGCGGGAAATGTCCTTTACATTTTCATTTATAAATTTTACAGTTATTTATTTTGCTTTGTTACAGAAGTTTGCTCTCCATTTCAGTGTGCTCTTTTCCCTTTCTTTCTGAAAACCAAACTGGAACTCCTGAGCTCTGTGGCTGAGATGGCTGGGGTGCTGGCGGTGTGATAATATAATCTCTGCCTGTTTCCAGGCTACTTTCTGCAGGTTGTGTAATGGATTGAGCAATATCTGCAAAAGTATGATAGTTCTGATCTAGCTATTTCTGCACATGGCCAATCATGTTGAGCAGTCTGAATTATACTTCATTTAGATGGGGTTACGTAACTATCCTAATGATAAAAATTGAACTGCATGGTTCCCACAATATAGCAAGCTTTAAATCTTTACATATAAATAAGGGATTGTGCATGTTTGATAGATGGCATGTTCATATTTTGAGTGTCTTTGCATTTGATCTATTTCTTGTCTGAAAACAGACAAGCAAGCAATACATAGAAGGATAGTGAAGAATAGTACGCTGTCTAATTGTTACTTTACCATTTTACATAACAGAGTAGCAGAACCATTTATTGATGAATGAGCTGATGTTTGATGCATACAATGTATATAGGGCTCATTTTGAAAACTAATAAGACAGTTTCTCTCTGTTTTAAATCTGGTTGGGTGTGTGACGCGTTGTTGAAGAGATGCAAGCATGGACTTTTAATTGACAGTATCAAGAATCTTCATTGCAGAATAGCATTTGGAAGAAATGACCAAGCCATTAATATAAACCAATTAATAGGCTGAGAATGAGTACTGGATATAACAGGCAGAGTAGCAGCTATATCAGATGAAATTGTATTTTTCTCATATTATGCAGTGATCACAGACATTACATATCAGCTGCACCTAGTTTATAATACAGTATTTTAGTAGTTCAGAAGTAGTGAAATTCTGTCACATATCTTACATGAACATGTGAACATGGGTGCAAGAGTGGACAAATACTCTCATCACTACAAACAGTATGAATGTATTGTAAATGAGCTTTAAAAAGCAATATATATATTTTTATTCTGTCTTGTTGCACTTTATGTAGCTCAAATTGCATTTCTGATATAAACTGCCTCACGAGCTGTGTCAGGTTGCTTGTAGGTGTGAGTAAGTAGAGTTGGATGTAAATGCATATACTTCTCAGAATGAATCGCTGGACATGTTGCATGTAGGCTGAAGGTAGATATTAAGAAAAGAGAAACTTGAAGGCAAAGAAGATGACACCTTTGAGGGAGGAGGTTAACAAAATGGATTTGAAGTATATGTGGCCAATCTGTGATGGATTGGATGGGGAGGAATTAGGCACAGCAAAGTAGGCTAAATGTGGTGTTTTCAGAAATTTCAGAACAGTGTTATAAAATTAAATTCTGAAATGGCAGCAGAGAAGGAGTCACCAGACAGTCAAAGCCATGTGGTTTGACAACAATGTTGTTGCTCAAAAATTGTCACTGAGACAGAAATAATTGGTGACAGAATAGTTTAAGGCTGGACTAAGACCCTATTAATTGAAGTGATGAGTTGCTGAATGGCAATGCTTGCTGAAATGTGTATGGAAATAAAATTATAGGTACTAGAGAGAGATTTTGGATAACTGATGAGGGAATAGAGAAGAAGGAGCAAGGAAAGAAATATAATCCATAGTCTTGAAAGATTAAGAGAATAATAGTCATAGTAGTGATGGAAAAAGTGGCAGAAAAAATGTGAAAGTGGGAGAATCATCTGTTTAAAATGACATTGGCATGCCTAAGAAGAGAGATTCACCAGGCATAGAAGCTAAGTTGGTGCGACAGGTAGGTTCTTCAGTCATCAGCAGATAGCTTTATAAGCTGTGTGAGTGGAGAAAAGTGTTCATAGTCACTGCACAGTGAGAAGAACATGGGTTGAGGACCAAGCTCTGCTTTATCATCATCGTAATTCTATCAGAAGAAAAAATATTTTTTGTAGCAGAGTACCAATAACTTTTCAGGTTTTATGGCTCCCTTACTAAAGCTTGTGTCTTCTAGTTTGAAGCATGAAACAAGTGAGTTTCTTTATCTAACTAAAGTTTGCACAATTCTGTTACTTCAGTGGTAGTGTAAGAAATACTGTAAATAAAGATTCTTTGTTCCTAATTGAAGGAAGAATGCCCTTTAAACGTTTTTATCACATGTTTAAATTGATTCAAAGCTCTGCAAAATATAAAATGATTGAATTATTCCTCCCTTAAAAGTGGACCTAAAGTAATGATGGGTTCCAGTCAGGTTGCTTTAGTGTAATTGGCAAGCAGCCATTGTTTTGGTCACAGTGTGATGTTAAATTTAAATAGACAACATGGAATGCAAGGTAGACTATTTCAGAGGAATTGTGTAGTGGTTTTTCACAAACTTAGGAAATGCTCCACAGTACATACTATTAAGTAGGTAATACATAGAGAAAAATCTTTCTATTATTGCGAAAAAAGAAGCAGGATGGTTTTAAAAAAATCTACTGTGAACTTTTTAAAAGGGATTGCTGTGTTATTCATGTGATACAAAAAGACTTTTTTCCCTGTTTCAATTATACATTGCAGACATTATTTTGATTTTATTAGTATTACTGCCTTCCAAAATTGTTATATATGGTTATGACTAATAATGCTGTACATTAACAAGAGACCAGGAATTTGTTCTGAACATTACATCCTTCTATTTTCTTTATGCAGCCTATGATTCTTATAGTGCTCACTGAAGGTAACAACAATCACTTACTTTGTACTAAATATTGTAGATATTATCAGACTTCTTTTCCTAGGTGCATAATTTAAAAATACATTTTAATATACAGTAAAGGTCTTTGACTCTTCTGTGTGGCAAAATAAGATGGGCAGAATGCTCTGGAGGAGTAGGGCTTGAGGTCAGCAAGTTCTGAGTATTGGTTTTCCTTTTTTCCTTAATGTCATTGTGAAGCTCCATAGTCAAATAATAGTGTGCTTCAATTTCTTCACCTGTACAATATGGGTAGTGACAGCTGACTAAGAGCAACTTAATTTTAATAGGCCTTTGAGTCAATTGATATGGAAAGCTCACTGTCTTTTCTCAGATAGGTTCATGTTATATTTTATTCAGATTTCATGAGGTTAAAAAAAGGACAGTGGCACACTCTTTTTCTCCTACTGTGATATCAGGCCCTCATGTAGTTATTACTCTTATTTCTCTCTTTTGGAAAGAACCTGGAAACAGATAAATATCTTATTTTCAGAAAAAAATTAAGAACTCGAATCACTTTTTTCAGCTTCCCCTATTTAATGAGTAAGACAGGAAGATGGCCTTATGAGTCAAACCATAAGATGTGTTATTTAATTTATTCACAGCAAAACTCTGAAAATCCTTTTATAGGTGCTCATCATACCGTCACTGTGAGAATGTGGTATTTTTCCCTCAAATTGCCTGGAGGTCTTGCAAGAACTTGCCGAAAGTTCTCAACCCTTTTGAGCAGAAAGAGTAGCTTCAGCAATTATGCTTTCCTTGTTCTAACATTTCTTCCTCCATAGTAGACTAAGATTATTCTGCCTGCATTTCTTTACCTATATTGCATGAAACTAATTATAATGTAAAGACTGTCTTAAGAACCAGGCTTTTCTGATCTAATGTAATTATTTTTGTGTTTCTGTGTGATATCTGTTCATCTTTTCCTGACACTATTTTAGAATGCAGTTCATACCTATAAATCTCCTTCTGTGCTTTAGGGAATATCTGTGTAAACTGTGTATTCAGTAATGTTTTATTCCTCTTCTGTGTAAAAATGGTATCAATTTGACTTTTTGCTGTAAAATCCTTGAATGCAAAGATCTTCAAAATATTAATGACCAGCTACCCCAAAAGGAGCAACATGTTCCAAGGAGATTTATTTCTGGTTGAGTTTTTCTTCTATTGTTTTCTAGCCATGTAATGTTGTATTGATGGAAGTCTACCTTTATTGGAACTGTCTACAAATGTAAACTTCTAACTGTACAGGTAAGATGTAGAGTTCAGATATCAAGCAAAATTAATAAATGTAGAAGTTAATTATGAAGAGTTTTAGAGTGATTTCTTCAGCATTATATTTGCCTTGTACCATGGAGTATAACCTGCATGTTGGCTGGCCACCCTAGCTTTCTGCTTTATAGTTCCCTGGCTGTTTTATATTAGGGAATTTTAAGCATCTTTTCAAAATCCTCTGCTTTTCCCATCATTTTAGTTTTTCTATTTTTTTTTTTCCTAGGTTCCTATAGGGTGTTAAATAGTAACTTGATAGATGAAAGCTTCATATTATGTACATTTTTTTGTGGAGATTCAGTATTCTGATCATTTTATAAGAAAATGAAAGGTAGAGACCTGTGATCCTTTAAGCAGTAATGTTATTTTAATGGTAGGATTTTTTTCCTCAATGCAGCTGAGTTAAGAAATATGGAAATAGTAGCAATAATTTTGCTGAGATCTCACACTGAATATGTATTAGTGAATAGGCTTTTGTTGACATTAATTGCATTCCCATATATATTTATTGGCATAAATAAATTCTTGAACTGTAATGTAGTATATTACATTGTATTTTAGGCATGTTTGTGTTGTATAAACAGTGGTCTTTACATAGTGATTTGCATTCTTTGCTTTAGTACAAATTTAAACTCAGATTTTTGAAATTGTTTAATATCCACAGTGGGGCCACAATTACCGAAACCTCATCATCCATCTAATTTCCTAAACTCAGTTACAAAGCCAGTCATTCCTGGTTGGTTTCTACTGAGAAATCACCATTATGAAGGCTTGTCACTGCCCTAGTAACCAAACCTCTCAATACACTGACTGTTGCTCATCAGCTAAACATCGACGCTGAAAGTGCTTCAGCTGTTTGGGTTTTTGGAGGCTACCACAGTATATAACACAGACCTGTCACAGCAGTTGTGGCATATTTTACTGGACATGGCAAGCAACAGTTTCTGCAGATATGTATTTGTGTAGGGATTTGACTTTGAGTATGTCTTGGAATTAAAGCTTATGCCTGTTTCTGAATTAGGCACCTAACCTGGTTACGTTATTCAGATGTGCTCAATGTTATTAAGAGCCTTCTGTTGAATTCCCTTAGTTACTGTGAAACTTTATGCAAGCTCATAATTATTAGACTTATAGAAGCACAATAGAATTTGATCTGTGAGGCCTGTAAATAGTGTATGTTGACTATTTCTTATCTCTGTTGAATCCCGTAATGCTGTATATTTAAAGTAATCTCCTGGATCCTATAATTGTATAGCTTAAAGATTGCACCAATAATATAGTTATGTTAGGAACCTCTCTATTCAGCTTTCTGGCTGAGCCTCCACATATGGCTCCTCATCTTGTGTAACTTCAGTGCTTATTTCTGCCCTCCATGGGGGACCTGTTTGGCTTGCTTTTATTTTCATCTAGAGCTCTTAGAGTTGATCATGTGTGGTTTCTGTTTCTAACAGAAGGTATTGTATCGTGTGAACGTCATGCATGCACAATTAGTTGAATTCCTGTCTTTTTATGACATTATTAAAGTCATTATTAAACAGAAAACATCAGAGGAAAGTATATTTTATGTTTGGGCCTGTACTCATATGGATTTCTGAATTTATTTTTATGATGTTATTTTTTAAAATTTAGGATTTAAACTGAAATAAGAGGATGATGTCACATACTGGAATAGCTATTGAGAAGTGACTCGTACTTGGATACAAGGATAACGAAAGGTCTATATCTTGAAGAATTTTTTCTCTTTATGAATTAATATTTTAGGAGAACATAACTTTTATATAGAAATATCTTTAAGAGTTTTTAAGAATTTTACCTTGGGTTTTCATAGACATTTTTGCTTTTTAGTAACTTGGTTTCATTTTTGCATGCTGGGAAACATAACATGAATTTAGAGTATGAATTTCAAGATAGAAAAAAATGCAAGAAACTTATTCCTTGTCTGTGTTGTTATCACTTTTAGTTTTGAAGAACAGGAATGAGCTCCTTACTAGGCTTGAGTAGGTTGAGACTTCTCTGCTGAGTGGGTGTTATTAGTATTTTTAACATCCTCAACAGTTACTAGAGAAGATGTTTTAATGCCATAGAACAGTGATTGCTTATTAGACTCCTACAGTTACTATGAAACAAGCTGTAAAGCAGTCTGGATCCCTTAGAAAAATTACAAGTGCGCAGGCAGAGTTTAACATTTCTTTGCCTGCAGTCTTTCTGGTTTTGATAGAATTAAGTCTGATTTTTAATGTCTAAATTATGCCAATGAAGCATGTGATAGTAATGTAGTAGAGGGCAAGATGTTATTAGGAACATTCTCTAGCACTTCAGTTTGTAAAAATTAATTTTTGCTGAGTATTCCTTTATGAAGTGTATGTCTTCTGTTTCGCCATGCTACTTGTTACTGTGTGAGGAGAATGGTGCTGCAAGTTTGCCATCTTCTGCTGTAACTTTACAGTCTTCATGGCAATACCAGTTGGCCACAGAGTTCACTTTTAAAGTTCCTCCTGTTCTTCCTCACATCCATGTAGGGGTCAGATACATTTGGCTTGATAATAAATGTGATTGTACCGCTTAAAGACAGAAGCAACTGTGCTTCAATGGCTATATAGGGAGCCTGGGATACATATGCAAGTGAAGCATGTAAAGTGGTTGGTGTGAATAATCCCCAAGTCAGTTTCCAAAGGTCAAACCTTTAATATGTTACCACCTTCAATAAAAGTAGTTCGGGTACATACTGGTGGGTTGAAACAGCTGGTAACACAGCATGCTTTTGTTTTCAAAGATAAAATATAGCAGTTCATGGTTCTTTAAGTATTGAGTGAATCCACCAGTCCTTCATGGGTATTTTCTTTTGCAGTGTATACTAGCAGAACCATAATCTGTGTATCTGAAGAGACAAGTGAGATGTATGTCTCTGATTTTCAAGATTCTGCTGAAAATCAATTGCTGCTGACTTTTATCTGACAGCTTGCCCTTGGCTCTTTCAAGGAGGTCCCAAATGATCCATCAGGACAATCCATCAGGAAAGTGTTAGTGGTGGTTGTCATTGTTAACCTGTGGTGCACTGATGACACAGCCCACAGTTTGTAGATAATCTCAGTGAGGCAGATAAGGACACCCTCCACTTCATGAGATGTAAAGCTTCCAGAAGCACATACAGTCTGGAAGAAAAGCTGTCAATTAGTTGGAACTACTTTGACTAATAGTAGGGAGTGGGGTAATTGAATGGTTGATATGGATTTAATGAAAATGGAACAAATCAGCGAAGTACAATGGGAGTTTTTAATGAAAATCTTAACACTGAAAATTTATTAAAGGAGAATTGATAAAAATACACACACACACACCCCCAAATTAACCATTTGTTTTGCACTTTAATGAGTCGTAGGTTATGCTGCAACCTCAAACCTTGCTTGAACTTGGTATCCAGTTGAAGAGCAGATGAGGGGGGGGACCCCACAAAGCTTCCCACAGCTTCAGGACCCACGGTGACATTTCACCAGAGCTGGCCATGTCCATGGACATGCTTCTGAGCTGCCAAACCCACATGAGAGGGAAAGAGGTAGCAGAGTCTGTATGTCTGCTCAGGGCCCTGATGTTTGTTTTTGCATTTTAACAGAAATACTGGCTTTAATTATTAGCCAGGTATTTCTGACATCTATTCCTTACCCAGTTGAATACATATCTGTGACCAAATTAGTCTAAAATAATCACCTAGGTTTGCTCTATGAAGAGGAAGGACTCACTCAAAAGGCAATTTGTCCCATCCTGGAATAGATACCTAAGGCAGGTGGTATTAAACCCCCTCCGATGAACTGTCTTTCCAAGTTCAATTGATCAAGAAGAAAGCCATACTTAGCTGTCCAGGCAAACCCATGATAAACTACAGCATTTGTGTTCTCAGCTGTTTCAGTTGCTGTATTTGACCTTTAGCCACAAAATAATCTCTTGCATCGCGTGGACATCATACAATTAGTTGTAAAAAAAATAATTCAGGAAATTATTTTTCTGTATTCATATATATTTTAAATACTTATTTAGAAGTAAGGATTTAAAAGATATTTTTTAATCTTCAATATTCATTCTGTCCCTATGGATATGACTAGCTAACTAGAAAATTAAATGAAAATAGACACATCTAATCTTGCATCCACGTCTCATACAGCCAAAAAAGGACTTTTATTTCCTGTTCCATGCACCTTGGCCAGCCAAGCTTGACAGTTTTCAGGCATTTGTGTGTATCAGATTTTAACTCCTGAATGAAATGATTTAATTAGATATTTGTCCTCATTCCTGGGTTGAAAAGTGTATCAGAAGTCTAGCTGAGTAGAGATACAGTGTTTTGTAAAGTTGTTGTAAAATGTTGAAGAAGAACATTTCTATTTTGTTTTCAAAAGGGAGTTACTTTTCAAGTTCTGATATCGATACGTGTGTTGATGGAAGAATCATCCCTCTGTTGTTTCTCAGGATTTAGGAAATACAGGAAAGCATGTAAGCCTTACAGACACAGCCTCAACACGTCTGTTTCTCTCATGAGGAATACATTTAGTTTCATGAAGTACTTTGACAGGTATATGGATTGAATGTAAATGGATGTGCATATAAGCTTTTCTGTCTCTGCTAGATAATTAAAGTGTAAGACAGAATATTTGATTTATAAAAATTCTTCATTAAAATAGAGTGACAGAACATTGACAAATGTTTTCTTATGGGGCATTTATTTCATTAAGAGATGAAACTATGGAGACCAAAACTTTAAGAATACTTGATTTACATATCTGAAGTAAATATCACCTGAATATAGTTAATGTAAAACAAAACCAACAAAGCAAACAAAAAACCAGCATCAGATGCTAGTATATGATTTTGACAATCATTTTGGTTTTATAAATCTTTTAGAATGAAATTGAATTAGATAGGAATTATTTTCTCATATTTTTTTTCCTAGCAATATTGCCTACAACCTGGGATCTTGAACAAATTGCAGGTTTTATTGATTTAATTTTGTTATTCTATTTAAAATTCCAGAGATAGAACATGTCAGCAACATGGTCCTGTTACATCAAAACTACTTTTTTTAAGATAGTGTCAAACTGAATCAAGAGAAGACTTGTGTGTTCATCCAGATCAGTTTTTCAGGTGCTATGGTAAATTGGTGAGGAAATCGGTTTTCGTCAGTCTAATCCTTTGAAAGTCTGTGTAAATTTGTCCATTTTATTGCTCTAACTCAGTACAGAAGTTACATAATTATCATGCAAGAATAGGATTGAAAAAGTATCTTTTGTAGTTTTGACATGCTTTACTTGCCTCTCAAATGCAATTTCTGTACACCTGTTTATCAATATTATAAAGACTTGATATAAATAATAATGGCAGAAGATTGGTTTCTATTAAGTAAAAAATGTATTTCTCTTTATAAAAAGAAGAAACCAGAAAACTGCATTATTTGATTGACTCTAAATGTATTTTCAAATTTCTTATTTAAGTATTTGGATATCAGATGTTTAAATTGAGCATTTTGAAGTTGACTGATCTCTCTTCTGAGTAACTTTTTTTTGATAGGCCTTTTTAAAATTTGAGATGTTGTTTGATTACAGTGAAATGTTCACCTTCCTTTATGTAGAATATATGTAATGAATAAAATTGTATTAGGCAGAAAGGACATCTATAGTAAAGACATATTTTAATGGATCTTTTATATTGGCTGTATTATAAGTTGTCTATTCACAAATCAGTTTTGTCTCTTTTATTTCTAGAGCTGTTATATGTCAGCTAATAAAACTAGGATTATTTTTCTGTTCTCAGAGGTAAATTTCAGGAGGATAGCAGATAAGACATTAATAAACATTAATTTTTGCTTACGGCCTTACAAGCCTGATGGTGCTGAGATTTTCAGAATGTATCCTTTGGATGAGACTTTTCCTGGGGAGGGCCTTCTAATAGGATATAACAGCCAGAAAGAAAAAGTGGTTATCTAGTTTTGATTACCAGCATGTTGGACTTGTGAGGTGTATCTGATAACCTTTATAGTTCTTAAAATATGCTGTTAGCATTAAGACACAAGAGTAGTAGTTATAGAATATGCAGGTAAGGCAGTTTTATTTCAAAAGAATGTGAAATTTAGAAGTCAATGAATTCTGTCAAAATTCTAGGAGTGGCAAAGGAATGCTCATTAGCAGGATCTTGGTGAAAAGTAAAGAAAAAAATGCAGATATTGTATGACAAGTGTTCAAGTGTGATATAATGAGGGTGATCTGAGAACAAAAAAAATATACAGCCTAATATATGTGTTATTTAGGAACAGTTGCCGTGTTTTACTGACCAGTTAGGAAGAAAGCATTGTTTAAACCAAAGCTAATTCTCATATTTAGATGATATTTTAATCAAAAATAGTGATAGTGGATCTAATGATTAATCTTAAAAAAAATATTTAAATGATTCTAAAAATCTACTGGTATCTCAATTCCAGGAGATTTTAAGTTGTATGAAAGAAGTGCAAAGATAGAGAGCATTATATTTAGTACAGAAAAACGATCAAGCTATGTCGAATTATAGGTTCATAAAGGTATTATCAGATGTAGTCTTTAAAAACACAAAGTGAGTACTAAAATACTTATTTGGGTTAATTTGTTTGCATTATTAATTTGAAACAGGTACATGTTGCGTGTTAATCCACGGCAATCCTTGTTACGTAACTAAAATGTCAAATCTTCAGACTATGTAAAGCTCTTGAGGCATGTATATAGCAACACAAAGGTCTGATTGCCACACCAAGGAATAGATTCCTTTCAGCTTTTCCTGAATCTGCTGGAAGTAGCAGTATTAATGTAAACATGCTGGCACATGCTTTGCTATTGGCTAGCATCCCCAATGTGTACCAAGTCCACAGCAGGTGTGCTGCTAATGTGTGCTTCTGCATTTTCACTGTTCATACCCCCTCTAGCTAAGTTGTGCTTTACCATGCCACAGTCCAACATGCTTTTTGTTGAGGAGATACACCAACTATCCTTAAATACTGACAGACTTTTTCTGCAGAAACTTTTGCTGAAAGACTGGTTTATTAAATATAAGACAGATGTATATGAAAATCTTAAAGGCTGCTTATTAACAGTTGTATAGCTTAATTATTTGAGAAGTGGCATTTTTCCAGTCTTGTGGGGAAGAAGCAGGTTGTATAGATAGTAAATGACATAAATCAACCAGAAAAACAAAGACTTAAAAAAAATTTCATTTAGATGGATGAATTAGTTCAAACCTTAAGAAGTCTTGAAAGAAAAACATAGACTTAAAATTGCAGCATTCAGCATTCTGACATTTCTTGTTCACACCTGTTCTTTAGTGCATAACACTATTTTTTTTTCTTGTAGAGTATATAAACTGAGGCATAGCCCCCAGTAGTAAAGCAATAAATGTTTAAAGCATTTATGCATAAAGCTGCCTCAAAGGATAATTAGATGATTATAATGGTACTTGCTTTGAGATAGCTAATTTTAAAAAATTATTGCTCCCAAGCTTAATTATTTGAGTAATGATAACATATTAACAACCTCCAAATTTCAGTTACAGCCAGCTACAATAAAAAAAGAAAAAGTATGAAATTTGGGATTTCTTCATGAAGGCCAACAGGTTGAAGCTTTACTAAACTTTGATTTTAATATTTTTCTTTCTTATGTATTTTTTGACTCTATAATCTTAGAAAAATCCATAACCAGCTAATGAGTGTTTTATAAATGACCCTCTGCTCTCATGTCATACATAAATGCCAGAGTCCCCTGATGTGTTGTATGGAAGTTACACATGCAGCTGCTCACCATTATTTCAGAGGTGACAGGCGTGGATGCATCAGCTTCCATTGCCTGCTCCTGTTACAACTTGTGCAGTTGTGAATGCTACTCTAATTTATGTATTTAACTAGCCAGCCTATTGCCACTTTTGCATGCAGTTGTTGCAAATTGCCGTTTCTTTGTGTCATGTCCCCTTTACTTATAACAAAATGAAAAAAAAAAAATTGTTTAGTTTTTTATAGCTAAAGCTTAAGCCGTTTGTAAACATTTCTTCAGCTTATTATAAACACTTTACTGACATCATGTTACTCAGATATACAGCAAAGAGCAGGGGGAAAAAGTAAGTTTTCATGGTTTTTATACCAGCAGACTATACCTGACAGCTTTGACAACTTTGCCTTCTATAAATTAATTAGTAGAATTTCAGGTTGCCAATTTACCTGTCAGTTGTTTACTAGAACACGTGATGCCAGAATTTCACTGCTTATTAAAGATGTCTCACAATTTTCAAAACAGACTATACAAATATACTGTTCTTCTCCCATTTCCTTTGTAACAAATAAAATCAGAGAACAAAACACACTTTCATGATATCAGAGCACCTCTTCCCTGTATAGTCCAAAACTCCAGAAAAAAGTTAGACAGCACTTCAGGAGCAGTGTTTTTAAATTTCTGATGCTTAACTATTTAAACCATGGTAAAAGAAAAAAAGAACAGAACAGAAATTCCTTTTTTATTTCCCCTTGAAATCACTATCAGTCTCCTGGTTCACTTTATAGAAAAATGTTGATGTCCCATCTTTCCATTTTGTGATGTAAGAAATTGATGGTAAAACTCTTACTAATGTCAGTAAGGGCCGTGATATTAATATGTGAGCAATATATTTTAATGCTTTTTCCAGGAAATTTTTAAGAGCAAGAGAAACACCGAATTAGATGTATAACAGTATATATTACCTAACTCAGTGTGATCACTGACAATCACTTTACAAAGCTTATATTCTTCTGTTCTCAAAAAATGATGTTAGCTGTATCAGTCTAGAAAAATGATTAAATCTTTTCCTTTTGCCGTGATTTTTCAAAATCGTATATTTTATATATTGCTGAAAAAAACTTCATACCTTTATTAAAACCTAAATATCTGCATGTATATTTATAATGTTAGAAATCTGATGTTGAAACCTGCAAGTTGTAAAGGATAAAAAGTCATGTTTAAATAGAGAAGCTAAATTACTCCTTCCAAGAGCCAATAAAACTGAAAAGCGTTCATTATAAAAGTAATAAAAACTTATGAGTCCCATTTTATTAAAACTACTATCCAGTCTCCTGATGAGGCTGGATTACTTGGAGGATAAAACAGTGACATTTTATGTGTTGCAGCGGGGTTTATGTCTAAGGTGAGGTCTCCTGAAATTAGATCAATGGTTTTAATGTGAATCCTAATGGACGAGTTTTTATGTCATAAGATCATGACTCCCATTTTAACATGAGCACCTTCTTTTCATAACATCTGCCTCTGTTTGCATTGGCACAGAATTATTTTTGCCTCTTGATTAATGAATGAGAAAGCGCTAGCTGTTTTGGAAGTATTATGTTAGCACTTTGTTTACCATGTCTCTGGGTCACATATAATGCACTTCATATGTGATCTCCATGTTGCTTTGTAATCCATGTTAGATATTTTCTTGTTTATAATGTATCAGTCTTTCAAAAATTACCACCAAGGCTAGTTCAACTTTACTGTTAGGGATTTTAATGTTAATAAAAATTGTAGTTCTGAAATATATTTTTGCTGAAACCATTTTTATATCTATAGAACAGATAAATTTCAGATCAAAATAAAAAAGGTGAAACATTGCAAATGTGAAAATATTCTGTATGTATCAAATCCACACCAGTATTTTCTTGTCTGTGTTAAATGAAGTGCATTATATCATCACAGTAATTGGTAAGTACAGCAGTGGTGTCTCTAGTCATTAATATGACTACCTGATCTAATCCATTGAATATTTTTAACACTTTGAGTGTCCATATACATTGGCTAAGCTGTAATGATGTTATAATGACAGACAAGGAAAGAAAGAAAACAGAGCATAGTGATGAGGAGGAGGAGACTGATTTAGGGGGCACAGATAATGTAAAAGAATCAACTGCTGTGTACAAGCTGACCTATATTGATATGCAAGGAAGAAGAATGAGGTCCAGAGGACAAACTTTATTTTTGTTTCAAAGAGAGGAAAGCACAGAAAATTGTGTGTATCAGCCAACATTAGTAAAAGTTTTTTCCCATGTCAGTGATTGGACGTCTACTGCTGTATAGGCTTTGCGTGGCAAAGTTTGGGTAGCAGGGGGACTACAGGACTGCCTTCTGTGGGAAGCTGCTAGAAGCTTCCTCTATGTCTGATAGAATCCATGCCAGCTGGCCACAAGATGGACCTGCTGCTGGCCAAGTCTGAGCCCATCAGCAACAGTGAATGGAAAACTGAGTCAGAAATGTTCACACACAGCCCAGAAAGCTGACCGTATCCTGGGCTGCATCAAGAGAAGTATGGCCAGCAGCTCAAGGGAAGTGATGATTCTCCCTCTCTACTCTGCTCTTATAAGACCCTACCTGCAGTACTGTGATCAGCTGTGGGGTGCCCAGCATAAGAAGGACAAGAACCTGTTGGAGCACATCCAGAGGAGGCCATGAAGGTGATCAGAGGGCTGGAGGAGCTCCCTTATGGGGACAGGCTGAGAGAGTTGGGGTTGTTCAGCCCAGAGAAGAGAAGGCTCTGGGGAGACCTTATAGCGGCCTTCCAGTACTTAAACGGGGGCTACAGGAAAGATGGGGAGGGACTATTTAACAGGGAGTGTAGTGACACGATGAGGGGTAAATGGTTTTAAACTGAAAGAGCATGGTAGATTCTGATTAGATATAGGGAAGAAATTCTTCACTGTGAGGGTGGTGAAACACTGGAACAGGCTGTCCAGGGAAGCTGCAGCTGCCCCCTCCCTGGAAGTGTTCAAGGCTAGGCTGGATGGGGCTTTGAGCAACCTGATGTAGTGGAAGGTGTCCCTGACCATGGCAGGGAGTTGGAACTAGATGATCTGTGAGGTCCCTTCCAACTCAAACCATTTGATAATTCTATGATTCATGCCAACCTGTTTTAACTTTTAGATTCTCAAGAGAACAGATCGGGTACTGAGCCACAAGTCACTGTACTGCTCTTATTAACACATAATTCTGTGCATCTCTTTAAATTATACTGGGTTTCTGCCTTTAGCAGCATATATCCAAAATCCAAGAAGGGCAGTATTTTGAAAGTACATAATTGTACTGTTTTGCTGATTAAGGATACTAGTTAAACTCAGACACCAGAGTGAAAAGAGTAGGTGTATTTTACTGGTGATAACCAAATAATGTAATAGTGTTATGCAGAAACATGCAGTAAGGCACAATAGTGCACCTAAAGCAATAAACAAGAAAATACAGGGTAATGCATCAAATCATTACTACCTGAGGGAGAGAATAGAGATTAAGAAAGACACATCACCACTTGCACACGTTACCATCACCCAGCCCCAGTCACAGCGAGGGTTTGGAGAGCCTGTCCTGGCAAGGGGGAAATCCTACGCGGTGCGTCCACCCATAGGTGAGGCTGACAAAGTCGCTGTGAGCGGGTCCAGCCTTATATACCAGAGATCGACAAGCCAGAATAGCTGGCACCTTTGTTTTGAGCAGAAAATTTCTGGTTTCATTCTCCTGTTGGATTCCACCCAAAGCCTGGCCAGGGCTCAGGGGGGGAGACCAAGGGAGTTTCTAACAAGGCCAAATACGGGGGTTCTCAGCCTTGAACAAGGCTAAACAAGGGAAGTTGGATACATTCTCTCGGCATTTCGTCCTCACCACTGATTATATTCTAGTCCGCATCTTTTACTAGCGAGCTTACACACTTTGTTAATGATTACAGACTAAGTTAGCAGCCTCGGCTTGAGGCCTGTTGTTCAGGCTGCAGTATTTCAATGCTTTAGCACTTTTTACATCAGCATAGGCAGTTTGTTATAACTTGGTACAATACCTACTAGCACAATGGTTATCAGTTATAAAATATATAGGATTTATCTACAGGTCAACTCTGGCTTGGGCCAGTTGTCCAAGCCTTAGCACTTCATGTACAAATGTAAATTTTTGTACTGTGGTCTTTAATGAGAAGAGTTATCACCTCTCTGCAATGAAAGAACTGTTTGTTCATCAAAAACCTGTTGACATAAAGTATCTGGCGGCTCTTAGAACTCCCTGTGCAGGCCTCATGGCATATGGACCTAAGGTTATTTTCTAAAACCCAAGAGAAGTTTTAAAAAAATGAAAAATATAATTGATAGGAAAAGATAGCAATTTCAGATTAGAATCAATTTGCTGATCTTATCTGATTCTGGTCTAATTTTACTTCTTTATTAAAATAGTTAAAAATGGTTGTTTTTATATTAGCTGAAATACTTTTGGAATTTGTTGTCTATGAGAATTTTTATTCATTCCTGTTTAAATGAAAACAAATTATGAAATGTTAGAAATATCTTTTCAATAGAAATTATTGTTTTCTAAAAAATTCTGATAACAATTTGAAAGTTGATCCTGAGAGATGTTTTAGCTTTTCTCATTATCTGTGCTATGGATCCATAGTTATGTTTTATGCCGGGGAAGCTGTTTATGCAGGCAGCTGTTGAACCACACAATGTGAGAAAGGATTGTTATTTTAGCTGGTATTTTATGTTTTTTTGTTGTTATTTTAAAAATTGTCACAAAGTAGCGCTAAAGCCTTGCATCAGGCAGAAAATCCTAACATGAAGAATTTGGCTTTTAAATACTTTTCCATCAACTTTTAAATTTGCAGGCTTTTTGTTCAAATAGTAGGAAAATGTATCTCTGGAATTGTCTTATTGTACTGACTGCTCTGGAATTGTCTTACTGTACTGACTGCTTGCCTTCTCCATTCTGCCACTACTACATTTTATTTCCTTCTCTTCTCCTTTAAACACTGATGTCTTCTACTTTTTCCACTGTAGACTGAGTGGAAGACATTTGTCTTTGTTGCACTCAGGTGCCACACGGAACTAGAAGACAGGTTTCCTGCAAAGTCACAATATATCTATCTAGACATCTCAGCTTCCTCTCCATTTCCCTGCATCATCTTCCCACTGTAGTATGCTCAGTTCTTTGCTGTCTCCTACAATAATAACTCTGTCTTCCCCAGGTTGCCACTGCTTTGTCACTCCATAGTACTTCTAGTTTCCATCTAACACACTGTATAATACCCACCACTGTGTTGTGAATTGCTATCTAGGCTTGTAGAAGGAGAGGAACTATGCCATGGCTCCTCTGGCCACAGCACAAGCCACATGGAACAGAGAACGATTATAATCTTTTCCCATGAGGGTTATTAATTTGTCTCCTTTCCCCCGCTTCTTTACATTTGCTAAACCTTAACACCATGAAGCTTAATACATTCACTATTCATATTCCTCTGATAAATTAGGTAAAAATTTTCTTTTAATTTTTTGAACAATTTTCAAAGAGATGGATCTGTGGGGATAGGCAATGCAATCATATAAGGGTCAATTCCTTTTTTACTTCATGAAGGAAATCCAAGATACAAATATATCACTTTTGGCTCAGGATTCTCCTGACTGAAAATCATTCAGAGGTAGAAAAATTTTCTAGGATGGTTTGAATACACAGCTACCCTGTCATTATACTTTTCCCTAAACATCCATTTTTGGCCATTGTCAGACAGGATACTGCTTTAAGTGGACTATCCTTACTTTCTTAAGCTAAACTACAATAAGATTGAAAAGTCAGAGGGGTTTTTTGTTACAAATTGGAGAGGAGGCTGGTGGACAGATAGGAAAAATTATGTAATTCTGTGGTAACTTACTTGCTTAGAGCTGGGCCCCAAATCAACAGAATTAAAGAACTGTTAGGGAAGCACAAGGAAAAGAGGAATGGAAACAGAAGAGGATGAGTAGATTGTACATAAACCAGTAACAAAGCCTACAAATAAATACATGACTGGACTTGGAGACTTACTCCAAAACTAGGAGGTCTGGTCATCTGACTTAGGAGCCTTCAAAACATTTTGTTATTTTAGTCTGTTAGAAGCATTTTAATAACAGTATCAATGTCTGAGCAGCTGTCTTTTACTTTGGAGTGCTTTGTGAACAATAAGCACAGTTCACAAAACTCCAGTGTGATAGGTAAATTATTCCCTTTTTCAGCACTTTCTATCATTAATGGAAATTATGGAAAAAAAACTATTAGATTATTTGTCCTTCTAGCTTGTGGAGTAGTTTTTTATGTTATGGGAGTATTTTTTTTAGAGTTTTTTTGATCATTGTAGTTTTCAGTTATTTCACATGCTGGCAAAAACATTTATTCTATCTGTGTGTTCAGTCTCTTTATTTTTTTGACATTGCTCTCTCTATTGGGATTCACATGTATGCATATTCTTAGATTTCCATTGTGCCTAAAAATAGTAATACTGCCTGTTCTTAACCTATTTTCCCACATTATGCCTTTGAAGATTCCTTGAGTATCTAAACTCTTCCTCTAGAGCTAGAAAGTTGACCTGTACTCATACTTTGTTCTAGTTACTCAGTGAGCACCAGATAGAGCTGACTCACTCTGTCATTTTTAGAGGCTGTGTGTTTGCTATGTATTTTTGAGTGATATGTGTCGATTATTGTTGCTCCTCTGTTTAGGTTTCAGGTGGCATTCATGTTAGTTCTTCATCTGAGGGATATTTTTTCTAGAAAGAGTAATAATTATCTTAATAATAACTTTTTAGTAATATCTCATTTGAATATAATAGAAGTTTGAATTAGTATGTGTCTTATTTTTTTTGTCATTCAGCACTGATCCATTAAATCAGACCTAGACATAATCTCTACTGGGCAAATTCTGCACAAAGAAAAAATTTAATATGAACCGGAATTCATTCTCCCTGGTAGGTGTTGCTGGCATAAGGGTTAAGTATCAAATAAATAGTCTTCCATTTACCTCAAGAAGATTTGTCTGTGAATTTTATAGATCTGTAAACTTATCTTAATAAATTTCCTAAATCTCTATATAAAACATATCTCCATAAATTTTGTAAATCTATAAACTGTAAATCTACAAAATGTATAAAAATAAAATATTGAAATATTAATGAGATTTAATAGCAGAATTCTAGCAAGTTCTCATGATTCCCTGAGAAGGCCAGAGCTTTGAAGAGAATCTGCCTTGACCTTCTCTTTATAGGGAGCTCCTGGAAAAGAGCAAAAGGCTTATGAAACCAGTTTATACTGGATGATTATTTATAAATAGAGAAAAACCAAAAAAAACCCAAAAAAACCAAACACATGGCTAGCTTAGACAAAACAGAATAAAGAGGGTTTCAATATTACTCATTCCATGTGCAGTGAGTCCTTGCACGTAGGTCCGTCCTTCATCCCATGTTTGGTTTCAACTACTACATGGCTTTCTGGGTGGAAGAAAATTCTGAATCATCCCCTCGAGCCTTACTAATTTTCTTTCTTCTCTGATGCCTGGTTACATGTGCCCTGGCTCCCCTTGGCACACTCTGCTCTGCCATCCCTCTCTGCCTTGGGGACCTCCTGTCCCTTGGTGCTCAGTTGGTCACTATGAAGGCATAATCTTCCCCTGGCTCTAGGTGGTTTTACTTGGCTCACTCCACTTGAAGACCCAAAATAGGCAATTAAGAACACACAATAAAGTAGGTCACACCAATCACAGAAGCCATAATTTAAGTGAAAAGTAATCTCTCATCTATAAACTTTATATTATGTATCTGAATGGAGGATATAACATATATTGCTGTTAATAGTCCTTTTAAAACTGGAGTCCTGAGAAATTCATCCCAGTATTGTTTCTTGGAACACAAGAAATATAGTTTCATGGTCAGCATTCATAGGCTGTATTCATCAGTGGATGTATAATTTAGCATAAAGTTGCTGACTCTAGTGTCATTCTTTATTTTGACAAATTAGCAATAAATGAGTTCCAATAAATTCAGTGGGTAATTACAGGGAAAAAAATTATTAGCATAGACTTCACTGAAAGCTGATATTTAGAAATGTCCACTAAATAAAACCTAATGATTCATATGTATAACTTGACATGTTGAAGATAATCTACCATAGCAGTTTATATCTGTGCAAACTTTGTCTTGAGAAAAACAACCTTTGATGTTTGAATATAATTCTTTGAAACAGTGTTAGAACAGATGAAGAGCACCAGTGCTTTTGGTGACAACAGTATGTGGAACATTATTTACTGAATCTGTTACAAGGGAAAACAGGTCTACTGCTAGCAGAATGCCCCATTGATTTGTGCCATATCACTAACAATCAATGAAAAACCAACATAACTAAAAAAGAAAGCATCACAAATGTTGCATTTTATGAGGTTCATGTTTATTTTTGTCAGTCTGTTACTTTTATTTTTTCCCTGCAGTAAGTGGGTTTTAAGAAATAAGGAATTTTCTTGACAGAATGAAGACATAACCAGTATTTAAAACCAAAAAAACCTCCTATCAATCTGCCCAAACTATAACATATGGAAGGATAATCATGAGTTTCTTCCCCTGGTGAATCTCACTTCCAACAGATAGGATTTTGGGACTGCCTAAGCCAAAGGTTGAATTT
The DNA here is from genome assembly GCF_965140245.1 of Athene noctua. Lineage (NCBI taxonomy): Eukaryota > Metazoa > Chordata > Aves > Strigiformes > Strigidae > Athene > Athene noctua. The sequence continues at coordinate 57,384,168 of NC_134039.1, read as the reverse complement.
CTATTGTTTTGTTTAATACTTCTGATCTAATTTAATATCCACCCCCCATTGATTCTGGTGACTGCTTTTGTACCTCTTCAGACTTTTGGTCTGTAAAACATCCTGTAGCAATGAGTTTCTCGTGGTAATAACAGTTGTACCACTGATGTTGACTAATTCAGAGTTGCTTTGAAATGGGAGTTTGTTGCACACATGTCTAAATGTAAATATGTTGAGACATTTTCCCTTGACTTTGCTGTGCTCTGGATCAGGCCATTTTGAACTTTGCTTATTTATTGGCTTAGTCAAATATCTATGCAGCAGAGTAGAAAAGCAATAAGGAAAACTCAGAAAATAGCTGTGTTCTTTTTAGTGAGTGTTAGTGCAATTTTACTTGTCCTTAATGTTGAACTAATTTCCTGTCTGGCAGGCACTAGCAGTATTTCACTTTTTTCATTAAAATTAGAGAGAGGGAGAGAGAAAAAAAAAAAGAAATTGAGGAGATGTAGTAGATGATGTACATTACAATAGTAATTGACACAGTCATTTAACATGCCACTGGGATAGTGTATAAAGCCTTCTGCCTTTGAAAACTGCAGTTCAGCTACTGCTGTTTGGGAACATGAACATCGATGGAATTTACTTTTTTCTGAGTTATTTGATGGAATCCAGATGAGAGGAAATGATATTTCAGTTATATGAACCACTCACTGAAACTACCAAAATATCAGTATGTGACTCCTTGCTGGTGATATTCCAGACTAAAACTGGAAGAAAAAGAAATTTTAGTCTCAGATGAAAATGGCTGCTGTCATGGTGCCCCCCATTCTAGCAAGTCACATTTATAGACCACTTATCTCAAATTATCATTCTCAAGTTTGTCCATCATCATGTTTGGGTTCTATGAAGAGCTATTGAGGAGGTCCATTTCTTTTGGCAGTTATGTGTTTGCATAATAAGTACTTCATAGGGACCTTAAAGATCATCTAGTTCCAACCCCCCTGCCATGGTCAGGGACACCTTCCGCTACATCAGGTTGCTCAAAGCCCCGTCCAACCTGGCCTGGAACACTGCCAGGGAGGGGGCAGCCACAACTTCCTGGACAGCCTGTTCCAGTGTCTCATCACCCTCACAGTGAAGAATTTCTTCCCTATATCTAATCGGAATCTACCATGCTCTTTCAGTTTAAAACCATTTACCCCTCATTGTGTCACCACACTCCCTGTTAAAGAGTCCCTCCCCATCTTTCCTGTAGCCCCGTTTAAGTGCTGGAAGGCCGCTATAAGGTCTCCCCAGAGCCTTCTCTTCTCTGGGCTGAACAACCTCAACTCTCTCAGCCTGTCCCCATAAGGGAGCTCCTCCAGCCTTCTGATCACCTTCATGGCCTCCTCTGGATGTGCTCCAACAGGTTCTTGTCCTTCTTATGCTGGGCACCCCACAGCTGATTGTGGGGCCTCATGAGAGTGGAGTAGAGGGGATGAATCACCTCCCTTGAGCTGCTGGTCATGCTTTTTTTGACGCAGCCCAGGTTATTGTTGGCTTTCTGGGTTGCAAATGCACATTTCTGGTCATGTTGAGCTTCTCGTCAATCAACACCTGCAAGTCCTCCTCTGCTGGGCTGTTCTCAGTCCACTCATTTCTGAAGTCATATTTAAGTTAAAGGTTAAAAATCTCATATATAGCCACAGTGATTTTCCACTTCTATGAAAGTGAAGTGCACTCACAAGTGCATTTCATTGTGTAAATAAGTGTGGTAGCAGCCAAGCCCCTTTAACTGCTGGCAGCTGTCTTCCTTCACCTTATTCACTTACTACTCTCTTTCAAATGCTTCAGTTCACATCGGATGCTGACTGAGCTCTTACAGCACACTAAGGCATCAGGAAGCTAACTTGGCCACCAAAATAAAAGTGCCTTTGATAACTTAGTGTGCTGTAATTACTTAGTGATGGGCCTGATGGGCATTAAAGCCAGGGAAAGAGTAGGAGAGAGAAAGAACTAATGTATTGGAAAGCCAGCTTTGAGGGATATAATTGATAAGTATTTGGTATGTTCAGTTTAGAACTGCAGCACAAATTGCATGCTTGGTCTCATCCAACAGGTAGTACTATTCAAAAAAGTATTTTTACCTGTCAATGGATAGCACTGTACCAAAAAGACTTCATTGATACAGGATGCCTTGCTTCAATCAGTTATTGGTAGTGAGAACTGTGGGGAACCTAAGGGTTTATTTACATCATCAGAAGCATAAATGCAGCTGAGAAAGGGTGACCTAAAGCAAGCTTTTACCACGAGTCAGTGTTCATTTTGTGGTGTATGTGGTTAAAAGATTGCATCTCATTTCTGGGTATCTGTTCAAATGATGTAGATACTTGCCAATAACTGGAACAGAGAAATCTCTTTGAACCCAGACCAGAGTGCAACGTAGCTATCAGGCATGTTACTGTTTCAGGTTTCTTTCACTAAATATAGCAAGTAATATCCTAAACTGTTCATTTTTGGCAGAATGAAGTAATATGCTTTCACTTTAAAATTTGTGAAGTATTAGGGACTGTCAGACTCCACACACCTGTCTTTGCCTGGGGCATTGGCAGTTCATAAATGGAATAGATATGAGGGACTTCCCGTCATAAGTTTGAGGTCCTTCACAGGTTGGTGGAGCTGTCTCTGGCTGAAGTCCAGCACCTGGTTTGGAAACTTACTCATGTGAGGTACTGGTTAGTGACAATTGCCTCATGTTGGCAACTGTTAGCCAGAACTTTCATGGCATCCATGTGGAAAATTTGCATTCTTCCCCCCCCCCCCCCCAAAATAAATGTTATAAAAGATAAATCACAACTTGGAAAAAAGCTGTATAAAGTTTGTGTAATAAGCTGTGTAAAGTTTGTTTTCTTCATGCCAAATTACTGTCATTACAGAGTTTGGTCAGATACTCATTCTGTTCTAAGTACCTAAGTATCTTGAATCCGGCCAGTTTTAGCTAATTAGTAATTCCTATAAGTATGTTTTCTTCCATCAGGAAACCATATGTTTAGGGACAGTTTTGTAGTCTTCAAAACTGTACATGTTCTCCAAGTGCTTCTGGACTTTCTGCTTGATTATTGAAGGATTTATATATTATGGTAACTTTTCTGTTGTCAGCCCCTTTTTGGCTAATGGTTGCATATCAGTAAATGAGGATGGTATTTGTATGATGCTTCCTATTTTGCTTCCAGTTACTAAATTCAGGAAGTACAGATTTGAAAAGGTGAGTTATAGGTGATTGCTTTTATGTATTAATGGTGCCTATGGAGGGTCTCATTAACACTCACAGCATGGAAAATTCTTGCAGCTACCCTACAGAGCCCTGGAAAATATGACTGCTGAGCAGGCTTTATTGTTTATGCTTCATTTTTCTAATTTATTCTCTAAAAGGGTATTTTTGCAGCCTCCATATGACAAATAAGATACCATATGGGAAAAAAAAAAGAACTGGACAAAGGCACAAGGAATACTTATTTTCATTTATTTATTGTAGACTTTTTCTATTTTGGGAGTGGGGGCGTCATTTTAATCTTATTCTTGTGAATATTTCATTTCAAAGCTGGCATTTGGTACATTATTAGAACAGCAATCAGTGATAAAACATTGTAATATTTATACTTGGCAAGCTGATTTATATATGTACAATGAATATATATTTTACAGCAGAGTTCTTTTTTCAGCTATAGCTTGAATTATGTATGTTCTTGTGATGGTGTCATCCAAATCTAATGCTACTGCTTCTTGTTGAAATTTGAGGGAAATTTTTAAATTTTTAATTAGATTAAGTTACTTTAAAAGATTTCTTTTTAGAAAAAGAAGGAAAATATTTTTACACTTAAAGAGTCACTTCTACTGCTAAGAAGTAAGAGATAGCCTTTAATTCAGTGGTTCAATATGTATTTAGTAAAGGTCAAGGAGACCATATTCTTCATTACATACCATAATGCCTTGGATTGAAATCTACTATATAGTGTCTGTCCTTTCTGTCTTGCAATTGCATTCCTTCATGTTTAACTTGAAGAGCAAAATGTCCTTCTTGTGCTAGAAGTGACACAACTGTTGCTCTATAAAAGAGTCAGCAGCAGTATTTGGACACACATTACCCTGAAGGCATCAGTCTTTGAGATTGACACTGAATATATCTGTTCATGAACTAGGAAGTTGTAGCTGCATCTGAGCCTGTAGCTGCCATGCCACTACACCAACCAAAACTTTTTACATAGGTTGCTGAAAACCTCTGCAGTATAATATACACTGATTTCAGACATAACCTTATCTTTTAAAAAGACTTACTGCTAGACTATATTTGGACTTCTTGAGTAGGTTGGTTGGTTGGTTTTGTGAAAGAAGAGAAGGGAGCAGATTGCTATGAAGATGACTGTATTTCTTCTCAAGAAAGCTACAAAGTCTTGCATTGATCACCTTTAGTTTAAATCTAAGGTCTTAAAGAAGATGGATAAGTTACACCCTGCACTTTGGGCCTCATTCATGCTTTTTTTGTTTTCATGGTGGTATTCTTCTGTTTTAAATCCTAATGATGTCTGTACGCATACTTCAGAAACACTTGTATCTTTCTAAAATGTGGCCTCTTCCTGCTTGTGAAATACACCAGTTGTTTAATTATTTTCCCTATGTCTGTTTAATAAAACAACATAATCACATTGTTTGTGAATATTTCCTTTCAGTGTCCAATATTTGTACTGAGCTACTAAATCATGATTTTGCAGATATATTGTTACTGGATAAAGCTACAGGGTCGGTTGTTGACTGAATGTGTGTCTATTTCTGTAAATAATTATATATGTTTATACATTGTTTTGACAATTATCAGGCCTAGCATAAAGGACACAGCCAGCATAAAGATGAACCAATAACCAAATTGGATTTGATACAAAAGGTCAGTACATAGGTCAGCGCTGGGGGTACAAACAAGTCAGATTATACATAATTGATATCAATCCCACTGACCCCAACAACGACACTGCACAACCAACAATGGGCGGAATAAATGGTGAAATGCAGTCTCCCAGAGAAGGGACAGGAGACAACCGAGTCAACAAGCCAAACACATAAGGCCAACGAAGCCACATACTGAATCTCTACACAGCCCACGTTTACAAGAGCCAGACCTGACTGGAGCCCAGTGCCAGGGAGGCAGGAGGTCCTTCCCCAACAGGGAACTCTGCAAAGTGCATCCACCCCACAGACAGACACTGCCCCTTCCTGTAAGTGGTCCCAGCTTTTATCCCCAAGTGGGACACCTGACCTTTGTTTACTTAATGCAGACACCCGGGGATCATTTTACCTCATGGCTCTCTCTGCAAGGCCACCGCACCCTGGAGGGAAGCCTAAAGGCAAACTCACCCCCCCCCACCACCCCCCCCCTCTGCTTTGTGAAGGGCTGTGGGAATCACCCATATGTCAACCTTAACTTGGGGCTTGGGGTTGAAACCCCACTATTTCATACATTTACATGTAGTATTCTCACGTATGATTTTTGCTCTGATTTTTAAATATGTTATTTGGCTTATTTTTTTTTTTTTTAATATAAGTAAGAGTTTGAAAGGTAGAAGTTTCCATCTGTCATTGATACCATGAAGAGGTATGGGAGGAGCCTTTTGAATCCAGGTATTCCCTTTGCACAAAATCTTAATGTTCCATCTTTTACGTCTTCAATATTTTAATAGAAAGAGCACATCAGAGAAAGATCTGCCAGAATTTTGAATTTTGTAGCTTGTGACTATGATACAATGAAGATTGGTCTGTGGACTTGACATCCTCTGGGAAATTAGAACATCTGTCTGCATCTGTCCAAGAAAAGTACAAACCTAAATATCTTCTGTGCCCCAATGACAAATAGACTCAGGCAGGTTTCTTAGCTAAGTCAGTGCTCCACTCCTCTTTGTTCTTACTAATTTGGAGCTAGCAGCCGTCTGGGTGGATCATTATACGTGTCATAAGGCCTTTTTTTGGCATACAGCAATTAAAAAAATCAGGTTCCAAGGTCTCTAAAGCAGAAGAGACTGAGAAAGAATTGACACTCACAAATGATCCCTGTCATTTATCAGGATTTTCCAGGAACATTTTAAATATTCATTGCTTTAAGAAACAGCCATTTCGGTGCTTCTCATTTAGAGAAGACTTTTTTAAAATCAAAACTTTTTTGGGTAGAGAAAAAGTGAAAAGTAATTTTGAAGAAAAATTCTAATTCCCTCCAAAAATATATGATATATTTTATGGGGTTTATTTCCTGGTTTTACCTTCTAGCCTATATTGGAATTCATAAGGCAGTGACTGTAGTTTATCTCTTTATATCCCACAGTTTCTGATGTAAAACTAGCAACCTCATAAAACCCAAGGAATTATGCACTAAAATGAAGGTGGGGTGCTGCCACTTAAAATACATTTATTTAATATATTTTTAATTGATTCTGCCATCATTTTTCCTTTATTGGTCTGAGGCAATTAAGCACCCTGTGACTTTGTTTCTTGTGGAATTACAACTTTTTTTGTAATCTAGTCTACTGAATATATTTCTAATACCTATGATAAATGCTGAGAATAGCATACATCAAAATGCTTTATTTCACACAGTTCAAAGAAATGTTTACTGGTGTGAATTTAATGGAGATTTTATAGGTTTGTAATTATACAGTGATACAAAGTATCACTGAATAGGATATTAACCAAGTGTAGATAATGTGTGTTTTAAATATGCAACAGTTTTCTTGACTTCATTAGTTTAGGTGTGCCACATCTTAGCGCTACTCAGCAGTGTTGGAAAAATTGAATTTTTGCCCCCTTGAGAGCAAAGATAAAATACTTTATTTTGCCTTCATCTAATGAATAGTAAAATTTTGCTGAAGCAGAACAGCTGCTCTTCTCTGTCCTCCCTCCCCTACCCGTTGGCATGATGGCCTCTTTGAAGTAAACTCACTGCCCCAGCAACAAGCCAGCTGTGCCTGTATCCCAGCCTCTGGAAATGTCAGATGTTTGTACCCCGTGCCTTTGAACGATGTAGGGACATGGAGTAGAAGAGGACATAAGAGGTGCTTGTCTGTCCCTGTGACCACAGGGCAACTTGCTGCCTTTTCAGTGTCTCTCTGCATGGGTTGTGGAAGGACTAGAGGAAAGCAGCTACACAAGCATGTGCCCCATAAACTGCCAGTTAGTTTAATTACCGTCAGCACCCTGCCCTCCTTAGAGAGGGTGATGCTTCGGATCTGATATCCTCCTGCCGTATTTTGTTGCCTTTACTAGCCTGACAGCCCAAGTAATGGCCTCCTTTGATGATGGCTAAATATAACTCTGGTCAGACATATGTGAAAATACAGCGGTTTAAGTATCCAGTTCAAGTAACAAGTGAATGTTTTGGAAATAAATGTCACTAAGTGGAAAAAACCCACACCATACATCTAGATTGCTGGTATGCATTGTAAATAGGTATGTGCAGGTTTATTGCTGCATGATGGTATATCATTTTGCATGAGTAATATAGGGAGCAAAACTATAATGATGAGCAAATTGTAGTATGATGTTCAACTAATACTGAGTCATCCAGATACTTAGGTTAGCATGAAATCTTTATATCAGCTTGCATTTTTCCATATTTTTTTCCCATTTTCTTAACCTTATCAAGTTTTTTTACTGACTCATATGTTCTTTTTTCCTGAATATCCATACTGAGAGGTTTGAGATGTATTTAAATTGTAATGGATGAAGACCATTACTTTGGAGATAAAGATGGGAAAATCATAACATTTTTTCATCTCTGCTTTTCAAAATGTGCTTCATGCTGGATATCATGGCTTTTATTTTTACTTTTTAAAATCATTCTCTGAAATAATTTGCCTAGTTGTATATAAGGAAAAATAAAAATTATTTCATCACCTCATTACATTGGCAGAGTTCTTAGCTTTGTAAATGTCTGCTTTGTATTTCTTGAAACAGCTGTATTTTCAGAGCAGACTTACTAGTGTGCAGAGGGAGGGAGAAGTTGCTCCATGCTAATATTTCTTTTCTAGCTTGCATCTGCTTTACATCACAAGGCAGGAAGAGACTTCATAGCTTTCTCCTCTCCCTCTCAGACAACACTGTGACTATATCTAGATCTTTGAAGTGTTGCACTTTCTTCATCAATCAGTAGGTAGCAAATCTGATGATAATTCAAATAGTTGATACGAAACAGCTGGAAATTCTATGGATGATTAATTAAAAAATAAAAACAACAATTTTATTATAATAAATCATCAATTATCCTTTTTAAAAGGTTTTTAGAGAGTTCTAATGCTTTGGATTATTGGTCTATGTTTTGTCTTTAGTAGCTCTCTAACACACAAAGATTATACAGTGCAAGTATTTCTGCAGATGATTATTTAATTTTCTATTTATTAGAGTCCATACAATCAGTAATAGCAAGCCATAAATCAAAATCTGTTGGGCCTTTCTACTGACTGAGAGAATACTGTATGCCCTAACCATTCAAAAATCACAAGAATGCTCTTGGAGAATCATGAAATTAGCTTCCTGAAGGGTACAGGATGACTTTTACTTTTTTTTTTCCCCAAAAAGGTTTTTTTGTTTGGTTGTTTCTTTTAATGAGGAGGAAAGGAATTTTTTTTAATTAAAGCTGAGATTCTTGTTTTGTTATTTAGTTTAAATAATTTATCTTCTGAAAAATGGATTATATGTAACAAAATGCATATTGAATTATCAATGCTGTAAATAGAGAGTTATTAACTCTGAATGCAGAATTACCTGGTTTTTATATTAGCTAATCTCCAAAGCACCTGCATATTCTACATTTTCTTTCCTCAACCCACCAAAATCAGGACATAATCAGAAAGCTGATGGATCAGGCTGTAGTGTTTTTATTGATACTAATAATTGTGCTGATGCCTCTTATCCCAGTCATGAAGCTAAATTCCTTTTCATGGAGTTCTAAACAAAAGCTGTTTCTTTCTCAGGAAGGCTATACTCTTCAGTGTGAAGAAACATATGTATAGGAACCCAGGGAAAGCAACACCTTAAAATGTTTAATTTTAATTTTAAATTTATTTATTTAAATTCTATATTCTACAAATGTGAAACACATTGAAAAATTGTTTGCTTTTGGCTGAATAAATCTTTGTGCATTAACTCCATTTTATCTATGTTAATATTTTTCTTTGATATTATTTCCAGGAAAAGCTTTGAAAACCAAAAAGTTTGTCATGAGGAGCTCTTAACTGTATTTAGCATGTTTGCTTCACAGTGTTTTCATACTTGGGTTCTTCTTCTCCCAAAGGATGCCATTTTCTAGAAAAAAATTCAAAGAGATGATCATTACTGAATATTTAATGTTATCCTTTTTCCCTTGCTAACAAGTCAATTCCTGCTGTAGTTGAAGTGATAAGTTTTAAGGAATCATCTTTCTCTCAGTTAAATAATATTACTGGTATTCTTATAGATGTCTTGTCATCTGACCTCCAGTTAGTCTAGTCAGGTTAGAAAAGAAGTTGCGAGTGTAATTCCCAAGATATATTTGAAACACAATAAAGAAATCTTAGATTTCTCATCTTTTACTATCGGGCTTCGCTAATTTTACTTGGTATTAATTATAAAGCTAAGAATCTTGATCTATGTCAGGAAGGACTGTTGAACTTTATCTTCATATCCGCCAATGAAAGAACTACTCAAACTAATCTGAAATTTATTCTTAACATGCAGAGCTACTTCACAACTGTTTTCTGCTCTTGGGAATCTGATAGTATACAGTTTCTAATAACTACCCTGGTTTATTATAAAAGTTGCTTCAAAGATTCTCTCATTAGAAGTTGAGATACATTTTAACATTAATAGCATGATAAGGAGTCAGGACAGAAATCATGAATCATGAAAGGATTTAAAACAATTTGGAGAAAGTCGTTAATTCTAGGAATCTTCACTTGTGTCTTTCATTCTCGAGGTTACTTCAGACTAGAGGGCCTCATTTAAAAGAAAAAAAAAAGACTTTAAGAAGAAAACAGCTCTTTAGTGATGCAGAGGTTGAACAGGCAGCTTTACCAAGTATGTTGCATCTCAAATACAAAAAAATTATTTTTTTCAGGTGGTGGTTTCAGGTTTTTTCAAGCATTTGTCCTAGTCAAATAGTGTAATGAGAATCATATTGGAACACTATAGAAAAGAGAGAAAATAGTTTACATCATTAATTTTAACCATTTATATGGGCTAGTATTACAAACCCCTCAAATCTATAATACTCTCAATTACAGGGAGTGAATATTGAATGACAATAGTAGAGAGGTTTCATGAGAAAAATTCGTTTTCTCAGTTTCCTATTTTATTTTAATATTATAGTGCCCTATAAAAGAATACAAGAAAAGGTAACCTAATAAGAATATGCTTAATTTGCTACCCTTAACTGTTACTCTGATTGTGGCCTTTCTTACTTCTACTAAAATGTCTTAATACAGTAGTTTTAACATGTTTTCACAAAGTGACCTGCACTGGTCAAGAATTATTAGAAGGTTAGAAAATATAGGATTAGACTGTTTTGCTTGAGTGCAAAATGTTAAGAAGTTATTTCTGACTGTATAAAATATTCTCTTTGATTACACTTTTATAGATAGCACATACTGCAAATTTTCTCTTTACTGGTGACCCCTGGAGTCTCATTTCTGTCAGCAGGTGTATTGCAGTACCTGATACAGTACATAGTATCTAAGATAATATTAAAATATTTTTGTTGTTCTTCAGTTTTAAGAAGAAAATCAAAACATCAGAGATAAAATAGTTTTAAATACCAAAAATACATTATGTTTTGTTCTTTGTTAATTATTTATTTTTCCTATTTATATTTATTTCAGAATGGAAAATGAAAACAGAATACTGCAGTTTCCTTTTCCTGGTTCTGAAGCTTTAATTTCATAGTATTTTTCCTTGTCATGCAAGGACTGGGTTACAAAAACTAAGAGAATGTTTGGTTTGAAATTCTGATTCCCTGGGATTTTATTGAAAACATAGCAAATGTGGATCCTTATTGGCAGAGTACCTGGAATGAATTACAGAAAAATTAGTTTGCCAGGACAATGATGTTCATGGCTACATGGATAATTTTCTGGTGCCTTAAGTCAGACAAATTTCACTCTGAGTAGACATATTCCTCTTTTACTTTTTCTATACCTAGATTTAGGTCAGAATCAATTTTGTAGTCTCTAATGCAGAAATACTCAGTATGCTTAATGTTTTTTGAAAAAAATTGAACTTTGCAAACTGAACTCATATCTGTCTTCATATGAAGTTTCTGAATACCCAGATTCCTAGAAAATCACTTGGGTTCCTGTTCATTGTAACCACAGAAAAAAAAGCTTAGTGAGTCAACAGAGTAAGACTACACTATCCAACTGATAGCAATGCCTATATAGCAACAGCTTTTTGAAGTTTTGCTTGAAAATTGATTTCTGGTAAAGTCATAGTACACATGTCAGGCAGCTAAGCTTTCTTACTGTGCTGCCAATACCTACTATCACAAGGTTAAACAGGTCATTTTTCGTATGATCTAAGGCTTGTGTAAAGTCAGCTTTTTAAATACAAATTGGTTTGGTGTGGATTGGCTGGATTTGGAGGCTGAGGCCTGTTTGGGCTGGAAAGAGTGAGTCTGGAGAGCATGAAGAATTAGGTTGGGGAAGAGAGATCCAGTTTTGAGTTGTTTTGGCAGAGTAAATGAAATGTCTCTGAGATTTTTACTGATGGCTCGGCTAGGAAGCATGACTAACAGAATAGTAGCCAAGGGGAAATTGATCTGTGTATAGAACTTGGGCTACCTAACCAGGGAACTGTATATTCCTCTAATACTAATTTTTCAGGATGAAATGCTATCCCAGTGAAGTCAGTTGAAATGTTGACCTGGTAGAGAGATTTTTCTTTGTGCGTATCGTACAGAATGTAAAGATCTGTAGAAGACTGATTTAACCTGGGTGTGCCTTTGATATTTTACCGTTTCTGTCTAGCTCCTTAGTTTCATTCTGTGTGTCTCTGACTTTCTTAACCATGCAATAATTAAATATACTGCTTGACTAGTATAAGTGCATAGAGAGGATCCTGTATAAAATTACATGCTATCCTCCTTCTCAGGTGTGAAAAATTTCATCTTTTGTGGAATTCATGCCTCAGTCATGTGTAACTAGCCCTGAATTCAGTGTAGTGAAACACATGCTCATCATGCAGTGTGTGTCTACTTGGGTGAATTATTACTTGGTGATCTGTTTCCCAGCATTAGGTTTGACTGTGTAGAACAAATGAGTATCCAGAAATGAAGACATATATTTCAGTTAATTAATTCAAAAACATTGTTAAATATTTTTTAGCAGTGTACTTATGGACTACTTTGAATGTGTGTTTTTATTCTTTATCCAGATGATAGTTTTAAAGGAACTGTATAAATTCTTGGATTTAGTAATCATTAAATACTACTCATTAAGTTTTCAGTCAGTGATAACGGTTTCTTGAATTTGTTAATATCTGCTAAATAACAGAAGGCAAAGAACTATGGGTATAATAATTCTAGCAGTTGCATTTAACAGGATTTATGAAATGAATAACCATGTTCCGGTATTTAAAGGGTGGCTACAAAGAAGATGGAGACTTCCTTTTTAGAAGTAGTCACATGGAAAAGATGAGGGCTAATGGGTACAAGTTACTCCTGGGGAGATTATGTTAGGACACAAGAAGAAAATTTTTCACAGTGAGAATGATCAGCCACTGTAATAAACTCCCCAGGAAAGTGGTGGATTCTCCAACATTGAACACTTAAGATTCAGCTGGACAGGGTGCTGGGCCATCCTCTCTAGAACATGCTTTTGCCAGAAAGGTTGGACCAGATGATCCTTGAGGTCTCTTCCAACCTGGTATTCTCTGATTCTGTGATGAATTAATTCTTGGAACACTTCTGATTTACAACCTTATCTACCAGTTCATGGTGGCTGTCTCATTCTCAATGAACAAAAATAGTATAGCACCATAAATATAAAAGTCTGTTTTATTCAACAAACTATATAGGTGTTAAAATATAAATTACATAATGAAGAAGTCTTCAGATAAGAAAACTTTAGAGTATCTTCTTGAAGGAGCTCAAGAAAAACTCCCAAGCCTCTCAGATAGTCTAAATATGTGAAGTCTAATGCATGTATACACTAAAAATGGAAATGCAGTATCATACTATGTTCAGGTCTTGAGCACAGAAAGCAAAGAAAGCCTGTCAGTATCTAATGGCTGTATATTCTCTCTGCTACACGTCTGCCTCCATCTGTTTGCTAGAAAGATGAGGTGGTTTTGGATGTTCTCAATTAAGTTAGAAGTTTTGTAGGCTTTTATCTACACTTTCTCCTCACTGATGGTGCCACTCAGTCTGATTTTATGTAGGCGAAAATCTACATGGTAACAGCTTTCAGTTTCAGAAATGCTCAGTCCAAGCCAGCAATGTTCACAGTGATGGCGGCATCTCTTGTAAAATATCTTAATGTTTTCAGGCCAAAAACATTCTATAGGCAATGTGATATTGTTATTCTCTCATTCCCCCACCCCCTCCTTTTTCTGCATTTTCACAAAATATAAATTATCCAACATAACATCAGCTGTGAGAGGAAATGGTTACATTTTTTTATTTAAAATAACGTGAGCAGGAAAATAGCATCCTGTTGTCAGATCTCACATCTGTGCCCATCACATATTATAATGTGGTTCATTGTTATATTCAGTGGACTTCCAATCAACAAATTTAGTTACAGATATTCTGGAAAGAGAGCTTGAAATCCCACCATTATCTTCTGCGTCCATGGCAGGCAGTTTGTACCTATAGGCTGCTTGCTCATGTGAAAGCAAGCATATTTTACATTTAAAAGCAGTTCAGTTTTTACTTTGATTAAGTTTCTCTTGCCGCTGGCAAAGTCAGGATGACCTCAAGGCTTTACAAATAAATGTGTGCTATGTTTTCATTTTACTAAATACAGAAATTGGTAAACTAAATAAAGATTGTCTTTTAAAAAATAAAACAAAACCCCAAATATGCCCCAAAATGAAAACAACCACAGATTAAAAATCCTACTCTCTGGTAAGCCAATTTTATAATTTCATGTAGCAAACATAATTTAAAAAAAAATCTCATTTATGGTAGGCTTTGAAATTTATCAAACATGGCTACAAATCTCCAACTTTTAACTTAGCTTAATCTCTGATTTTCAGAGATGCAATAAGTAAAAGTATTTAGTGATGGGTTTATCCCCTCATATTACCATATGGTCAACATTTGTGAGATGTTTTAATTTGGCCTGTTATGAAAAGGAGCAAGATAAAATTTAACTCTTTAACGGCAGTGAGTAGTGTGTTTGTAGTGAAGTTTATTTTTTTGGTGGGCAGGCGCAGTAAACAAATTTGGGTTTTCTTGATTTGATTGTGATTGATGGATGAAATATCTAAAAATTCAAATAAGGAAGAGAGTTTGTTACATTCTTTAGAACGTGAAGCACAATGTTAATGTAGTTCTTAAATTCCAACAAAAGTGTGTGTAGTGTAGGATTGATTTTCTTTAAATTTCCATTAAATTTTTTTGTAGCGTCTTCACAGATTCTTTTAAAATGATAGAGCTATTGACATGATTGTGTAATACAAACTGCTGTGTTTGGTTTCAGCATTTTGAGTGCATTGTTTTTGGTTTAATGCATCTTCAGTCTTCCCATCTATTATCTATACTTTTTGTGAAAAAATACCGTGTTGTGGTTTGATTTAAAGTGTATAATAATTCTAAACTTTCATAAAGACCATTTTAGAAATATGAGGTGCATGGAAAATTCATTACTTCTGATATTGATTAGGTGTGTGGGTTTGACTTTTTGTTGTTAGAAAGCTGCTTTTCTTCTAAATTCTATTGATTTAGGCAACATACACTGGACAGTAGCAGTGTACTCCATTTACTGTTGCAGCATGCAATTACACTTTATTAAAGTATGTTTTACTTATTGTCCTTTTTGTCTAGAGAAAATATGGTTATTTCTTTATACAAACCCGAATCCTATTCCTTCCTGTCCTGTTGTGTTCCAAAACGGGATTGCCTTTTTGAAGCACCTGAGATTCTCTAGGCTCACAGAGTTTATCAAAAATGATTTCTAAATATACCAATATCTTCAAAATGTATTACAACTAATGGTCTGAGTGCATTATGCAGTGTCTGTACTAATATGACTATGCTATCTCAGCAACTGAGATAGCCCATTTAGAACTACTTTAGGCATCTTTGTGATGCACTGACAGCAGAAAATCACTTGCAGAAAATTCATGGTAAGGGTTTTGTCTATACTTAAGTGTGTGCCCCCCCAATCAGACTGCATAGCTGCAGAAATGAGTTGTTTAATTCCTTAGTTATTAGTATGATTTAAAACGAGGACATATTTCAGATTTCTCAGGCTATTCAAGTTCTGACAAAATGGACTCTGCCTCATTACAGTTTCTAAATTCTGTTCGTGAATTCATGTTTATGAATTTTGTTTGTTTGTTTTCTCGATGCAGCAATAGTGGAGACAAGAATATTAATGAAACAAGAAAGTACCTCTGTGAATTAAAAAAAAAAAAATCATGAAAACTCAGTCAAATAGAGCATTTTATATAATTTACTAACTTAAAAAACATGAATTAGCAAATAATTGATGGCCAGGTTTAAGAAGATATTTCAGTGCCTAAATGCATGAATAAGAAAATAGCATCTGTTTCAGTTCAGGGGGCACCCCTTTGCATGTGAACTTTATAAGTTTCCGCTGTGCCTAGGGAAGATCTACACTATGGCCAGGTTTAAGAGCAAAGCCTTCATCATTCATGTAAAAACATGAGTTAACATAAGCATGTTCCTGTATCTGCTGTCAGAGAGCAGCAAGAGCAGGGCAGGTCTGCGAGGGGGATGAGCCAAGAGGACCCTGTGCCCTCACTGAGGGCTGCAAACATGGGAGCAGAGCCAGGATCTGGTATCCGGGTCTGTCGACAGCCCTGACACAGCAAGTGATGAGGCAGGGCCAAGGGCCGTCACAGTAGTCCCGTCAGCCGCAAAAACTGGTGGGACCAGAGGCAGGGCTGGAGACGGGCTGCAGTGGGGTCCAAGGTCCATCCGTGTGAGAGGACTAGGACATCTGTCCTCGGCATTCCTGGGGCAGGGACTGATGGTCCCAGACTGAGGTGAAATGGAGATCCTGGGCAGTGGGCACCCGCGGTGTGGCCCCAGGGGAGGCAAGCAGGGACATTATGCCTCTGGGTGCCCTCAGGGCCCAGATATTTGTCTACAAAAACCAAACAATGCACCACTAACAGTCTGATGGTTGTGTTTAAGTGAACATTGAGACAAATGCTATGTTGCTTTTTCATCACATGTAAATCAAGTTTCTTAACAGATTTCCCATAAAACTAGCAAATGTCATACCATGTTTTGTCCTGCATTTTAACGATTTGCTAGTAGTTCTGAGGCTTATATCAACACAGGGTTTACTAGTATCTGGTACTTAATCTTGTCTTTTCAATGCAAATTATAATGCCAAGTTTTTAAGAGCGGTTGAAAAACATCATGGTAGTACCAACAGGCTTCTATAAGGAGGCAGGATTTTGTAAAAGGGGGTTCTTTAACCTTCTGGCATTTCTGTTTATGTACATAGATTGGATGGATAGAAGAATTTGCTTGAGCAGAGTCAGTGAGAGATCATAAGTTATTTCTGCTAATCTTGCTTCAGAAAAAGCCCAAATAAGACAAGAAAGTTGTTTGTAAAGCTAGAAGCAGAAGTTACCATCTTGTCTGTTCAAGCCCAAACATCAGGCATCAGAGATTTTAAATAATGCTGATAGCTTTGATATTTTTCCGCAAGAACTGACAGGATAAGTAGAGAAATTCTAAACCATCTTTCAAGATTATAGTAATGTTATAAAAATCAATTTATTTTGCATTTCTGGAGAAGCAAATAGAGAGAGAGTATCCTATTAAGTCTGAGAAAATTATAGAAGGACCAACGACTTAGGGGGTACAGAAGATTATCTAGGGCTTAATTGGGAAAAATGTTGCCACTGTTTTCCCTTCACTTGATAGTGATGGGAAATCCCTGGCATTACTGTCACTGCTTAAGTCTCTGTACTTTTGACAGTGGTGCTCTTTCAGCTTATGCATTTCCATTTCTTATATCCAAAACCACGTTTCTTTTTCTTGTACCTGAAAACCTAAAGGTTGAATATTATTGTTGCACTTCTAGCACCATAAAAGTTAAAATGTTACTGATAATGAACAAACAAGGACGGAGAAACTTGAAGCACAAGTTGATATCATGAATGCTTTGCTTTCTGAATGGCTTTTCTTTTGTGATGATACAGTTCTTTAACACATTTTTTCTACTAAATGTATAAACTTCACAGAGGAAATGTTTTTTATTTTGCTCTGCTTCACATTCTTCCTTCAGCTAAGAAATGCTGTAATGTCAAACTAGTAACTAAATAAACCTTAACACATACATGACCAAGCCATATATTTTTCTTGTGGATCGGCCTTGATTTTTCAGTTTTACATGCTGCTTTCTTTCACTGCTGCATTTCCAGTCTGTAGGAACAATGTTACTGAAAATCTAGTTTCTGGGACCATATTTATTTATTTCTGAACTTACTAATTGGAGCAGCAGTTCTTCCACATGCAGTGTGGTCACATCAGCAGGACTCTGCAGTTTGCTATTCTCTGATAGTGTTTTGTGTTTGAATTAATATAAGGATCACTCTGAAGAGTTTATGTGCTCAGTTTCAAGATAATGATACATTACAACAAAGAAAAAATACTTCAGTCTAAGAGACAACACCTTCCTGAAACAGATAATGTGGTAGCTGGCTAATTTTGTGTGAATAGGTCTGCTTTGATTTATTGTCATTAAAATAAAGAAAAAAAACCACAATACATACTGCTTGCTTAGGGTTAAGTTCTCTGTTATATGTGCTCTTCGCATTAGTAAGCTAGAAGTCCGTTGCATGGTAACTGTACATGTTTAACATGGCTATGACTGTATTATTTCTAAACACTTGATATGTAGTAACAAAAGATTCGATAAGTAGAGAATTATACATATATACACATATACTATATACATATATAGTACATATATAGTGTGTATATATATACTACATATATAGTATATGGAAAAATACTATATTATTGATGCCTTTGATTTAGAAATACCCATTTCTGAAAACTAAGTGTACTATGAATGACTCAGTCTTTTCAGAGAAATGAAAGAATACCAGTCCTAATTGCTGCAGTTAGCAAGAACTAGTTTCTTCTTTAATGATGTGAAGGTTTACAGTGTAGTTGTTGTCCCTCAGGTGGGGTCGTTTACCTGGTGTGCAATATGCCAATATATATGTAGAGCAGAGGTATTTATTTATTCCATGTCTGCACACAGTGGGGTACTAGGTGTTAATTCCACGAAGCTAGCACAAATCACAAAAGACCTTCAATATATTTATACACTTCAGATTACATGAATACACATTTACTGTAATGGCCATTGGTTAGTTTCATATAATTTTGTCCCTCATTGTTTAGTAACATGCCTGGTCTTGTTTTAAAGTTACAGCATGTTTTAATTCTGCGCAAACTCAAAAAGGGGCAGAGGAGGAGGCACATCTTGATCTTTAATTGAGTTGGTGGTTGCAATCTCTGCAATCTCTCCCCCCCCCCCCCCCCCCCCCCCCCGTCACCTTTATCTTTTCCCCTGTTACTGTTGACTTTTGACGTGCAGAGTAATGACTTTACGACCAGTAAAGTTATAAAGAAGGTATGTTTATTCAGCACTGGGTGCACAGGGGATCACTCCTCCACAAACATGCACACCTTGGAGCGAAAAGCAGCTCCTTTTTATAGTGTAAAACGTTTACATATTCATTATAATCCCGAGAATAGGGAGAGATATTATAATTAGTTTTGAGAATTCATTATTATAAATCCCACCCCGAGTTCCTCCCCATTGCGTCTGTGCAGTGGTTCCTAGTGGTCTTGGGCGGGGGTCTTCAGGATGAAGATTGAAGATGCCTCCTCTTCCTCTTGTGACTTTTCACCCAATTAGGTCTTTTCAGCATGTCAATTTAGAATTCCTTGAATCCTCGTTCCTTATCTTGGGACTCAGTAGTTGCAACCCCTCCCTTATCTCAAGAGCCCACCCTGCTAAAAGCCCTGCATCTATTTTGTTAAAGTTTCTCACTTCACTTTCTTCTCAGAGAATCATCCACCTTGTGGCACCTCTTGGGGCAGGATGATCCCCTCCTATCAGTCTTTTTAATGTTAACTAGATACGCATTGTTTATACAAAATTGGAGTAACTCACTCCTTTATCTCCAGGTTCCTTCTTTTGATCACCACACTTTTAAATCAGTGACTTACCCTGTCATTGTTCTATTTACAAGTGTAAAATGAGCAGAGTACAAAATTTCCTAGAGACATCGTTTCCCCTCTTTGAGACTATAAAAGAGGAACTCCACTGTATTTTCTCTTCTGTTACTCTCATTTTCTCAAAACTTTACCTCCCTACGGCAGAACATGTCCAAAAAACCTGTATTATAACATAGATACTTACAAAGCAAGTAATGCAGTTATTATCATGCTCAATAACTTCTTCACTGATAGACTCAGATCAGGGAATCAAGAAGTTAACCATCTAAATGTTTCTTCAGATCCATAAGATGTGTCATCCTTTTGTATCTTGTGAAGCATTTTAGTCTGTTTCCAGATTTTTTCCAACTCTGTAGAATTCTACCATTCTGGTCTACATACACATGACAACTAGTATTTAAAACTGTGCACACCCCTGCTTGGGAGGTTAGCATCATAACAAGAGCCATTCTATCTTGTAAAATAATCTTTGTAATTCAGACACTTCTTGCAGGACCTTTATAACGTCATAAATTCTTAATGTTCTCAATTGCAGCTGAAGTGTTTACTACACCTTTTTCTAATTTACTAAATCCTAACCAGGGGATAAACCACCTAACGAAAGAGTTCTAGTTTCTCAATTATTGTGATAGTTGGAATTATGAACCCTAGCATGCAAGTTCCTGACCAATTCAGTGGTAAGGCCTTACGGGCTTTAGTTTCACAAATCCAATATTAACCTGCCCCATTGGGTGTGAGCTAATAATAATTGTCCCAGCTTTCCAAGATTATAATTTTAGTTGTTTTACTATATGGGTAAATATGCCAACTGGAAAACTATTATTTATCGAGCCTGTTTTTAAGCAATCAGCACATCCTCTTATAGAGCCTTCGAGTCCAACCCCCCATTCTTGGTTCTCAGTGCTGTTAATTCTATGAGTTATGTTGTCCTAAATGTCATCTGGGTTGGCACTGAAATTCCAGTCAAGGAAATTCCCTTTCTTGAATGTTCAAGAAAATAGGTGCAGACCCAACAATTTGATTTATTAGCAAGCCAGATAATTTTTTGTAATAGATAAAAATGCGAATTCTTCTCCTATGGGTTTCCTGTTACCCATAAGACACTCTAGTATCATTTAACTTCATCCATAGGCAACAGAGGAGACTCAACCCCCCTTAGTTCCCTCATTTCTTATTCTAAATAAATCCCTATACTAGCAAAGGTAGAAAAACAGTTATTAAAATTCAATATAAAGATACTAGGCTTTGTATACAGTCCAGTTCAAGATATGATTTTTCAAATTCCCGGTCACAGTTCATTGGTGCAGATATAAACTTCATCTCCAGGTTGAAATTCATGCATCAGCAAATCTAAGGGTATAGGTGTTCACTGGTTAAGGTATCTGTGCATAGAGAATAAAGTTCATGACAAGGATAACAAGTAACTTGTTAGTATTTCTTCCTCCTTTACATGCATTTGGTCCCCTTTCCTGTCATTGCATTTTCCAGATACAGTTTCACATGCAGCATTTAAAAAAGGGTTAATTTTTCTCTCATTCTAGGGGCAATCTGAATTCTCATTAGTGCTATGGGTAGGAGATCTACCCATTTCATTTGTGTTTTCTGACAGAACTTTGAGATTTTCTTCTTTAAAGTTTGATTCATCCTTTCTACTTTCTCACTTGATTGGGGTCTCCAAGGTGTATGTAGATCCCATTGTACTGGTAGAAACTTAGCAACCCCCTGAACTACTTCAGCTATAAAGTGAGGCCCATTGTCTGATGACATTCCTTATGGGATGCTAAATTCTAAAATTATCTCTTTGAGTAAGATTCTAGCTGTTTCTCTAGATTTGTTGGTACGGCACAGGAAAGCTTCAGGCCACCTAGAAAAAGTATCTACCAAACCCAAAAGATACTTGAAGTCATTGCATTTTGGCAATTCAGAAAAATCCATTTGCGAGGGCTCAGCCTGTCTCACTTCTCCAAAATGGGGTTTTCTCTGAAACTTGATTGTTCTTGCAAAATGGCTGACATTGTCATACAATTCTATCGGCTAATTTTTGCATTTTTGGTCCTATAGTGTATATTTTAATGCTTGCAACCAGAGCATCTGCTCCCATGAGATTCACTATGGGGTTTCTTTTGGTTTGTGGGAGGGTTTTCTTCAGTATTTCTCAATACTTGTCCATCTTTACTTTCTTACCAACCTTCTTCTGATTTGGTCCTCTTCTCCAGAGTATTTTGGATGTTCCCACTGAACTTTTCTTAAAGGAATGGATGCTCTGTGGGCATTCACATTTCCTGTGCCCTTCTTTCCTGCAAAAATCAAACAGATTATGACCCACAGGGATACAGTTTGAGGAGTAAACCCCCCATTGTTATCATCTAATCCATTCATCTCTACTTCAGCTCCTTCCTCTGCCTTCATTTGGACTCCTAGTGATCATTGCTGCCAGCAGCAAGGCTTGTAATTTTATTTCTTTATACTTCTCTTTGAGTTTTTCTGTCTTTTCTCTCTCATTTCCATTATTGTAAGCCTTGTATGCTATTTCTATCCATTCCCACCACTTTTGTAATATGTGCGGTGCATTGACTATGGTTAATCAGCATACAAGATATTAGGTATTATACACACATTCTCACTTCCCGATCCTGAGCTGGAAGTGGGCTGGTCTTCATCTTCACTATCACTACTATCCTGTGATTTTTTTTTTTCCCATCCCTTTTCATTAACACTTTCTGCTAATACATACATTCTATCAGCGTCATCTATCACCAATCTACATTTTTTACAAGTTTCATGATAGTATCTTAAATCAACATCTGCAACTTCTTCCCATATCTCAGTTTTCTGACAAAACATTGACATATAGTATTATATTTTAAAGATCCCTTCTCAGGGCATTTTTCACCATCCTCCAATTGATACCGTGGCCACCACTGATTACAATACCACTTTAGCTTATTTTTAGTCAGGGGATCCCCTCCAAATTTATTGCAATTTCTCAGGATGCGTCCTAGAGGAGAGCAGAAGGGTGTCTCCTGGGAAGTAGTAGTGCCCATTTCAGTACCGAAAAAGAATTTCCTAAACCAATGTTTCATGCACCAAAATTCCAAATACAAAATGAGGGAACATCTCCCTTCATTACCAAAACAACATGTAGAAACAAGATCACGTTACTGCCACACGTTTTCCTGATAGGGCTTATGCAGCGCTCGAAACAAAACAAATATTACTAAATGCCGCTTACTTCTCAGCTTCCACTTCCCTTTTCCTCATACTTTAAAAATACCTTTTTTAGTTTTACAAGTTTAGAATGAGCAGAGTAGAAAGTTTCTTAGAGACATCTTAGTGACCTATAAAACTGGCTCCCATCCAAACCTCCTGTTTTACAGTTGCTATTGGACTATGTTTGCCTAGCAACATACTTAATGGACCCATAGGGAATTTAGACATACAGCTAAATGAGTGTAAAATGCTGAAGAGGAAGATCAACAGTTCAGGTAAGGAAAAATGAAGAGGAGAAAGCATCTTCTCTGACAGAATCCTGAAACGGCAGGGGTTTTGCACAGAAACAACTCCTTCCTGCTTTTCCTTTCACTTGCTTTCCAGGTATATTAAAAAGAGTTCTTACTGTAAGGGTAAAGAGATAAACTTGTGTGGATTTTATTATCTTAAAGTCTAAATGTTTTTTCTTTTTACTCCCCCGCCCCTCCCCATTTTAGTTTAATGAAGTTGTCTTGCATGAAGAGAGCGTTTGAAAGTAAAAGGAGTGATACAAAAAAAAAAGTCTGGTAGAAATGATCAAGGGAATTTCTGCTGATAATGAATACCCTTGATTCTATTTGTCAGTCTTTCAAGAAAAGTGCTATCTAATAAAGGTTTTCTATGAGCTTGCCCACTAAATTTAAAAAAGGAAAAATGTCATTCAACGTTTTATGTGGTGTCTTAAGTGATGTATTAGATATAAATCAAAACACAAATCAGTTCTTTGAATATGACAAAGTAATACTTTAAGACAGCTGAAATCTAAATTAAGTTTTGCTTAGTCGCTTTTCTAAATCTCCCTCCTAGATACAAATCTCAATTTGTTTTCTTCAAAAGACATGCTATCTTAGTTTTAAAAATTTATTCAGTGAGAGGTTTTCCTGAGTTTTAAGTCACAGATAGTGGCAGACATTGTTTGGAGGTCATTTATGTTAATGTTTTCTTTATAACATACACATCAATCAGTTAAAACTAAAAATGCAACCCCTTTTTTATTGTGTCCTTTTGACTCTGCATTATAACATTGAAACAGAAGGTTCTCCATATTTTAATTTTTTTAATTAAAACAAACTTTTTGAACTGTATGCTCTAGTTCAACAGTAAGTTGAGCTCAGAGACTGAAATTTTGTGATTTGTAGGAGGTTAGACTAGATTATGTCAGTAACTTAATGTCACTTTGAAAATCTATTAGTACTGTTGTAAGATAATCACCATGCTTGTTCCATGCACAAACAGCTCAGGACTATAGAGCAATATTATCTGCTATGCAGTGCTGCAAAAACATATCCATACTACTTCAAAATTCTGCTCGGGTCTGAAAATGGGCTGCTATCATTTGGCATGGAGTCAAAAGGCAAAATGTGTCCCTCACGTATTCTACTCTGTCCTCGCTGCAGGTTGTGTTCACTGCCCTCTTCGATGCCTAGATTTCCTTGTGAGTAAGCCAGAACAGAAAATTTCGTAACCTCAGCAGATTATTCAGATTAGGTTATAGATTATCGAGGTTATTTGGTTTTTCCTCATGGATGATTGAAAACTAACTATGCTTGAGAAGGTCATGTCTCTTAAGAGTTATTCTCAACAGTTTTGGACCCTGGGCATTATAATGTGAAGTTATGCCTTAGATTTAGGTTGGTTTATTTCCCCCCTCTGAACATTTCCTTCTTTGTTACTACTGGCTTGTCTTCACTCATGAAACAAAAGTGGAGCACATGAACTTTATGTTGGCTTTAGTGTTTTAATTACTACTATGTGAGAAGGGTTACCTAATTCAGTAAAAAAAATAGCCGTACTGGGGTTGAATCTAGTTAGCTAACATGGCTTTTTGGAGAGAAAACTTGTGAAATTTGTTATAGCCACATTACTATTTAGTTTTCACTACTTGATGACCTAAAAAAATAAATCCACAGCTGTTTTTTTTTTTAAAGCTAGACAATGCCCTGTAATATTTTCATATTTCTAGCATCATGGAAAAGAATTCTTTTTTGCTTTCTATAATTGGCAACTAACAATGCACTTTGAAAAAATGTAAGTTAATTTCTGAATTTTTTGGTACTTTCAAACAGAAGGAGAATCTTTTTCACATGCACAGAAAAATAAATTAGTGAGACAAAGTCTAGTGTATCTACAGTCATTTCCTTTAGAAAAATATATATAAAAAAGCAAGTTGCGCACCAATAAGATACAGGAAAGTCCTATGACTGATGGTTGAATGTGGCCTGAAGAACTAAAAAATGAGAATAATGGATTCAAAGATGACAATAAATTCATTATTTTTTCAGAGTTTGTCTAGGGAGGGCCCTGAGCAGCCTGATCAAACTATGAAGTTAGCAATGATTTGAGTGTGATGATCTCTGCAGGTCCCTACCAATCAAAATTATTCTGTGATTAATTTCCTGTAAATTTAGATCAAAAGAACAAATTGTGGTTGTTGTTTTTTTTTTTTTTCCACTAAGGCAACATTCATTTATTGATTGAATTATAATATTTCTATTTATTATTTCTAATAATTCAATATGGACTTATTATAAAAATGGGTGATTCAGTAAAAGTTTGTAGGAAATTAAGCTAGAAAATATCTACTACAGTAGAGATTTAATAGCACCTAGAAAGGATTTTTCTTGTATTTTGGCTTAATCAAAATGTGACAGCTGTAAACTGGGGTCACCTTTTGATTCTGTAATTGGTTAGACTGCTTAGTAATAACATACATTATGGAAGCGAATAGATTGTTTTTCACAAGAATTTCACACTTGATTTATTTCCTTAATCAAATGCTTTTTCTCATTTAGGTGTTCTATACAATGAAGAAGTATACATCATTTGCAATTCTAAAATTTATTGCTCTAAACATGACACTAGTATATGACATACTGCATCTTTTTTATGTTATAAATTGCTGCGCAGAGTAGTGACAGAATAGAACAATACTGATGGCTTTAGCTTATCATCAGAGTACTGATTTCATCTTACTGTTGCAGAAGAGTGTCTGTAATAATTTATTGTTTCTTCATCAAAAACTTTTCTTATTTTGATACTGTAAATCCCCTTTCTTGTTAAAAATTAGGTTATTTAAATAACTATAGTTGTAGCTGGAGCAGAAAAGCAAGATTTGGCCTTCTGCTAGACACAAGTAACAGGCCAGTACAAATTGTATGAATACACACATTTCAAATAATAAAACATTATGAAATTTTGAAGATTATGAGATTACTAAAAATTAAGAAAAATGGAATAATGAAGGTTTTAATATTCCAGAAGAGAAAGAGTAGATCTAAATTTTGACATTATTTGAGAAAAACAACACTGTAATCCCTATAAAGGCTTTCTCAAAACTAAGTGACACCTTCAGTATTCCCAAGTAAATGTGACAGACTCCATTAAAATTGCCTTATTACTGCTGATTTTGTACAGATGGTACTCCAATACTGTGGTAGTAACTCTAAGATGAGACTGGAGAGTAATGAAGGAGTAAGGTTGAGGGTTCCTATTTTAGTATGGAAATTTAGCAGATTAGTATCTTGTTCTAATGTTTGGGCTGTTTACAAATGGTGCTATGGAAGAGGACAAAGATTTTATATGTAATATCAAATTATTTGAATGAGGTAGTACCATGGAAGACTGAGGAACTCCAAAAAAACAGCCAAGTTGCATAGGCAGTTTAATGGAATGTAAAATTCATTAGTAACAGATGAACAGAAGAAGTAGTAAGCTGAGTTACCCTAAGATTTCCTAAGTGAATTCATTAAATTTACTATTACCATATTGTCAGGTAGAATGATGAGTACAGGCAGAGGTTTTCTTGATAAGAGAGGGTTTAAAAATTGCAACTATTTCATTTGGTCAGTAGATGAGTAAAAACGTTCTCTAGAGAAGTGTAAAAGATGATTGGTACAAGGAAGGTAATTGAACTGTGCTCATTGCTGCTTCTGGAAACACAAGAGCAAAGATACCTTTAAGAAATTCAAAACCCACAAAATTATAAACACTGTAGGGATTAAATTTGTCTTTCTTTTCACAGTATGTATACTTAACTTCTGGAACTCAGGGCATCACTGATACTGAGGAGAATTGCTTGGATATAAAATACTGTCTTTATTTGCTTAATCTTCTTGCCTTCTTTTCCAGGACAAATTGCATCAAGTGCAGATTTACTGGCAACTGTAAAGTAAGGGGACTTTAGCAGTCATGTTATGCCTGTGTATCTCCCTTGTCAAAGTGAAGCTGCATCTGAGTCCACGTGTACTTAAACATACATAGAGAGAATTAATAAAAATATATTTGATATGAAATAAATGCCAATCATCACACAAAAGCAAGAATAAATGTATACTAGGTGGTAAATACAGGGGTGTTTTCTTAGTGCATCTGCTGTGTAATAGATGCTATTTATTAATATAAAGTCCTTAACAAGTGTTTTAATGATTTTCTTTAACAAAGTGGTTTAAAATAGAAGATAAACTTTGATTAGCAGGAAATTCCCATTAAATTTCCTTTTTATACAAAAAGTGGTGATCTGGTTTCATGGTAAGAGTAGTGTCTGTATAGTGATTCTGCAATAAAGTAGTCATTTACTGATTATAAATAAATGAAATGCATGCTAAAGATGAAGAGGGATAATTGAGACTGGTCCCCAAGAACAAATAATAATAGCCACTATTTTTTTGTAATACTGTTTTCCTAAACTGCTGTTGTGTTATGTAGCCATTGCATGTCACTATATCAGAACCACAGAGGAAAGATTTAGGGAGTTTTATAAAACTCTGGTGGGTTTGAACTTCATTCTCTCCAAAATAAGATCTGCCTCTGGTTTAAGTTAATTCTGAGCCTGACAAAGTTTCATGAAATTCCTTCTTTTGTAGATTTCATTTTGTATTGTGTCTGTGTTGTTTAGCTTGCATATTGATAGCTAAAGTGGTAATGACTGAATTCATACCTTTCTGGAGTTACATTTCAGTGATATATTTTTCAAAGGCTAGTTCAATTTTTGTAGCATCCGTAGAAGCTAAGGCTTTTTTTTGAGCCTTCCATTTTAGACCAGCAATTAAGGCAGTTAATGTTATGATTGTTGTTGTTAGCCATGTTACTAACCTTTTCAAACTCTCTAATCTAGAAAAAAAATCACCATTCTCTAATGTGATTACAGTTAATTAATTTCTTATATGGGCATTTTTTTCTTTCTTGATTTTTGTCCTTTGCTCATACAGAAATTTTACGTCATGCTATGATACTGGTATCTAGGAAAAAAAAATAAGTGTTTCATGGTAGTTTAATTGACTGTAAATATAAGAGCTATTATTTCTTCGATGTTAGTGTTGAATCTAGCAATACATGTGGAACGAGTAATTGCATATTACCCAGAATGCTTTTCCAAGTTGCATATAGTCCATAAGAAGCTTTTATCTAAAGTAAATCAGGGTTTTTTGGTGTGTATGAAATAGGGCATTTCCTATTTTTTAGTAATGAGAAATTTACTTAGAAAGGTTTTCCATTGATAACACTGCATGTGCATTTATGAACTTAGAATTTTTGAACGCTTGAATATCTTATATTGAATGTAGTGGTGCTTGATTTCTACTCTGAAGAGAAGTTGACAGAGCAAATGATGCAAGCACTACAGCACTCTGGGTCTGAGTTTATAGGTATTTACATGCCTAAGTGTGTGCTAAATTTTATTCTAGTATCTAGTCTTAAAGTCGATGATAGTAAGATTAGAAAATTGCAAATGTTCTTATATGAATTAATGATATAACAGTAATCTAAATGCTGACTTTTGTTGGTTCTGTTGTTTTTAAGGTGAGAATCAATGTTGTAATTTTTGCCATTTGCAATCATAGTTGCTGGTTATTATAAGTAACAATAATATATGCTACAGGACATGACTAATTTTTTGTATGTAATAAGTAGACTAGAGATTATGAATAATTCATTCTACTATGAAATTACTGGGAATCCTTTGTTTTTAAATAAAAGGAGGAAAGCAAGGGTGTATGAGCTAACTAGTAGCTGATAAAAATTGGGAGAGCTCAGTAAAACATCTTGAGACAATTAGAAAAATGAGATTTCTAGTACACAGAATTTGAATAAGCAGTAGAAAGTATGAATCTTTCCTTTTTCTAACTAGATACAGTATATTGTGTTGTGCACGAGGGAAAAATATCCATGTGCTTTATAAAGCAGTAATTCATGCTGAGTGGATATGAACAATCGTTGAGAGAACAATTGATTTTACAGTATTGTAGGCTGGGGTTGGAAACTTGGGCATTCATCGTACTATACACTATTAAATTTATATATAAAATTCACATTAAAATGACTGTTTTAATAGGAAAATATTTTAAAAGTGAAACTTGACCATCTTAACTGCAGAAGATGACTTTTTTACCAGCATTTCCAAATTAATTGAAGTGTGAAATCTCTATACAGGTGAAGTAAATAGAATAAAATATTAGAAATTACTAATTATTTTACCTTACTGTGTTTAAATAAGTTGTTAAGAACTACGAAAAATCTTTACGAGCTTTGATATTTCTGAGAGTAATGTGAAGTGTTTAGTCAGTACTTTTTATAGATATTATTTTGGCTATAATATCAAAGTCTCAAGCTTTCATGGTAATAAAAAAAATAAATAATAGAATCATAGAATAGTTTGGGTTGGAAGGGTCTTTTAAAGGTCATCTAGTCCAATCCCCAGCAACGAACAGGAATATTTTCAACTAGATCAGGTTGCTCAGAGTCCCATCTAACCACATCTTGAATGTTTGTAGGGAAGGGGCATCTACCACCTCTCTGAGCAACCTTTTCCAGTGTTTCACCACCCTCATTGTAAAAAATGTCTTCCTCATATCTAGTATAAATCTACCCTCTTAGTTTAAAAACATTAGCCCTTGTTCTATCACAATAGGTCATACTAAAAAGTCTAGCCCCATCTTTCTTATAAGCCACCTTTAAGTATTGAAAGGCCACAATAAGGTCTCCCTGTAGCCTTTTCTTCTCCAGGCTGAACAATCCCAACACTCTCAACCTTTCCTCATAGAAGACGTGTTCCATCACTCTGATCATTTTTGTGGCCCTCCTCTGGACTTGCACCAACAGGTCCATGTCCTTCTTATGTTGGGGCCCCAGAGCTGGATGCAATACTTCAGGTGGAGTCTCATGAGAGCAAAACAGAGGAGAAGAATCACCTCCCTTGACCTGCTGGCCACACTTCTTTTGATGCAGCTCAAGATAGAGTTGGCCTTCTGGGTATGAGTGCATACTGCTGGCTTATGCCCATCTTTTCACCCACCAGTACCCCCAAGTCCTTGCAGCCTGCAGGGCTGTTCTTAAAAGAAGAAATGGTGGCTTATTTGCAGTTGAGATGAATGTGAAATTTGAATCAAGGAAAGGCATCAAGGTAATGATGCAATTTGATGGATGATTGGTATGAAATTACATTAAATAAGTTGCATTTGCTGGCCTGACTAGCATGGAGCAGGAAGAACCTGAAGTTGCAAAGAGAATGGAGATTTCCTTGTCACTTACCTGTTTGTTACTTTAGTATAGAATTAAAAAGTAGTTTCTGTGGAGGACACTACACAAGCAGAAAATTTTGAACAAATGTGGAGTTAAATATTGCACGCTCTTCCATCATTACCAACTTGACAAAAGAAAGGAATTATTGCTGCTGTAGCATGACTGACTTGTTAGTTTGAGGAACAAGGATTAATGGAAATTTAGGTGAATCAAGACTTTAAGAAACAAATTCTCTAAATATATACAGCTTAAGTTCCTGCATCTAGTATTTTCCATTGAGTTTCTGAGGGAAGCTAGTCAAACCTGTGATTTGAATATAATTGTCATTGTATTCCTACAACATACAAGAGGAAAGATTTTCTGGATCATTAGTTTCATACTTATTTTCGAAGGAGGAAGGTAACTTGAATCTTTTTTTCACATTGATGGATTTATTCTAAAATTTTTATATTCCAGAAAAAAGGATGCTAGTTATAGCTGGTTACATGTCCATTGGAAAAAAAGAGGGAAACATTCTTATATTCAGTTTCACAGTCTGTTGCTCTACATTTTTGCAAAATCATGCCATTTAGATATGTAGAAGAAGCATAAAAATGAAAATGGCAGAATATGGGAAAAGGCGTGTAAGAAATTCCTAAGAAATTAGTCCAAAAAGTAGACTAAGTCTATTTGAAATAAAGTATGGCCACATATTGAAAAAATATGGAAATAGCTGTCTGCATTACGAATACAGTTCTAAAATTTAGAAATGTAAGAGTCCTAACAACCTTCCCAGACTATAGCATCTCTGCTATAGAAGAACTCTTTGAATAATTTGAAAAGGAATAAAAGGATATTCCTGATCAAAACTTTGGAGTAATTTCAGCTAAAATATTTCTGCTTCTCTGAGCAGGTTACACTGCATGTAGCATCTCTGGGGATATAGTTCCTCTGCAGAATTATTCAGGTTGGAATATAAGTAATCTAGTTCAACCTTCTGCTTAGAACAGAGTCAACTATGACTCAGATAACGTTGCTTATAATTTTGTCCAGTTTGGTCTTGAAAACCTCCAAGAATGGACATTTCATAACATCTCTGTGCAACTTGTTCCCAAGGTTATGTTCCTCATAATTAATTATTTTTCCTATATCTAGTTAATCCCCCCCCTTCAATTTATGGTTGATGTAGCTCATTCTTTTGCTGTACACCTCAGTAATGTACCTGGCTTTGTCTTCTTAGTGGCCACCTCTTAGATACTGGAAGGCTGCTACTTACTCCTCCCAATCCTTTTTTGCAGGCTGAACAAACCCATGTTGGCCTAAGTCTCCAGCCTTTCTAGAACCCTGTAAGTGGCAGTCCTGTCCTCACATATATTGATTGCATCCTCCAAATTATTGTTGTCAAATTGATAAGGATTTTGTCTCTTCCCCCAGGTCACTGACAAAGATGCTAAACAGGTTAAATCCCAGAATAGACCCCTGGGGAACACCACTTGTGACTGGTATCTAAACAGTACAGATCATTAACCTCTTCTCTTTGGGTGTGGAGTGGTCTTGTCCAAACTACCATGACTAGTACTGTGTGATTTAGCACCTTTGTGTATACAATCTAGGTATATGAATGTGGGGTTCTTCCAAGATAATCAGGACTGGTGGGAGTGATATTAATTTGCCTTTTTGTGAGAGTAATAATGTTCAAATGCACTTGTACCCAAGCTAGTAAAAGCCTTCAAGAGCTGCACACTACCTTTAAGTGTAGATATATCCTCAGAGACTCAACAGATAAGCTCTATTTTACATACAGACACCTAGTTGACTTATTCAGTCTCTCTTACTTCCAAGTTTTCACTGAGTTTTCAGTTAGTTTACTAACAGTTTTTAAACGGGTTTTAAAAAATCTTTTTTTTAAAAAAGCGCTTCTGTTACTCTATTCTGTCTGCCTCTTGCATCAATAAGGATTTTCATATGTAACTTAAATATATTAACTTGTATAACTTAATCTAAAATGGAATAATTCTAGAATTACATATTTCCTCTTCTTAATTTTATTGGTTTTGTTTTCTTTGTTCTTCCCTGTACTCCTGCACTTTCTTTTTCTTCAAGCTTTTATTCTGTGTGACAATGATTGGCTTCTTTTTTAGTGGAATACATTTGCTTTGGATATGATTTAGAACAAACTTGAATATATTCCAGTGTCTTTTGTTATTGCCATAAAATGGATTTTTTTTTTAGTTAATCCTTTAGAATTAATTATTTTTAAATAATTCTGAGGCTTCTAAAAGCATCAATAAATATTTCTGTGTCTCTGGTAGTGTTCAGAAAAATCACAAACCTTAATTGGTTATTAGTGGCATTATAATTGATACTGTTAAGCAGCTCCTGGACTTTGAGCTTTGTCTTTAATTAGAGGCAGTAATGTCTCCTTCCCTCTGA
Organism: Athene noctua; assembly: GCF_965140245.1. Classification (NCBI taxonomy): domain Eukaryota; kingdom Metazoa; phylum Chordata; class Aves; order Strigiformes; family Strigidae; genus Athene; species Athene noctua. Next base: position 57,351,566 of record NC_134039.1, on the reverse strand, counting down.
GATTTCTTTATGAAAGTATTTTGAATAACACAGCGTTATCAGCTTTCAATTGTCTTCTGGATGAAACCTCCCAAATGACACTATTAGTTGCATCTGCCTTCCTCATTTTAGCCAGGATTTCCAAGCATGCTCTTCTTCATTGCTTAAGCATTTACTTCTTTGCACCTTCTAATAAATATTTTTGTACTACGTGTTTTACAATTAGTATTGTAACTTTTTCCTTGACCTTTGGTGAATTATAACTCATAAGAAACGGAAATAATAATTTGTCTCCTAAGTATAGTTGTTTCCTGTGGATTTCAGCATACTTGTATCCTTCTACCCCATTCTTGAAGTCTTGTTTTCATTTGAAATTTCTAGGCATGTATATTTCATGGTATCTTAAAGCTCACTTTTCCCCCTGGCTGTTCCTTCATGTCTTTATCATTAATTTTTCTCAGTTTTTGATAATACTCTCACTCCCTCTTGTTCAAAATTTGCTTCCAGCTACTGACTCATCTCTTGCTACCTTTAATTCTTGTGTTACCAGGATTGACTGTTAGACCCAGTCTCTTACTTAGTTCCTATTCAACAATCTTTCCTATACCTTTCCTCTACTCTACTTTTCTCCTTCACTATCATTAAAACTACTTGTAGCACCTCTTTGTTTATTCAACTTACTTTTTCTCATATTTATTGATTTGTTGTTTTACAAACTTGATCTTTTAGCAATTTTGTCCTTTTTGGCCACATGTTTCCAGCTCTCTTCTTTTCTGGTTTGTTCTAAAATATTTCTATCATCCTATGTTACAATTTTTTTTTACCATTGACTTATCTACCACTGAGTATCTGCAGTTTCTGATTTTTTTGCATATGCAAAAAACCATTTTTTTGTAATACTTACATGGTCTGCACTTCATTTGTTAGCAACATAAGATAAGGTTTGTAATCGACCATTTTTTGTTTCAAATATTTTTTTCCCTTCCTTAGATTTTCTCTATATTTTCTGAATATTTATGAGATAGTTTCCCCACTCTTGATTAAAGTAAACGCCTATTCATGGGAAAGTAATCTCATTATGCATACAGTTTGGCGTATTTAATGTAAGGATTCTAGCAAGAAGAATTTAGATTATTTTATACACATCCAGTGTGATGGAATATTAATTTTGGGAAGGGAAAAATAGAGTTCTGTGCCAGAATTAGAAAAGAAGAGATGCTGATAGTGGGAGAATGATGTTGCATGACATACAAAGACAAGGAACTTTCACATGTAAGATAATTGAAGAAAAAAAAAAAAATCTTCGAATGAAGGAGACAAAAGGAGGAGGTGGAAGACAAGCTGAAGTCTAAGAAATCCTGTAGGAAGATAATTGATAGTTAGAGATGAATGGCAGAAGCAGGCTTTTGCAAACTTTTTAGGCCAGGAGGAGTAAGAATCTGACGGAAACCTGTATTATTTTAGGATTTCTTTGGTATTTTTTTGATTACCTGTGGTATCTTAGAATAAAGTAATTCAGAATATATGGTATGGCATATTACTTTTGTTTGTAATTAGATAATATCTGAACATACAGAACATCCCTTTGCTGGTACTGAAAATTCTAGACTATCCAATATTTCTTTGATGGATATTGAATTATTTAATCCTGAAACAGATGTTCTACAAAAAGTATTCTATTCTAAGCATTTTAAATAAATAATATTGTTCTTTTCCCATTTTGTCTTAATTAAAAATATATGTAATGTGTTCAACTAAATGAATGATGTACATTGTTTTTATACTGTCTTTAGCAGAGCTATGCATATGCAAATTTTTGAGGGCCATCAGTCAGATAGATAGGTTCATGGGGTTGGGCTTTTGATCATCCAAGGGTGTGCTTCGTAATATCCAAAACACCTGAACAGCTCAGATCTAGTATCGGTAGTTGGAAGCAAATGTATGTATGTCAAGTGTGTCGAGTCAAAGGAATATAAAATGGATTTATCTCAGAAGCTATCATTTTATTGCTGTTTACACAATAGTCTGACTAACTAGACAAAAATTAATTTTTAGCTACCTAAGTAATAGTAAATGTTAAAGTAAGATTAAATGAATCAAAGAGACTATAATTGATAGTAATAGTTTGATTTAATGTAATCCTTTTATTACCTGATATGTAAAGAAAGGCATAGTTGATTACCTGTAGTTTAATGATGGTAGTTGCTTTACTACAGTGAGACTAACTTTACTGGCTGGTTTTTATTTTGTGTAGTTATTAGGCACTTTGCACTTAATCTAAAAGTTTTATCTGCCATTTAAATGTTAGAATATACAGGAATAGATAATTTACATCATATGGTTCTGTGTTCTATAAAATCATTCCACCATTATGTCAAAGTCTTTTAGCTGTCTTTAATAGTCTACAGAGAGTAAACCAATTTCTGTGGTGCTATAAAGTATTCAGCTGTATGTTTTTAGGTTTAGCTGAAATTCATGCTAGATAGAAACAAAAAGACATTATAAATGTTAACAGCAAAGAGGACAATTTCATACAAAAAAATGAAGAACTTCTGACAAGAGTCTGCTCTCCAGTGTTATTCCATACAGCCATCTCAAGGAATGTGACTTGTGCTCACATGCTAAATGAAAAAACTGTAAACCTTTTGACCTGTAAAGTGTAGTGTATGAATGGTAAAATGCTTTCTTTATAGAATCTACATCTGTATAGATTAAGACTATCATCGCTGCTTTTTCAAAATTAGTATTAGATATTTGTCTTTGAGGTTTGTCTGTCTTTGACCAGTGCAAAGCCCATAATTATTCTACTTTTAAAAGGAACATGTTCCTTCTTCTCTATTGAGGTTCTGAAGCACAGCTAATTGTCAGGAGAATTTTGAGATTTGTTTTCATGTTTCCTAATCATTGCATTTGCTTAAAAAGCAGCATTCATTTTCTACTCAGTTTTGTGTTGCCCATGCTGTTGCACACCTTGCTTTGGGCACACCTCACTCCTTTTTTTTTGTCTTGCAGAGATAATCTTCCCATTTATCTATCCTTCAAGATGGTGTAATTGCTAGGCTTAAAAAGATGAACAAGGTAATTCACTGTTTTGATGTCACTAGAAACCATGTTTAGAGAGTTTATTCCTTAAAAAAGAACATAAATAGGTTCATTTTTGCATCTTGATTTCTGCCTTGTCTTCTGTATTCTATTGATAGAAGACAGTCTTATTGCCCTATTGGCCCTTGTTCTGGCACCTATCTCTCAGGTCATCTTAAATGCTGGAGAGCGAAGTAATTGCATAGTTCCATAGGAGTCCAATTCCTTATTTGCTTTTTCATCTGCAGCAATAGTCTGAAGTGAAGGGATCACCTATGCATACCTTGTTATTAACATGGGACCCTTCATGTTTGCTTTCTCATCTATTTGAACCTGAGAGCTGTCTGTCTATCTGTCTAGCAACAATATTGTCTGATCAAATCTACACTGTGCAAGTATTGACAGGAAGTGTCAGGGTGATATGTTACACCAAATGTCATGGAAGGATCCTATCCTTGCATTGGTCCTGGGAAAGAGTGTAAATCTGCATGACATATGGAGATAAAGAGTAAAGATGGATTGGACTGTCAAAAGGAATTAATCTGTATATTTCATGATGATGGTTTGAAAAGTAGTTTTGTCTTGTATGGAGATTTTGAAGCAGAAAGCAATATCTAGGACAGGAGCTATAGCCTACCTTGATCCTTAGTTTAGCACTGAGCTGTGGACGACTATCTCCTGTATGTACAGCTGTCCTCAACACTTCTGTTTTACACTTGAGCCCTAGCTAGGACACACAATGAGAACAGTCCTATAATCAGAGTAGTGCTTGGAACTCAATAATCTGTAGATTTTGGTAGTCTCTTGAATGGATAATTCTTAGAAGAAAGAATATGATTATTTGCCATGGCTGTTACATTCTTCTAAGAAATTTTCCAATGGAAGTATTTTTCCATATACTTTCCTTACTTTCTCTGTTTTAGTAGAGAATTTCTATTAAAGGAAATACTGGTTCGTGAATGGGGTGTTATGTGTCTATATACATTGAAAGGGTAGGAGAGAATCAGTATATTCAACTTGTGGGGGAAATCCCAAATTTCCATATTAGAAGGGCATATTTTGTAGAAATACGGATGTAAATGTCTTGGATCAAGAAGATACAGTTATTATGATGTTTAATATCTTGTTCTTTTCCCCATTTATTCTAAATTGCTCTCCACACCTGAATACATACAGCATGTGTCTTTGTGATTCCCCAAAACATTATGACTATTTGGAGCACAGCGTGAAATTGTCATCAACATGAATAACAAACAATATCTACGTAAGAGTAAGGCAGATGGAGTTGTTTTCCACCCTTCTAAACTGTAGTGTTAAAAAGAACATCAGCTATTTTAGGATTAGGAATAGGCCATCTGCCCAAATTGCTTGCCCTTTCAGCTTGATCTTATTCCCATATTATTGTTATTATTGTCATCTGAATGTCATTACATTTTTATGCTTTGTTTCCTTGAAAGATACTTAATCTCATTAGCTGATGTTTTACACCAGAGTTTTCTTGAAGAATTCCAAGTCTTTCTTTAATATTTATATTTTGCTATTCAAATATTTTGCCTTCAAATATGATGTTTGCTTGATAATTTTTTTATTAAGTCAGACAACATCTGTCCTTACTGGCAGTGCTGGAAATGATGTGAAAGTCTGGCAACAATAGTAGGAAATAAGCAAAGGACCCCAAGGGATCATGGAAGGGAGAGGAACAGAACATTTGCATCAAGGCAAAGAAAAGGACTTTGGGAAAAAAAAGTCTAAAAATAATTGAAACTGAGAGACACACACACACACAAAAAAGAGAACAAGTGAGAGATTTGTAAAAAGCATTTTTTAGCTGCCAGTGGACTTCCATTTGTAGTTTTCAGCTTTGTCTGAAACTACAGACAAAGTAGTATACATACTATGACTTAATAAAACATTCAGTTTCTTTGAAGACTGTTGATTTATAGTCTTGAATGTCTTTGTGGGATGAGCGTTATACTTGAATGTCTTTGTGAGGTGAGCTTTAGAAAGAATTAAACATTTTCCAATGGAACTTTAAAAAATCTGAAACTGTTGGTTCAATGAATATCAAATGTTCTACGAGAATGTCAACATTGCTTATCAGCATTTTGTTTCAGGATTTTTATTAATTTATGCTGTCTAAATATTTGGATTGGTTCTGTCACAATAATTTGGAAAATGAAAATGCAAAGTTTTCTTCCTAGATGTCTGAAGAAATTTTATAAAGCCATTTTAATGTTCCAAGAACACTGGAACCTTCTCCCTCTTCCCCCTTTTTTCTAAATAGCAATGAGCTTCATTAACTGTAAAATAGCATTTAAAATCAATATCAGTTCCCATCAAGTAGCTAATTTTCTTTGGAATATAATGGAATTAATTTCTGTATGTGATTATTCTTTCATAGTTATGTTCCTAAACATAAACATCTAAAGTTCTTTTTTGATGCCCTGGGATACCAGAGATATGCATACAGGGTTGATGACCTATGAGAGATAGGAGGACATGTGTCCTTTGGAGCAACAATTGAAAGTCAGGAGGGGTGCAACCAAAGGTTTTCAAAACAAAACTAGATATATGTGTCTTGTTATAGATTAGTTTGTCATTAATAATCACAGTTTGCAGGTTATTTAAATGGTTAGTCAAATAATAAATAAGAACTGTAAAGTGCATAGACTTTTTGTAGGTGAACATACTTTCCTTTTTTATAAAAAAAGATAATTGATATTTTTTTCTTGGCATTAATTAAATGCTGAAACCCTATTTTGTAGTTGTAATTCCTAGAAATAGAAATTAAACAGTCATAGGTTTTGTTTCATTTGTGTTTGGTAGCTGTGAGAATTGATCATAATTTAAGCAGCCAGACAGAAGTGATTTGTCCATTATTTGAAAAAAATAGTCCAGATTTATGATCATTTGCAGTCTTTCTCTTACAGTTGGCTTATTTGAAGATCAATTTAATTAATTTTTAAAAATGAAAATGGGAAGGCACTTCAGTATAACTGCAGCTTTATATCTCTCTGAGAACACTGTAGTCAAGTAGGTAGGTGTACACTCCGTCTATTTAAAGCTTTTCTCGAGTGTTCAAGATAACAAGTCTTTTAAACATGTTGTCCAATTGGCTTAACCTTATATCTCTTTTTGAAAACCCTGGCTATAGAAATGAAACACTACTTAATACAAGCAGAAAAATAACATAACCATAGTCACGTACCATAGGGTCAGTTTTCAGTATTCGTTACTGATTCTACTGTATGCTTATGCTATTTACATTGATGCCTGTACATTTTGTCTCAGAATGCTGAAGTGCAGCTAATCATGGACAGAATTAATCTGATACATTATGTTATTTTCTCACTGCCCTATAATACAAACATTGAAGAGGACTCCACTCCTTCAGAATTTTTATTGAACCCGAAGTGAATCAGTTTCCAAGCACAGTTCTCACTAGATGGGTTATGGTGGTGTATTTTAATATTCCAATCATCATTCTGAATCTTGCCAAATTGCAGTAATAAATCAAATTTGATTTATCCACATAAATGAGTAATTGCAATTCTCTTGTTTGGTATCCAACTTCTAGAGTTGTCATATGGGTAAATGAAGTTTGGTGGCTTTTTTTTTTAATCTTTACAAACTTTGACTTCTAGGTTAGTTTTTGTTCTCACTTTCCTGGTTTTATGTTTACTGAATGTTTAGATAATCTTTCTCTTGTTTTGATAATTCTTCTCTTTTTCTATTGTAATTTAGCATTTTCCCTGAGTATCTGTTTATCCTTTTCCTTAGAAGATTGGTTCCAATTATTTCCAACATTATAAGCTATTCAAATCGCACATTTGGTACATCAACCAACTAACCTACCAAAACACTTGGTTTGGAAGGTCAACCAATATTGGAGAATGATGCACTTTTTTTTTTTTTTCCTATCTAACAGTTTATTCCAACATCTTTCTACTGTTGCTCATGAGACCCAAAGATGCTCTGAAAAGATCACTTGTATCTATTGCTTCCCCAACAATTTTATTCAATATATCATTCTGTAATCTACATTGTGATGAAGTCTCATAATCTTCAGTAGGCCACACCACTAATTTTTCACTCTGAATATCTTTCTGGTCATCTTGTTTACCTCTACAAAATCTGCGTGTAATTGTTAATCTGTTTCTAAGCACGTTTTCTCATCTTCAGCTTGAGGTGAATTGCTAGTCTTGGTTTTTCTCTAGTGGTTTGTGTTCAATGGCTATTGTCTTATCTATTCCATTCAATTATATCCTTCACAATGTCTTCCACAGTTTTCATACTGAATTCTTCATACTTATTGTACACTTTCTGCTATGTAAAGTTTCTTGTCTTGTCAGTGCCACACCTCCACTCTGGTTTTACTCCAGTTCATCAATAAGAATTGTCTCACTTAGCCCTGACAGAGTGATACTTTTCAATTTTTTCTCTCTAAAACTTCAGTTCTTCTGGTACTGTCTAGTACATGAACCAATTTTCTAGACTATAAGGCACCTTTTTTTAAAATGTCAATTCTGGTTTCAGATAGCAAAGAATATTTAATAAGATTATTTTTGATCACTATGTCTCTTCTATTATTGCCAGCACAAGATTGATGGAGGAATCTCCATTTCTTTTTTAAGTTTTGTTGAGGTCACTTCTTATGGTTACATAAGCAGAATTAATTTTATTAGTGAATTTTTGAAATGGAAGTTTCCTTTTAGGATACAGAATCAACATTTGTTGTGTGACCTTTTCTCTAAGTTTTTTAGCTACTATTTGGAGTTACAATTTCACATAATTGTGGCTAAACCAGAAACTTAAATGTACATATGTAAGTTAGCATTTGGCTGTGTTAGCTGATAGAATATTGGAATTCATTTTTATAATTTTTTTTTTATCAAGAAGTAAATATTTTTATGAATAGTACACTACTTTTCAGTCTAGTTGCTGATAGAAAGAACTAAGGTAACTGAATTAAAAAAATTAATTAAAAACTCTTTTCAGTCTTATGTTTTGAGTATTGCCTAGCCAGACATTTCAAACACTCACATTTGCCTTCTCTCTTTCATTAGTAGCATGTTTCAGAAGAAGGTTTGCTGTCAAATGCCAAGAAAATCTATTTCAGAGCTACTATTTTCTGGTTTGAATAACCAGTAAGTACTGGTTTTAATGCATTGGATTCCTGAGAGAAAACTATTTTTAAAATGGAAACACAGGTGTGTAACAATGCTTTTCTCTGAGGAAATTAAATACTGCTTGTTGTCAGTTCCTACTTCCATGAAAGAGAGTAAACATCTGAATTAATAAAAGGCAGAAAAATTTTAGTCCTACGCCTTGTGTAGAAAAAACAACCTTCCTGTAAATGAAGAAATTATTAAAAAGTATACTATACCACTGTTAGGAAGTTCTTCCTATACTTTTTCAATACATTCTACTTTGGTGAAATAATTATTGTTAGACCTTTTTTTGGCATATGTCTGTGAAGTCATGTAAGTTAAATAAATGTAGCCTAAGCTATTATAGCTAAAACGTGGATTTATAACTTCCTAAGGGCTTTCAGGTTTATGGAGTAGTATATCTGTGGGAGGAACAGCTATCCATTTTTACACGCAGCTACACAAGAATCCTATTGCTCACCTGTAGCTTCTTTGGGGATTTTAACATGAAGAATGTCTTTGGTCATCGAGAAGTAATGAAACTTTTTAGAGATTTGTTAGACTAATATCATGGAGATGTTTCTGTGTAGGTATTAAAGATGTTATGTTTGTATGGATAGTAGGTGGTTTGCAGTACTGCCATTGAAAGCATTGCGATGAGTTCTACAAGATACTACTCTTGTATAATAGATAAAATAATGCAATCCAGATATAATGAAATAAAGGTCTTCAGGCAAGCTAAAGTTGCAAATAGAACAGAAGCACTTCACTCACACGCAAATGTGTATATAATAAAAGGATCAAGCCATTCATTAATAATATACAGGTTGAAACCTGACTTAAGTGGGTTTAAATGGCCTCACCTCCAACATGCTTCTTGCCTTTATCATGTTCTTACAGTAAATAGAATTTGATTAAAAATATCACTAATGTTTCTGTTAGAAACATGCACATTTCAATTTAAAGGTATTTAAAACCTCAGTAGAATACTTAAGAATTGTGATGCTGTTGACATATAAGTTCATGAATAAATAGATGTTGATATTAACTTGAATATGCTAGTAAGTAACTATTTTTACTGAAACTGCAAGCATTTCTTTCCACAGATCCTTTGGTAAGAGTGAGAACTCTTGGAAGGGATATCCCCATTCTTATTATTGCAGTTTTATTCCTTCTTTGTACCACATCAGTTAAGCACCCCTATCAAATCAGAAATGTTTTATTCTCTAAAACAATAAAAACTCTGTGATCTCATAGCCTATTGTAGAGACATTGTTGACCCTGTTCTTATGGACATTTTCCTAGTATTTCTTAAAGTTTCATTTTTGAGTGGTAGTAGAGAAGGCATATTTGAAAGAATAAAGAATATTACTCAATCATGGTCAGTTACAGAAGAAGCATCTTGTTGTTATGCTGAAAACAAAAGCTTAGCATATTCTTTCAGAGATACTTTCAGAGAAACGGAAGTATAAAGTCATAAAATGGCTTATTCAAGTTCATGTGAGAGGAGGATTGCACAGCTACTTTAAGAAAATGTAATTATATTTATCTTTTTTGGGATATAAAGGAAATAATACACATCTTAACAATTACCAACAAGATAATCCATTTCTTAACATGTAGGGTATATTTTCATTTGATATCAGTATAAAGTATAGAATGATTCAAATATTTGTGAGAGATATCTAGTTACATTTCAGCTTTCCAAAGTTTAGTATGAGAATTCTACAGCAAAATGCATTTTATCTGTTAACAAAAACTTTTAATGAGATATTTTTAAAAAGTAAATAAAGCCTGTACTTATTCGGTGAGGGGAAAAAATCTTCCTATCAGTGCTCCCCATTAGACTTGTATTTGCATGCTGGTTTATAACTTCGTGCGGAAATGGTTTTGCCTGAAAAAAAATGGATTCTCATTTCTAAGCTCTAAGAGTTGAAAGTTCTAGGTGTAGCTTGATTTCAAAGGTAAACATACAAGACATACCTACAAGTGCTTGGTGAGAAGTAGTCTCTGCTTGGTGATGCGCCTCGTTTTAGCTACCACCGCTCCAGGAACAGCTCCGTCCGGGAGCTGTCCGCGGTGCTGAAGCCTGTCACGCCATCTCAGCATTCCTCCTCTGCTCAGTTTCAGCGTACCTTTATGTGTGATCGCGATTCATCAGGTTTGTAAACTTCCCTCCTCAGTTAAACATATCGACTTTATGAATATCCTAAATTTTGGTAGTTTAAAATTAGTATCAGGTTCCTCTTTCTGCCTTTAACAACTTTGAAAATTACATAGTGTAAAAATCATGGGATTTAACTATAAAAAAGGACATCTTTAACATGAAAGCAAGTTATTCATTAGTACTAGGCAAAAAAAAAGATGTGTAAAAGTTAATGTCTAAATACAAGTAACTCTTCTGTTAATGTCTAAATACAAGAAGTAATTCTTCTTTTTCTACCTGCAAAAATTCTGTCAGTGGTTCCAGAGAAATATGTACTTCAGCCATGTCTAAAAAGATTAAATGTATATTATTATAAAATTTTTAAAATGTTAAAGTCTACTAAAGGCTTACAATAAATGTTTGTTACTCCTATTTTTACTTTGTAATTCAAGCTACCTATGCATTCTGTGAATATTTACTTCCTTAAGCACAATATTCAGTGATAATCTGTTTTTTCTTCATTCTTCCTATTTGGTTTCATATATATGAACCAAAATAACATAAACATTTTTCTGTTGATTTCTTTGTCTTTTCATCAGGTATCTTAATGGTCAGATGTCTTTTCTCTATTGGGCTTAGGAGTCACTTTTTCCATCATAACAGAATGGGGTTTAGTTTCTAACTGATCAACATTCTGATCAGCAGCTTGTTGTGCACATTTACTGCTCATGGGCCCAGCCCTACTCCTGTGAGAACTTTAGCTTCAGTCAGATATTCACTGTTGTTTTCATTTTGTTTCATTTCATTTCTACAATAATGTTTCTGTCAGTCATTTATTGCTTGTTACATTGTGAAAGCTGAGAAGGTTTATAAACTAATCAGTTGTTACTGTTGAACAGAAGTGTGCAGGTCCAGAAAGAAAACCTTAATATCATTTAAACAGTTCAAGCTGAGTTCCCTTTATGGCCAGCTGAAAGTTTAGACATTACTATTAACTGAATTACCATTTTTACTGAAGACAAAACATTGGATCTACGTTATTGGAGTCTAAACATTGCATTTAGTTTTCAGGCTTCTGGGAAAATGCCGAAGCAGCTCAAAACTTGCTGTTATCAGTAGCTAACAATCTATTTCCTTATCCATCTTACGTGTCTTTCCCACCCTTCTTCTCTCTTCTTCCTCCCACAATAAGCAACATGTAAAATATGGTTGTTATTATTATAGGTAAGTACTTTATAAAAATATTTATTGTGTAGTTTCTTGCAGTTATACAGCCTAAAACCAGCAAAAATATCTTATGTGCTCAGATTGGCATTTTAACAGGAGAGTATGTAAGGAGATATTTTATTAGACATTAGAACGAGTTTGTTTATTGTCAGACAAGAGCTCCCAGAATGATTTTTTAGAAACAAACAAGCCAAAAACTATTTTGATTTTAATCAAAAATGTATTTTCCTCATAAAAAAAATTCACATACTCACTGTGACTACTCTACAGAATTTGTCCATTTCATTATACCATGTGTCAATCCTAGTATATCTGTTCACTGCAAAAACTCGTGGCTAGTGTGTGTAATACAGCACAGGAGGAGGTATTGCTCAGTTCCACTACTTTTATATAATAATTAAAAAAAAAATACAGAAAATGTTCTTGGCTATTTGCACTGTATTCCAGACTTAAAAGTTCCATGAAAGTTCTAGAAAATAAAGTTAATTGTATTTGGTTGGTAGAATACCCTTAGAAGCCAGTGAGTTAAAATTCTTCTCTTATTCTGAGTCAGTACATATTCCCATCTGTCAGCAGCAGCAAAGTCCGGGTGTCTAGTTCCTAAAAGAAATACTTTTACTTGTTGCCTTTTTATTCAGCACAAATGCAGTCATGTGCTTTTTATTTCAGAAATTAAGTGATATACTGACATATTTATGACATATTGGTTGGTACACCTATTACAGTTGCTTTTACTTCCATTGCTGTGCTTTTTTCTTTGCCCATGTCCCAAAGACTGATCAGAGGAGGATAAAGCTCATTGAGTGAAAAGGATTGTTTCTTCAGGTAATTCTTTAGATAGCTGTGTCCAACGTCATAGTTCATCTCTTGTGAGATGCAGCTGTAGAAATATATCACAGAGATGATTCCCAAAAGAGCACCAAGGCAGGCAAGGAATCCTATTATGTTGTTCTTTTCATAGCCTTTCACTGCCAAGTCCAGTCCTTTTGTGGTTACGTTGACACATTGTTTCTTGTTCTGTGAATACATAGTGGGAATATCTATACAAATTTTATATTCAGTTGATGGATTTAGATGTGTGAGATTATATACCTTTATATCAGATGGTATTCGAGCACTCTGTGCAGCCTGAGAGTTTTCAGCTTTCAAAAAGGCTGTCCATCTAACACTGGACTTCAGAATTTTAGAACTTGCTTTCCATGAAACCAAAACAGAATTAGATTTTATATCTTTTATTTTAATATTCAAAGATCCATTGTCCTGAGGGAAAGAGCCATCCACTTTAATCATGACTGACTTTAGGTCAGCCCCAACTAAATTTGTTGCCATACACGTGTATAAGCCACTTTCTTTTTGTGTTACATCACTTATGTCTAATGTTCCTTCGGAATGAATGTAGTATTTGTTAGAAATAGTATTAGGCAAAAGTTTGTGTCCTGATGGTGTTATCCAGTAGATTTCAGGTTCTGGTTCTGCTGTTGCTCTGCAATGTAAGGAAATATGGCTGCCAGTTTTTAAATCCAGAGTAGATGGAAAACTTTCAGGAGCTATTAGGGGGAGACAGATTTCCATCATTTCCCGGAAGTGTATCTGTCGCACATTCTGGCCTTGGAATTCAGGAGGGTCTACACAAAACAGGGACTCTGGCTCCATGAAGCGAATGTTTGTTTTGTTCATGTTAATCCAGCGGATGACACAATCACATCTAATGGGATTGCTGTGTATACTAACTTCTTTGAGGTTAGGCAAGGATTCTATCGTACTGCGGTACAGAGCACTCAGCGCGTTGCTGTTGAGCATGAGCGATTCCAGTTTAGGAAGTCTGTAGAATGCATTTGGATGAATGTATGATAATCTGGGGTTATTGGTAGCTTCTATTTTTCTTAAATCTGGCAAATTATCAACAGCAAGACTATCTATAGAAATCAGTTCAGGCATGTTATTAATTCCTAACTCTTTTAGGTGCAGCATATTGCTAAAATCGCCTCGTCGTATTCTGTTAATGGGATTCTTATTTAGATCCAGAAATTTAAGATTTGTAGCCTTTTGAAGAGCAATGTGGGGCACTCTTACAAATCTGTTGTCATAAAAGGAGATGCTTTCTAATTTGTCAAGGCCAACCAAAGCATTATCTGGTATTTCAGTGAGATTTATGCCTGCTAAAACTAGGCTGCGCAGATTGGTGAGAGGCTTAAAGTTCATATCTTCAATTCTGATTATTGGGTTTTCTCCAATCATGAGAATTTCAAGATTAGGAGTAGCTTCAAACCACTTCCTGTTGATCATTTGCAGACCATTTGAATTGAGATGAAGTCTGAGAAGATTATTGAGGCCTATGAAAGCTCCCGGTGCAATCACAGAAAGCAGATTATGATTAATATAAAGCTCTTGTAAATTGTGGAGTCCAGAGAGACATTCTTCAGGGAGTTCAGTAAGTTTGTTTTCTTCAAGGTACACTGAAAGCAACTGTGGTATCTTTCTAAGATTGATACTGGTCACTGAGGATAAATTGTTCTGAGATAAATCTAGACCAGTTAAATTCACTGGGAGGTCTACTGAATGTTCAATGTTTGCAATATTATTAGTCTGTAGAAGTAGAACTTGTGTGTCGGCAGGCAGTCTGGCTGGAAAATTAAAAAGGCCTAAATCATTACAGTCCACTGTTGGAGCCTCCATATACACAGACCTGGGGGTGAACCATGGTCTGATCTCACATGTACATGACTCTGGGCAGTCTGCTTTTTTTCCTACGGCTTGTACTAGTGCAGTGGTAACTAGGCCAAGTAGAAAATTAATTTTGAGTTGCATGTCCTTCATCTTAGCTCAAATGTTCAGCAAAGTAACTGACCCTTTAGTATTCCACAGTTACGGTTTTGGAATTCAGTATGACCTGGTCAGTTGATAAAACACACACTTGAATTTGTCAAATGATAATTGTGAAGGACTTTCTTCCTGAGGATAAGTGATGATAAATGTGTAACCAACTTGTCCAGTAGTAAGAGGCATTTTGTGGAAATGAAGGTCACTCTGTCCTTGATGACATAAAATTGATAAGCTTTGTGAAGATGAAGTATGTATAGATGGTCATAAGAGATTAAGCAATTCATTTATTTTGTAGTATTAACTTCAAATCCCATGATTAGTGTTTGCAGGAATGACAGGATGACCTAAAATATAAGAAGAGGAAATAATTAGTGTAAGAAACTATAAAGTTATAAATTAATTTAGCCATCTTTTGCTCTCTAATGTTAATTATTACAAGTAAGAAAAGAAAATGACTGTGGTGCCTAGAGTATTGTAGTGGTATCCAGACAGCATAAACGAAGTTAATATAGTAATATATCTTTACACTTGTAGCTTGTCATACATCCAGTGGAGCATTGCTCTACAGAAAGATGAAGATCCACAAAGTATAATGCAAAATATATCAGTGAGATTTTTCTACATATTTTATGCTCCTTTAAAATATTTTATTTTTTATTTCAGTTATTACTAGAAGCAGACTGAGTTCTGTTGGCTTTGAAAATGTAAACACTGAGCAAAGTCCTACAGAGCATGAATATTTAACTTTTGAACATGAAGGTTTTAAATATAAAGAACATAATTTATGTGTAATCAAAGAAAAATGGAATGGTTGGATCAATACACATTCCTAATGATGACATTCTTAAGCAAGCCTGTGAGATACTTATGCAGAAATATACAAAATGGATGATCTGCAGATTTTATTATTTTCTAATTCTTTTTGTAGCTGCTGTTTGGGAAGAAAACTTGGGTTTTTTTTTTCTTTAAAGCGATAATTAGAAAGAAACATGTACCTCAATAAATAGATTGTCGTCTTGGCAAATTCAGGCTAATTACTGGTACACTTATTTTGGCTTCAATAACTTCAATTGCAAGGAATACTAATATCAGAAAAGTGTCTTTAGAGTGATAAGAAGGAAAAAAAATCTACACTAGCAATTGTTTCTTTGGTGTGTAGTTCTCAAGAATCTGGAATTTGCTATGAAGTTGCAGATTTTTTCATGTTCCAAATTATAGTAAAGACTGAAACCTTAGCATCTTGAAGCATCAAACGTATCCTCCCCAGATTTTGGTATGTGCTTGGGTTTTGTGGAGAAAAAAAAAATCCTACTTTGAGTCTACATTGTGTTCCAAGCCATATAATTCAAAAGCTTCTGTCTTTTCATACATGAAGTAGTACACATTAACTGCTTCATTTACTTCAGAATATAGACTTCACACTAACTTTAACTGATCTTTGTCTCAGAAGACTGTCATATGATACACATTTATGCCCTTTCTCCCCTTGCCTCTAGTGTTAAAATTCACAGTGACATTATTTACAAACTGTAAGATGAGATCAATGCTACACTGACATTGATAAATAACTTTTGAGGAGTTGCTAGTATAGATAGAATTGCGAAGTCAAGTGTCAAAATTTGGATTTTATGTTTTCTGTCCAGGTCTAGGAGGATTTGGCATATTGACCACATAGGCATTCCATATCAGCTGTGAGGAAAGGTGTTGGACCATGTTGAGTGACATGAGCATTGGGTCAGTTTGGAGTACATTTGGCATGTCTTTGAGGCTGCTGTTTGTGTTACATACATTTAAGGACATCTAATATTTTATTTTTTAACAGTAAGTATATTAATAAAGTGAACAGACAATGTGTGAGATAAACATACAGAAAACATTCTGCTGTTTTGAGGATTAATAATACGCTTTCATGCAAATGGACCAGTTTATTCTGAAATGCAAAGATATACTGAATGAAATAGAAATGTAATCTGTTCCTTTGTTCTGGGAGATGAGGTGAACTTGAGACTTGCAGAAAAATAAAGGCTTACATTGGATGGTTAATGTCTATAACTTGCTCTTAATTTTGTCACCAGGAGACAAGGTGATGCACCTACACGGAGTACTGTCCCATTTACTAAAGAACTCAGTAGAAATCCTTCTATGCTAAATTCACAGTTGCAATTTACTACGTAGGGAGAAAAGAATATGGCCATGAGGGGGTGGATTTTTTTGGGTCATGTTCTTGATTCAGTTTCTAAAGTACATGTCCCATTAACTTCTGGAATTTTATTTGGATTTTATACTAAAAATATATCTGTAAGCATGACAAATAGAGAATGTATGGTTCTAATAATTGAAAGGTCATTGGAAATCTTACCTGAATAGTAAATTAATTTAGATTCAACAGACTTCTACTGCAGATATCTGATCTCAGCATTTTGATTCCGCTGTGATGCTCAGGGACTTCTGCTCAGTAGAGGCACTGGGAAAGGATTCTGGGGAAGCATAACTATATAGCTGACCTGGTTTTCTGCTCCTCCCTGGA
This sequence comes from Athene noctua, assembly GCF_965140245.1. NCBI lineage: Eukaryota > Metazoa > Chordata > Aves > Strigiformes > Strigidae > Athene > Athene noctua. Next base: position 57,334,633 of record NC_134039.1, on the reverse strand, counting down.
CATTTGCTATTGGCCACCATGAAAGATAGGATGTGGACCAAGGTGAACTTTTCATTTGTGTCCCGGATACCTGAGAGGCTGTACCAGTTAAGCACATAAACTACTACATTTCTGTGTACATAGAGCTAACATACCCCTGGATTTGAGTTTATACTGCTCCTGAGTTTATACTTAAGCCTCTATGGGATTCTCAAGTCAAAACCAAGGGCACCAGTGGACATTTTCATGTCATATATATTAGAGTGGGCTTTCTGCAAAAGGCAGCAAAAAAGGTGAGAGATACAGGTTGAAATTCTTCTGGAATTAAATAATCACATTTAAACTGATATCTTTTCTCTTTCTGGTGAATGCTCCAGCTAATAAACCACCTGCTCAAGTTCATATGGTTTTCTAGCATAAATCTTCCTTATTTTTCCAGTTAAAGTGCTTCTGCCTTGTGTAAAATATCGTTCCAAAAGACATTGTTTCAGTTCAGAAAGATTTTTCATTTAAATAGTGGCATATCTATGTATTATTGTTTTACATGAAAATTATTTAGCATTAACTGTCATTCAAAGAATGTTTCTGGAGTAGTATGGACATCCATGGTGGTTTCTGAGATCATAGAATCATCCCATCATAAATCAGAGTATCTCAAGGAACCCATAAGAAACATTGAGTCCAACTCCCTGCTCCTTTCAGGACTACCTAAAACTAAGTCATGTGACTGTAGTGCACATCATATGACATAGTACACAAAAAAGTGAAGTAGTGAAATGCACAGGAAAAATGGTATAGAATCATTTGAGTGGCAAAACATTTTTGGTGGTCTTTTCGTTTATAATAGTATTATTGTGTCACTGATATACATTGTTGACAAAAAAGGTAAGAAAACATGGATTGCTGATCTTAAGTTTTCTGGTCCCACTTGAAGATGTCAAAACCCAGAATCAAGTTGTGCAGTATGACTTTGCCTATGCCAACTGGTTGTATTGATTATGTGTGTGAGTCTGTGTCTGTGTAATTCATTTTGAACGTTGAGATGTGTACAAACAATTCTGAGCTGAGAAGTGAACTGCAGTTTACTGTAATAAAATAAACCTCATGGAAATTTATATCTTGCACTCAACAGTATAACCTGTAATTGAAGTTCAGTTTCCTCAAAGAATGTAGCATCACAGAGATAAATATTTTTATGGGAAAATGAGCATTTAACTTTGTGATAATTTGAACTTTGGGAATGCATTGATTTCCTTTCTTCATTAACATACTGATAATAGTAAATATGTACTGATAACACTAAATAAATTTAAATACTCTTACTAGAAGTGATTTTCAGAATTTTTATTTATGAGTTCCAGTGCTTTAAAGTGTAGTGCTTTGTAACATCTGTTTTTTTTATATGAAGTTTTGCATTTCAAATGTCCAGTTTTAAAGGTCCTAATAAGAAAGACAAAGAGAACCTGAAGGTTATTTTTCCTTTTGCTTTTAGTAGTATTTAATGTGTCGAGATTTATGTACACAGAGAATTCTGTACAAAAGTAGATATTTTCTTTAAAAAGTTATTCAAAAAATGTAATTATGTCAGCATTATCTGTTGTGCAAAAATACTATTTTTAGTATAGCTCATTTGTAGTGGATTTTGGTGACCTCTCAAGTGATTCTTAAAACTTGTACCTACTGTGGTGCACAACAGAAAAGCTTGTAGAGATGAGGCTCAGCAGCTAATTATCACCAGTAAGATGAGCTGTGGGATAAGCGTTTTCACACAAGGAGCAGCAGGAGCTATGCATCGTAGTTTCGGAGTCTTTGATGTAATTCTTTACCCAGTTGCATTTATAAATCTTTGTGTGCACTCTGACTGTACATGTATTTCCTCATCCAGATAAAATGGTATGGTCTGCTTCCCAATGTCTGCAATGACAGTGTCTAAATAGAGTTCACATCTAAAAAGTATTTCTTATTAGTAATGATAGTAACTATTTTTATTATTGTTTTTCTGTACTAGAACTTATGTCCTAAAACTGAATCTTTGTGGACAGATTATTTAATTTCTTATGGAAGTCAATCCCTGATGCAATGTATATTTACTGTCTTACTAAATATGGTGTGCCTCTTGCTTTTAGGGTATTATCTCTTGGTTTTAGAAAAATGCACCCTGATGTGTGTGACTTTTTGCAGCCTAATTATCTCTTGTGTAGACAATGACTGGTATATCTTAATTAGGTTTGTTTCATTTACTGCTACTGACAGCTGGAGCCTTGGTTTACAAGAGGGTATCACCATTATTTGAGCTGGAAAAGACATTCAGTGAATGAATAAACTGAGCAACGTTTCTCATCACTGGAGCAACAGACAGCTAAGAACCAAGTCAGAGTGGGCAGAAAGGAAAAGAAACACGTCAGGTTTTGGCAATCTTTCTTTTCCACTTCAGCAGTTAGAGAGACAGTGATAAAAACGAAAAATGCAGCAGCTACACTGCAATGTGCCCTGCTGGCAATAAGGCGAACAGTTCACTTCACAAGGACCAATTTAGTGGTGGCAAGCATTTTGAAAACACAGCTGTTCATACAAAGCTACCTTTCAAACACATCAACTGAAAGAGCCACTTCTCAATTCTTGTCATTATAACCACTTTAAGTAGTTCTATGGACAGAAATCTGGAAATGTCACTAACCAAAAATTGGGCATGAGACATTTCATACCTCACTTGATTGTAGTAACAGCACTAAGCATTTTTTGGGGTTGTTTTAAAGTATTATGGAAATATACAGACTTAAGGTTGAACATTTAGTATCTTTCTGATAGTTTTATAAGGCAATTTTTCCTTGTTTGTTCTATGATCAAAAAAAAAATTTGTTTCCGGAATTTTTTATCACGGCATGATTGATAACAAGATGTAATAACTTACTTATTTGACATATTTCAATAATTAATTTATTTTCCCTCTATAAAAATGTAAGTGGGATGTTTTTCTTGGAATATATCCTGAAAGTTTATGACTGAGGCAGGAGTACAAGTTTAGGTTAAAGCCCAAAAAGATAATACAATAGATTTTCATAACAGAATCAGTCTTGAAATAAAATATTTCTAGAAGTAAGCTTTACTAGCTGGCCTGATACAGTTGCTCGAAATTATATGGGCTTTGTAAAAACTGTAAAGAATTTCTTCTAGCATATGTAGTCTTGCTTTCATTCCACTCTCTGGAGCAAATAATTTAATGAAGAATCCTGTTTCTCTTTACAAAGGCAAATTAACAGTTCACTGTAATATGCTCTTAATGTTTTATATTCTTACATATCACTAACATGTAGTCTCCCATTAAAACATGAATGAGGATTTCTGGAAATTAGTGTGTTTCTGACAATCTCAGTTCTGAGGTGTTAACTTGGGCAGCTGACAGTATCATCTGACAGCTGGATTTTTAGAGTCTGAGGTTGAAAAACTCAAAAGTGGGTATCTGAAATATCCGGACATGTTGAAAAACTTGACTAGGTCTTCCTGTTGGGACATTGACTAGTTTTGGAAATCTACTTTAATTTTTTTCTAATGACTGATTTTTTTGAAGATGTAAAGGAAATGGCAAAAGGTACTTGTATTTAACCCTGGAAGCAATCTGCAGTGTCTGAATAATTATTTCAGCATATATGTTTATATTTATTTTGTGAACTTGTTACTCCTCCTTTTCATTTTTTTCCTTACTTGGAATAAATTTGCCTGAGGGAAAGCCACAAGCTTAAAAAGTTTACTTATGACTGTAAAACAGGACAAATTCTCACACCTTAAGCCATTACAAGATAAGAATGACAAAGTTTTATGCATCATTAGTTCTTTATATACATGGACATCATGTGCTTTGAGGTTACTTTAATCTACAAATAAAGATAGATTCAGAAAAATATTATGATCAGCTAGATTTACATGAGATTTACCCTTTCTCTTTCACTAATTGAGTCTGCTCTATTATCCTTGTGCTCTTCTTTACTGTATCTTAATGCAATTTAACAGATATCAAAGGAATTATCACCATGTACAATTCATTAAGAACTTACTGTAGTTCTATTTCTTGTATCGATCAAAAATTACATTATTTTAGAAAACATTGCAGTATAATAAATCATAAAGCTTTGAAAATACAGTATTTAAAATAGATGTGATGAAAACAAAAAATAAAATGGAAGCCAAAGGAATATTTAAATATGATATGTGATAATTTATTACATATGATATTTTAGAATAACTTTTCAATGTATTTAAATTGGTAAGGCCTTCTTTTAAAAATGGAAGGATGGAAAAGAAATAGCACTTGTTTCCTATGTTAAACTGGATTACCATGTAATGGTAAATTAAATGAAGATATATATAAAAAAAAGATATAGCACTTGTTAACTTATGTTAAACTTGATTACCATGACTGAGCATGGAATGGCAGATAACTGTGGGACCTCCTGCATGTGAAGTGAGGTGTTTGTCAATCATGATCACAGTACTTAATAGAAATAGTATATAATTTTATTACTATTATTAATTTAGTGGCTGCAGCAGTATTGTGCATTGGAGTCATAGTAGTGGATAAGGACCGTGCCGTCTGGTGTGCTAACACTGCAAAACAAAACTGTTAGCTTTACTCCATGGAGCTTAAAATTTAAATACAAGAAGAGGACAACTGATGATTCAGACAGGGAAAGAAATAAAAGAAGTCACTATGACAGTCTCCGAATATCCATCCTCGGGTTTATTCTTTTCCTCTAACCGTAGTCTAGTAGTTTACTGTCGTGATCCTGGATTACTTTTCCAGGCTTTGATTTTGTATTTTCTGTCTGTAAATCTCTCTCACTCATTTGCTTTTAACTTTTAATCTCACACTCCCTAGCCATTGAACACATCTGACTTTTTCAGAAATGTCATAGCAAAAGAAGATGAAAAGCTTGTTTGATGATACTTGGGAAAGGAGTTAATAATTTCAGTAATTACAGTTACTTTATGTTGTTACTTCTCCTAATATGAAGTGTTCAAAGTAATTGTTAGCTATTTTTTTTGAGTGAGCAGAGATGTTAGAAAATTATGTTTACATGACAAGAGGACAAATTTCAATGGAAGTCACACATTTCTTTACCATTTGTGTTCTGTCATTTATGTTCTAATTTCTAATATGACATTCCAAATCATCTTGCAATATTTAATGTGTGGCAGTTAGACTACATCTAATAATTTTATATACTTGGATTAATTGTAAAAGAAACTTCGAAAAGAATCTGAATGGATTTCTTATTTTATCTCTTCTTCTTCTTAAATCAGATATTGAATGTATAATTCTGATGTTTTTATCTAAAAATTTAACTCATTGCTAGTATGATTGTTTGGATTTTTTCCTAAATATTGACTGCACATATGTATTTTCTAGTTGTTAGAGAAAATAACAAGGATTATATGTTAAAAATAACTTTTCAAAGCATTTAAATCTTTGGTATTCTTGTTACAGTTCTTAGCCTTAGAAAGGTTTCACTGTGTAAGTGACATACATCATTGTCATTATCAAGCAATTATGTCAAAAAAATTATTGCTGTAACTTTGGAAAATAATGCGTTAGTTTTAGATTTATTCGTACATGTTCAACTTCTTTTTGACAGTTGTCATGTTAGTAGTGGAGACGTACATATTGGCACTTACCTAGGCACATAGTTGGCAAGAGAGCAGTCACGTTCTGGATGTGGGTGCATGTACCCGGTTACCAGATGCTTCAAGCAGATGGCCAGAACTAAAGATGAGTGAGACCAGTTCTGGCTTGATTTTCTAGAAAGCTACCATACCGATTCTGGGGTAGTTTGACTAGTAAAAAAGCCTAGCCAAAATCTATCAGAGCTATTGGCAAAAACTGCATTTTGTGATTCTTTTTTTTTCTTTGTGACTCTTAAACTGTAAATATTAAACATGCCTAAAACATAGAAATAGGTGTCTTTGGGTAGTTGTAATAAAGACAGAGAAAGATAGTGGCTGTACTTAGAACATCATGTTTTCCTTGGGAATGTATTCATTTATCTTTTTTTGATTTATCATGGGAATGATAAACTGTAATAAAATTAGCATAATAATAAACATGATAATTTTACGAGTTACTCTTTATTTTCTATATTTTTTTAATAAGAAAGATTTAGCCTTGAAAGACCTATACTAATTTAAACTGTCAGCCTTTAATGGCAGACTCCTAATGTTTAGTGAATTCACCTGTTTAATTTTTGGTATGTTTATGACTTGTTTTGTGAAATGGTCACATCAAGGTAAATGCCCTTGTAATAGTTAAAAATAATTTATCATTTTTGGTGTGCACTGCATTGATTATCGACTATAATAATCTAAATATACAAAAGGGCTTACTGAACGCAGTTATATCAGGAACATCCTGCTACAATCCCAGCCAATACTCGATATATGCTTATAACATATTACATGGAATGTAGTTTGAGATCCATGCAGGGAAAAAAATTATTGCTTGTTATTATGCTAACCAGAAATTCCTTACTAAAAAAAAATAAATTAAAATTTAAGGTGCCAGTAGTAGATGAGATAGTATTTTCTATGTCATGAATTTTCCTACCAAATTAGGCTGAATTGTTTTAACTTTATAATTGTGAATATATTGGTGATTACTTTCATTCTGAGCCACCTGGGGAACCAGGTTCACAATATATTGTTCAACAAAAATGGATAATTTTTTAATCTTGCTTGAGGCAGTGTAGAGAAGTGGATTGATGAAAACACAATTTCAGGATGCAAAAACTGACAAAGCGTAAAACAGAACATTATTGTAAAGATTAGGAAATAAAAGTTCTGTTTTCTGCTGTGTTTTATGTCAGTTGGAGTGATTTATGCATACTCATAAATTACCAGCTCATAGAGAGACTGTCATTTATGATTGCAGAAAGTATTTTGGTTTGTATTTAGTTTTAATTACAGTTTTTGCTCAGCTGAGCATCTCATTAATAACATTAAATGTTAAGATTTTTATATGATTTGCAAAACTAATGTTATTTTTAGACCTGAAATTATTGCTTTTTGTGCTTTTATGACCCATTCGGCAGCTCTAATCCACACTATAGGATTATCATGGTTCATTTCTTATTTCTCAAGAAATGAATACATTAAAATGCTGATCGTACTTTCTTTTTATGATTTGCTTTTTAAAGTAAGACCAGAAGAAAGAGGATAAATACAAGATAAATAAATATCAACACTTATAGTCTAGTAGAGCATCCCTTTTAACCTGTGTGGCACTACAGCTAAATAATCATATAGTAACTGAATCCTCTTTCAAGTGTTTTTCTTTTTCTTTCAAAATTGTACCTTCCCAGTATAGATTCATAGCCACCTTCCCCACTCAATTTCTTCCCAATATACAATCCTTCTAGTGTTTCCTGTTATTTTAAAATAATTTTTTGTATATTGTTTCAAGTGAAAAATTCACTCAGTCCCTTAATGTTAGATGATTTGGCTCATTAGCCAAATGTCACTGAATGGGATTATTTTGATTATGAAACTATTTAGATAGAGCCATATCTTGATTTTGTATTTCTTTCTTAGCTCTCCAGCATCTATCATCCTTTCACATCGCCTTTCTGCATATTGGATGCCAAATCTGACAGCAGTGTTTTAAAATCAATCTTCTGATCTCCCAGAAAATTTTGACCAATATTTACTGTTCAAGTATTCAAGTCAATCAGCCAGATTGTGACCACTCTACTCAAAGCTTGCACTAGATTTTCCTTGACAAGAATAATTTCTCCTGAATTTTGTTGTGAATTCTACTCATGATTCAAAGACTATTGATAGACATATCTGCTGTAGGTGCATATGTAAGGACATGTAGGAACACTACGTCACATATTATGATAAGAATGTTAGAGATGTAACTGTGAAATGAAATGCATCTTGCTATGGGAAAATTACTTTTCAAACTGAACAAAAGTTAAGTTTGAATTAAGATACTGAAAAGATCCTATTAGTGGTGATTAGGGAATGATTGAACAGTTTTGTTCATCACTGCTGTTGAAGTGGGATAGATGAACCATTTCAAATTGTCCTTCTAGTTTGTCCTTCCAAACATGGATTAGGCATCATTTTGTAATAACGATAATGTTAAGTCAAAGCAGTCTGCTTTTTTATTGTAAGACATTTATTTTTAAGTCTGACTTCAGCCTTTCTGCTTTCAGACAATGGCATGGTTCTCTTCCAGCAGAAAAACACCTTGAATTAAGTACAGAAAGATAGATATATCAATAGTGTGACATTTCAATAGTGTGAAATGACAAATTACACTTTCAGGATCTAGTAGTAATTTCTGCTTCAAAGCTGGAAGACATCAGGGGGAATATCAGAAGAAAGGAGAAAGACATGGTATGCTTGCTTACTCATAGGAGGACCGCTGGCACTAGAATCCGTGTGAAACAGCACATATGAACCCATCATATGCCAAAACCCATTAGTTTCATTTATCAGCTACAGGTAAGGACTCTTATAAAATGCTGTATATGGTTCTGGTCATTCAAGATGAATAAAATAAACTGAAATTAGGGCAGAATCAGTATGAGTTAGTATTAGTATTTTCTGAAAGGAAACCAGGAAAAAGAATGTTTCCTCCTCTGTACAACAATTTTAGATTTGTTTACAACAGAGGAGAAATAGTTGTTAGTTATTTGTACAAATATTAAGTACAGTGATATATCATTTACAGGTAAATGAGGAGTAGTTATATGTATTGAAAAGCTTGAAGTTGCTTCTCTCCATGTATATACATGATCATTGTAAGAAAATATGTCAACTAAGAAGGGCCGTATGAAGATTTAATTGCAAAAATAGTATTCAAATTTAATTACAAAAATATTCAAATTCTTTAAAATATTCTCAGAAATTGTCCCTTCATATTGCTGGTGGTCTTCATTGAATTAGTAAACTGTTCTCTGTAGTTAACTAGGAGCATGTATGGAAACTAACCAGAACTAAAGGAAAATACCTACTAGCATGCATGGAAAATAACTAGCAGTATGTATGGAAAAAACATAACAGGCAAACATAATGGAAGAACACTGTGTCCTATGTGAACTCTTGTGAAGCATTTGAAGAAAACAGGATTTCTAGGTGCATACCATAAGTTCTAGTGTACATCCCATAATGGAATAGAAGAAAGTAGAAAGGGTAGAATGATTTCTTTTTTTTGGTTTGGGTGGGTTTTTTTTTGGTTTTTTTTTTTGAGGGATATGGTTATTTCAGTGACCTCCTCAGAAATTGCTCTTGGGGTTTTAGATCTTTCCACTGTTCTCTACAAGAAACAAAAGCAGTTGGGATACCAAAGTTGCTTTAGTTTCTTTGAAGTTATCCATGTAATTTTCAATATTTAAAGCTATACATATTGCTGTAGTTCAGAGAAGAAAAGTACACATATATCATGGAAGAGTTTAAAGCAGAGGACATGTATCAACTCTCTGACATTTGGAAGGGTTGATGTACTTCTTAACTGGTCCTTTGTCAGCCAGTATGTTAAAACCAGGCAGACAGCATCATAAGAGCATCTGATTCACCATCTCAAAAAAGAGACTTGGGTGACAAGATATTTCTCTAAAAATGTAAGCAGGTCTACTTGCAGTAATGTGTAATAGGTAGTCCAGATACTTTTGAAGGTAAATAGTCAGTTCACTTGATAGAGTTAGCTGATCCAATACACAAACCAATACCAATAAAAGTGCATTGAGGATTAATTTGGTTAACTACAATTTAAACAGATAAATGAGGGTAATTGAGCTTTGGTGTGTGGCTTTTTCTGCCAGGTCTTGTAAATGTTAACTGAATATATAGTTTAAGTTCTCTTATAGTATAATTATTCTCTGTTCAGGCAATAGTTGTCACCTTGTTCAATATTAGAATGATGAAAATTATAAACCACCTGTCTGTCTCCTTGCAAATGACTCTGTGTCCTCTGTTAATGAGCATGGAAATGTCATCTTAAATTGCTTTAACATTCTTAATACAAAGAAAACAAAGCATGGAAAGCATCTGAAGTTCAAAATCAGTTTGTTAAGTTTGTGTTAGCATGCTTTAAACTGTCCTTATCATGGTTTCATGTTGTATGTGGAAAATGCAAATTTTGAAAGTAAATCCAGATATAATTTTTATCATTTGGAACAAGAAGTGCAGAACAGTGTGAGCATTGTAACTCCTACATTTTCAAACCCTGACCGATCAGGTTCCATTTTCACTACTGATTGTGGAGAATGATCATGATGTATTCCTGAAATTCCAATTCTGAATCTCCAGTGCCATCTGCTAACTTTCAGTTGGTTGAAGGTTGAGATTACTCTGGCATTAAATGAATAGGCAAAGCAACACATCTGAATGGCTGAGAACTTAAAAAGTCCTGAAAACATTTCCCTGAAGGTGATAGAATGCTCTTCTCTGTCTCCTGTCATTCATGAGAGGTAGTGTGAGCCACATACAGGGAAGATGAAGTAGCATTTGAAAGCTATAGAAGTAATGAGTAGAAACTTATAGTATTTATGAGGTGAAATAGCTTTGTTTGGCAGTCCTTCAGGAGCAGGCTTTTAGGACTGATCAAGACTTACATTACAAGCAGTAAGAAAAATACCCTAAATGCCTTAAAAATGTTTGGCTTGAAAATTAGGTTTTAGTTTCACTATATTTCCCATATTTCTATTAAACATTAGAATTGAATCATAATTGATAAGTACAAATAAACTTACTGTTCAGTTATCTTTTCTACAAATAATTATTCTTCAAGGGTCAACGTTTAAAACAACTGTAGTTAGTTAATAAAGGGCTATCTTGGAACAAAATACTGAAGAATTATTGAGATGACTTCACTTTACAGTCAGGATGTCTAAATTGCTTTTAATGTCCTTGTGGTTTATAGAATCATACGGACACAGAAACCTGATATTCACTAGTCTAAATTTTAATGAAAGATGGAGAATATACTGCAGGTGGAGACATAGATATTTAGGTACAGAAACCCAGCATTACCTTGACAGAAATAAAAATAGGAGACTGCAGTTACATATTGATGAAGATAAAGGAAAGCTTGGTATTACTTTGAAAATTGTCATGTAGTGACCTGTGCCCTTCCAAAAAGGTTTTACAACAGGTTGATCAGGTTGTGTTATTAGTGGCTTGGCACATTACAAAACCCTTTTTTGTCAAAGGGAATTCCTGCTTTGAAATGGATTGTTGTTTTGTTGGGAGTTAGCAGATCTTCTGAATACATCCACAGGAGGATAGTGCATCCTTTTCCTTATCATGACTATCCAGGATGATAACCTAATAAATAAGATGGCATCAAGGGTGTTTTGGGTATAGGCAATACTTACTTAATGTTTACAGATCAAAATGTTAACTATTAACTATGCTCACCTCATAAGCACTCATAGTTGTTTTTTCTTAGGCTGAATAATCTCATTTTAATACTGCGTACATGCCAAACTGATAACCTAGGAAATGTTAAGGTGAAGAAGTCTTGATAGTTCCTTTTTCTGGTCTTCCAAGCTATTTCCAGAGTTTTAATTCTTTCAGGGATTTCTATAGGACTTCCCCTTTTTGACTGTGTCAGACAAGTTAGAATTCCATTCTGTTAAAGCAGAAAGGCTCCTATTGATAATTCCAAATATTTCTTTCCCATATACAGATTCAATTTCTAGAACTGTTTAGGAGAGACAATCAACATCTCTCTCCTCTGAACTTGTTACAGAATGTTAAAGAACCTTACAACCCACTATTTTTGGTGAATGGGAAGGTTTATTTTGATTTATTTTGCATCACTGTATAGATAACATAGTAGATTATACACAGATGTGATCCTTGAAATCTCATGGAAAGATAAATCTGCATATTCTAGTGAAAAAAACCCCAACTTTCTGCTTCATTTGCTTAATTGTGAAATAGCATATTTTTCAAGCTGTTATTAAGGTTTGAAATGATTCGACTTCATTAGTTTGGTAATAGTTTAGGCAGATTGTTTTTGAACAGGCTCATTCCTATCTTACTGCTACTGAGTCTATCATACTTTTGTTACAGAAGTCACTCTTGAAGAATTTGGTTAAAGCATTGTCTTTAATTGCTTTCTCTTTTAAAAATAACAATATCTAAGAAACATGAAACAGAATTTGTTTCACTGAAAAAAATCCTTAATTCCAGAGGCTACACATAATAGTTTGATATTTTAATGTTTAGAAGTGTTAGGCTTACATTCTGCATGTTATAGGAAGAATGTTGCAGGATTAGATGGATTTTACAAATAGGTACCGGACAAATGCAGGTAATTATTTGGCCCTATCAAACAACATATTTTAAAAGCAACAGTTGTTGTAGTACAGTCTTTATTAAATATCTCTTTTACGTTCGAAAGGATTATCATCAGATTTCAGTGACTTCTGTCTGATGTGAGAATATTAATATGGACACTGACACTTGCTGCAATACTACAGATATTTCTTCATAAAACAGACATTGTCTGTAGAGTTAAAAATAAAGTTGCAGAGATTAGCCATAGAAAAGGAGGATACAGATAGTTTTCTGCAGTTTGGACATGTGTTAGAATCCAGCTGAGGTTAACTTATGACTGGAAAGTATTTAGAAAACTTATTGATTGGTAATCAACTTCAGGGAGCTCCATCCATATCACCCAGCCTTGCACATCCCAGTTTGGGGGATGCTGATATATACTGTTCATAGGCTTCCTGCCAGTCAGCTGCAGAGTTTAAAAGAAAAGTATTTGGAAAGAAAATTTATCAAACTCTTCAGCATGACTATGATTTTTCTTTTTTTTTTTTCTTTCTTTTTTTTTAAATTGATCATCTCTGTTGCAGCTTAGTTTTGTAAAATAGCTGTGGAATTATAAGGAATTTGTTAACTTCCTCCTTGATAGCTACAATTCTGAGCATAGTTTAAAGTGATAGCATTATAATAAATTAAAATGTTGATTTATTCTGAAAGCTATAGGTACAAAGAATTACAACAGTTTTTGTCTGCTAGAGGCAGATGAGAGAGTAAGATGAGGGGATAGAGAAAGGAATTTTTTCTTTTTTTTCCCTATTTTGTCATTCTCTTGCTCCATCTTTGGAAGTTAACTTAATTGGTGTTGGGATTCAAGAGGACTTTCTGCGAGAGAATGGACATGTGAGCAATCCTGCGTGAGAACAAGACTGATAAGAGCCTCAGCCGAGCAAGAATGCGATAAGGATGTGACCCTGAATGAGGGGGGAGAAACGAGGGGAAAATGAGGGAGAAATGAGGGGAGACAAACAACCCCTGGAAGGGGTTGGGACGGAAGAGGAAGTCACACCAGGCAGGAAGCCTGGCAAGGCTGATGTGGCACTTTTTATCCAACCATAAGAAGGTTTAAAGCGCGGGCTAAGTTAACTGTCCAATCTTGAGGACTTGTACTGCATGTTACTCACGTGTGCGGGAGAACATTATAAAAGGGCTTCCTTAGTTGTAATAAACGGGCATTGCTTGATCACATTGGTCGTGTGCGTGCTCAGCTCTCCCGCAAATTGGAAGTAAAACTGAATTGATGTTAACTTAATTATACTTCTCTACTCAGTGAATTCCATCACTTTTCAGGAAAAAAAAAAAAAAAAAGTCATTGCTTTGTCCTTTGAGGGCTTTTTTTTTTTTTTTTTTTTTTTCCCCCCTCAGGCTAAGGCTATCTGTCTAGTGGCTGTTTGGGGACCTATGTGGTAAGAATTAGACTTCTCAGTCCTTTCTAGGCCCAAAAGAGACAAGTGAAATCAGCAACTACCATTCCATCAGCCTGCTAAAAGAGCTCATAATCTGAAAGATCTCAAATACTAGCCTAAGATCCATGTCTCTCTGGGTTACCAGTGTTTGCTACTTTCTGCAGAGTGCTGTCATATGTGTTAGATTTCACGTACCAGTTCCAGATTGCAGAATTTAACTACATGTTCTTTTTAAGATTTTTTTTTTTCCATTTAAGCAATTTGAATAAATACAATAATTCATATTTGTTGTTTGATATTCTGAGTTTACTCTGTGTAATACTTTCTCTTGGAGCTACTTTCTAAGTGAATTACTCACTTTTCATAGACTATTACTTATGAACTTTGTTGAATCCAAACCAGAATTTGCTTTGCAGCTGAACAGTTTAAAGTAATAGACCCAACATTAATTTTGCACAGCTTCTTGTGTGAACACAGATTTATTCATACAAACAAATTTGAAAAGCAAAAAAAAGGATGCAAATATTGTCCTGAAATATCACTTGGAATGTCTCGGTAACCTTGGCAAATATTTTTGCATTTTTTCTCAGGTTTATCTTCTTGTGTTTTAAGTTCTGAAAATACTAGAAATACTTATAGAAATACTTGTAAACTATTTCCTGGTTTCTTATATGCAAGGAACTTGAACAGAATGCTCCAGTGCACAGTGTTTTTTTTCAGCTGAGAGATGCTTTTTATGCCACTTAGAAAAGTCTGTTAATTCCTAAGGGGTCAAGCATGTCTGGTTAGGCATAGATTATAGAATAGTGTGGTGATGAGCTTCATTTTCTAAGATAACCACATGGACCTGGAGTGCCTCTGGAGCTTAGACTTGTACAGAGTCACAAAAAACTTATCTTTCTAAGATAACCACATTGACTTAGAATGCCTCTGGCTGTGGAATTGGTGTATTTGAGGACAGGAACTTGAATATGGGGTTCTCAAATCTCATTTATGATATAAAAAGAAAAAGTCATCACAAGCCACTCTTCTCCATATAAGAAATAAGATTTCTGGCTGCTCTTCGACTGCCTATTGACAGAGTTGTAGTCACAATCAGGCTAGGTTTGCATCAGTTTGCTTCTATTGTTAAAAATAAATATGAATTTTCATTAAACCAAAACATACCATATTACACTACAGTTTTAAGACACCAGATCGTGAAGTTCTATTGATAAGAAAAGTATTGCATAGATAAATCATCTGGAAGGTTCATTATACATACCAAATTATTGCTCACTCACTTTGAAACAGCATGTCTATGGCCTTGACATTTAATCAGAGCAAGAATGGCATTTATTGAATCTCATATTCAGTAAGTCACCAATTCATATTAGTTTTCTTAAGGCCAGTAAAATGCAAAATGCTTGTTATATTTATATAGATTTTTCTTTTATTACTTTACATGCTTCTGCTTTCCCTTGAAGACCTGTGTTTGGAGACTTTAACCAGAGTAGCTTTTAAAGAAATTTCTTTCTATCTCATAATATTTAATATATTTATTTTATCTGTTTATCTATCTATACCAATATAAGACAAACCACAAGCAGGATTTTGTTTAAAGAGAACGATTCCTAGACATATATATTTATGCCACTAAAACCTGTTATTTGTTTCTATTGAAAGTGTACTTAGAGCAGGTATTAAGTTTATGTAAGAACTAAAGCAGCATATAGAGAGCTAGCACTGATTTGAGTGCTTACATGTACAACATGCAACCTTTGTGCTCTCAAGTGGATTTGCATATCTGTACCGAGTGTGTCTAAATGTAATAAAATTGTTATAAATTCTCATTAATTGATGAAGGATTTGATGCAGTCAGATAACTACTCTGAATATTCCTTGGTAGAAATTAAAGATTATCTAGTATTTTCACTTCCGTTTTACTTATTTAATAGAGATGTAGATTATGGTTTATCGGTATTTACATCCTTGGTAATTGTTTTGCATCTCACTATAAAGACCTAGGCTGAATACATGCATAACATATTAGAAATGCCATTAAGCAAATGATTCTGAATGAATGTTCTGCCTCTCTATGCTACACAAAACAAATTTTTACCAATTAATTTACAATTGATTACTCTATATTGAGCCCCAAGGGAATGCAAAAAAAGTCTGTTTATATGTTCCCTGCTATTCTGTTTCTGTAGTTTGATTAAACTAAGCATCAAAAGAATAATTTATTTTATGTATTACTAAAGGTGAATTATTTTAAGTTGTAAGAATCTAATAATTTATTTGTGTTTGTGTGTGTCTGTTCTGGACTAGCATAGCATTGCACCTGAATTTATTGTGTTTATTTTTATATATCTGTAATAATTTTTTGAAGTTTATGTGCTTTCAAAGGGAAGCATGTGCTTTTAGCATTTGGACATACCCAACACACATAGGTATATGTGGTATGTATGAAATTAATGCGTTGCTCTTAGTCCAATTCACAGACATCTCATAAGCCTTCATTAATGTCTGAGGCCCTTTTAGCTTGAATTTTTCCCAAAACCTAAATATAGAATTAGCCTCTAATTAGTTTGCCCTCCCAATCCAAGAGGTTCCTATGCTACTAGACCTGTTTGAAAGTTCTAACCTGTTCACGACTTCTACAAGTGCTGTTGTTTTTCTTGTCAGTCTAATACTCTAATTTGTAGTTTTAGCCAAATGTCATTCCTCCTAAATTTTACAAAATCCCTATCCCTGGTAATTGCAGAAAAAAAATCATACATCTGGGCTTATTTTCTTCTGTTGAGCTGTTCCTCAGCTTTTGTATTCTTTCCTAAGTTATGTGATGATATAGAAAAAATCAGCAAAGACAAGTATAACAGGCAGAGCAGCATTTACTGGTTAGAGCTTGTGGAAATAGCTAGCAGGAAGAATATTCAAACATACAAATGCTTATTTAAATCCAAAGGCTTTAAAATTTTTCTGTTTCAAGTACAAATTTAGAAATACTTTTATTATCTGAATTGGCACAGTCATGTATTTGGAATGAGGAATCGAGATTTAACCAAGTCTTTTCCTCTATTCTATCCAAAAACATTTGCATGTAGAAACCAGAAAAAAAAAAATTCACTGAGAGATGGGAAGAAAACGATTCCTAACTTGACCTATAAACTATAAATTATGAGTCCTGTCTTGATTCCTGTTCTGCCTGCTTGGAAAAAAGTCTGTGTCTAGGATCTCAGGTGGACAGGGGCCTCTTTCCAGACTTCAAAAGCGAAAGAATGACACAGTTTTCCTTAAGGTGTGCTCATTAATGACTAACTTCAGTTGACTCCCTTTGTAGCATGCTGCTTGTTTTGTACTACTATTGCATGACATTCCTTCATAAATTATATAGGAGCTATCCTCATAAATCATATAGGCCCTAGGCACATAACAAAGTGTTCATTTCATTTTGGAGAGGGAGGGAGGGCAGATAATTAATGATTAACTGTGAAATGCTTTAATTCTTAATTTGAACTAAACCTTAACCTTTGGCAGATGGTGGGAAATGGAGATCTACCTTATGGTTATGCTCTGGAAGATAGTATCTCCTACATCATTAAATGAGTTTTGGAAGCTTTACTTCTTTGGTACAGAAGTCTACCAGAACTGTAGTAAAAAGAGAATACAGAAAACAACTGTCAGATTGGACAGAGTATATATACATTTTTTCACCATACAACTCTTAATCTTAATTTATACATAAACCGAGAAGGAAGATGAGATTGAAAAAAGATACATGCAAAATATATACAACTACTCTTTCTTTAATATGTCTTCTTGAAACTTTGAGAAAATAAATGTACATGTTGTGACGCTTAGTTCCAAATTCTCTGTGGTGCTGAGAGATCCTGATAAAAGTGCACAGTATTATTCTTTTATAGGCTGTTCTCTATCTCAGAAATAAACTGAGTAACATGTGGCAGTTGCTAGGGTAACCATTTTTTTGTATTTTGCAGAAAAAGTCCAAGAATAAAACACATGTAAACTGGCAGTGTGGAAGGCAGTATCATATACAGTCTCATATTCTGAATTTGTTCTTTATGGTTTTCTCTATAGTATTTACATACATTCATAACAGTGAATTGGATCTGCCTCAGCTTTTACCTTGAATCTCCCCTTCACTTGTATTTTGTAGGGTTCAGGAAGTAATTTAAGCATTCAGCTACTAAGTTTTTTGCCCTGTCAAACTATCTATATTTACTGTCGATAAGATATAGCTGTGCATGCTGTAAGTGCTGATTATGTTTGCTGGATATGATTATCAGGTCATTTAAAGCAGAAATTAAAAGGAATTTTAAAATTGTCCTTTGCACTTAAATATGACTTCCTGTAATTGGTCAAATTCCATTAAACATCTATCTTGAATATGAGTGTCTGAGTGAAAAGCCAGCAGACATTTAGAAAGATGAGATTTCATTGTTCACACGAGTCCAATTTGGGGCCTGAGCAGGAGTTCTTATTAAGGCAAACTTTTCTGTGCTTGTTTTGGAAAATGTTTTGTAATGAATTCTGCAAGGTTTTGCATAATGAGAAATTCATCCTTGTTATAAGAGGAAATAATTTTATAAGATATCATTAACATTTTGATTTGAATTACATTCAGATACTTAACCCCAGTGAATGGCAACAAGCAGACTTTCTTAGTTTGAGAAATAATCTAGAATACTATGTTGCTATTATTTTGGTGACATGCTTGGTACCTCTAAAACTTCTTTGTACTTAATACTTTTGAGTTTAGAGTATGCTTGTGTTGGAATATTGTTTTAGATAGTTGATATAATACCAGTGATTAATATCAGCAATATAATTTATTTTTTCAGAAACATTTTTCCTTAAAAATACTATAAACTTATAGCTTTTACTCATGCTAAAGGACAGAAATACAAAACTATCTGCACAAGATGGTTTCTAATATGATAAAAATACTTTAAGGGCTTCCTGACACTGCCCCTAAACTTAGTACTAAGTAAATCTCATGACAATGATTTTATGCATGTTCAGAATTTAGAAATGAAAGGGCTGTCTTATGTTATCCACTGATAACATTAGAAAAAGTGCTGGAATTTAGTGCTGCAGCTTATTTCTGCCCTAATTTACACTCCATGGCTCCAGTTAAATTACATATGGTATTTTAGCTTGGTTCTAGTTTGTCATCCTTTGCACTTTCCTGTCTTTTTTCAAAGATTAGGACTAAAAATGGTGTTCATTTAATCACCTCTATAAGGGTACTCTAAATTTTAAGTAACTCTAATTGGTCGGTTCATGTTTCTTAAATTACTCTGGTAGAAGTAATTGCTGGCTGAATCTTGATATTGGAGATAACTATGAGAAACTCGGCACAAGTAATAACTCCAAACTGGCAAGATTTCTCAGTGGAATTACTCATGAAACTCGTTTCAGGTTTATATCATGTGAAGAGTGAAACAGTTAAAGTATATTCACTACATGAAGTAAAATACCACTCCAGGAAGTGGGCTTAATGTGAAGTGGTTGTTATGTTAGTTATAATTCACAATTGCTAATGCTCTGTTTTTGAGACTGTATATAAAGCTGTAGTATATTCAGCCCAGATCTATGGAATACACTGAACACCTGTCTGAGCAGAAATACACAGATTACAAATGAAGATGTTAATGCTTCAGGGAATTGTTCTCCTACTAGAAAATAGTTGTTTTCTGTTATCTGAATAAATATAGTGTGTTATTTTAAAAAAATTAAACAAGCTAGGAGGACATTTAAACAATTTTTAGTATCCTGCTGGGATGTGGTCAAATTACCTTTCTCTTGGTAGGTAACAGCAGAGCAAATATTGCCTAATGACTAAATGGAGTTTTTTTTTTTCCTTTATAGCTGTTAGCAGTCTATCAGACTGTCTGCCTTCTCTAAGTTTTCAACTCCATACCACTGACCTAGAGACTAAACTCAAAATACGTAGCAAGACAGTACCTTTCACTTCTGGTAACATCTTAATTGCTCTCATCTGATGCAGTCGTGCTCAGACATCTAAGCAGGCCCTGATGAGGACAGTAGTGCTGTAGATCATCATCTAAGACAATGTTGGCAAAGGAGCAAGCCCCTCTACCAAGAGGGTCATTAGCATCATGGGACAGTCAAGTCGGAAGGGACCTCAGGAAGTCTCTAGTCCAACCTGCTGCTCGCAGCAAAGTCAGCTGTTATGTCAGACCAGCTTATGGAAGGTAAAATCAAACTTTCGAGTTTCTTACTAGTTACTATGCAGGATTTATTAATCTTGTCCTTTGACCATCGCATTTCACATAGATCATGGATGATTTTGGTCCATGTGCATTCAATACTGTACTTTGACATGCCAAACAAAATATATTTTTAAGCAATGCTAATGCAAGTTTATTTTTATGGAATTAAACATTTTCCCCAGTCTTGAGTACTGATTACTCTTTATCGCTTATATTAAAATATCTACATTTTAATTAATAACGGAGTAGATGACTTTCACAAAACTTACTCAGACTTTTTGAAAGTTTGGCTAACCTCTACATGAGAGATTGAATAGCAGTATAGTTGATTTATACCACAACTTTTGTATGCTTACCATTCAGCAGTTGTAGATAGTCTACAATCTTAATATATCATTTCCCTGCCGATTTGTGTCAGCCATGTATGATGTGTGTTTCATATAAACCTTTTATCAACTTGTCTTCATTTTTTGGTAATGTTTTCTTTGTCTTTGTGCCGTTGCTAGGGCTGATATAATGACATACCAACACAAGACATTGTTTGAAGAACTGATATATAAACCAAATTTAAAACACAGTAAAGACTACAAAGACAATCCACATTCACCTGAGGTAAATGGAAAGATTTTTTCATTGCTTTCTGTGACTTTTGGTAAACCTCAGAGACTGTCGGAACAGTGATGAGAATAACACTTGAAAATCAGAAAGTTTATGGGTTTTTCAACCCCTAAAAGAGCAAAAGGTATTTCAGTTTGGAACAGAAGGCCAGGACCTGTCTTGACATAACTCCAAGTACGCCAGCTCCAAGTATATGGATCAATACACTTTACTTCAGCTGAGATGACCAATATATTTGAGAATTTGGACAATGTATGGGTAATTTAACATCTCAGCAATTAAATCTTTGAAATTGAACGTAATTTTACTTGTCTATTCTACTTATACTTTATTGTTAAATGATACTCACCAAGACAATATTTAAATGCCTTTAAAAGGGACCTGGATCTGGATTGCATTAAGAACCCTCTGAAGTCAGTGGGAGCACTGGCATTCATCAGCTTTAAAATGTAAACTTTGTTAGAGGAAGTTCTTTTATGTGAGTACCTAAATATAATTGAAAAACCTTTCTCTGACTTTCACTTTCAAAACTGTTAAGACATATACAAAGCTGTAAGAGAGTGCATTCTGTTCTATTTGAATCAATGCTTTCTCAATGAAATCATACGTTTTTAACTGGTGAACCATACAAATAATACAGTCCTTTCTAGAGCAACTTCTAAATGTAAATGTGAACAGGATTAATCATGCTAGACATTTCACCAAATCACAGAAACACATATAGGAATAAGTACTGTAACTTCTATCATTAAAATGGAACAACAGAGACTCTAGAACTACTATAATTAACATTGAAAATGTCCTTTAATGTAGACATTAAATTTTACCTGTCTCTTTCAAATATCTTTTTAAAAAAATTAGTAGAAAATAGTGTATTCTGTCCACACCATCAGGGATGTCTGGGCTAGCAGCTTGAGAGCACAGGTCAAAATCTGCAAATGAAATGATTCTGGCGTTTTGTTTTTTGGTTTTTTTCCATTTCCTTTTTATTCCCCAGTGTGACAATAATGATCATGAACAGAACAGAATTGTTCAGACATACTACCTACAGGTAAATGGAACATTCTTTAAGAATGCTCAAACGCCAATATTTGACATCTTTTTGATTGGCTGGAGAAGATGGATTTATGCAGCAAGCATGTCAAGATCTGAGTGTCGGAGGATCACAGTAGGTTATTTTCTTTTCCAAGAGATAGAACTCATTAATGGACAAGAGAAGGTTACATGGGTCTAGACTAGAACTGGAGAAAACAGGGCACAAATCATGAACAGTTTTGCAATAAATTCTAAGTTGCAAGTTAAGCACTATGACTAAAGAGAAAAAGTAAAAGTTTTATGGTAAGTCCCTCCTCTGAATGTTTGGGAGAATTAAGCAACCTCTTACTGCTACTAATGACAGGAATAGAAATACATCTTTGATGTCCATGTTGTTTGGATAAAACTTTTTACTTCCCTCATTCATCTGTCAAGTAGCCTTAGAAATACAAAATAAATTTCTTTGGTTTTAGGGGGTTTTTTACTAAGTAAATTAATTATGACAGCTCTTAAATATGCATAATCTTATTCCATTTACTCAGAGGTGATAAAATGGCAATTTAAACACTGAGGTCCCTCATGGAAAAATGCTACAGACAAGTGAAATATAAATAGGAGGAAAAAGTTTCAGTGAGGACCATGTGTTTCCATTTTGAAACATCATTTTAATGTCTGAGTTATATTTCAAGGTAAGGTGCATATTAAATATTGGTTTGCTTCTCCTCAAGTCTAATGATTCATTGTTTCTGAATATTACTGTTTCCTCACACAAGCAAACCAGAATGCACAGTAGTTGCCAAATGTTTGATATAATCCTGATTAATTAAACTCTATTTGACCAGAAGTTGAAAACTAGGTTAGTTTCCAGTGTCTCTCCGAATTTAGTACTTGAAAAACTAGCTAACCAACTTTTCTAGGCCATATGGACTGTGATTTCAAGTTTTTTTGTAACTGGCTAGGTAGATTTCCTTTTACCAGAAATCTTGTTTTTCAGAAAGTTTTGTGTCTCCATCTAGGTGTTTTAGATAAAGAGGCTGTACCATAACATGTATAATAATTAGGATTATTCTAAACAAGAAGAAGAGTTCTCAAGCAGTTATTTTTGTCTTTTACTTTGTGACATGAGTGGAAATCAAGCAACATGATTTTGTATTTCTAGATAGAAAAAGGATGAAAACATCAAAAAGCAAAGAGAAAAAGCATTTACAAATCCCTTCTGCATCTGTTGACATCAATGAGAATTTGGTCATTTACCACAAATGGAAGTACAATTGCACTCAAAGATGACAGTTCTAAGGAACACATGTGAAAGGTTTCTGGATTGTTCTATCTAGTATGGAAATTTTAATGGTAATAGTTTCATTTGGGTTTTTTCTAGCTGATCGTTCTCTTTCAATTACTTTTACACAGAACTCTGTTAAAACAATGTTGATGGGAGAATGGAAACAAGCACATTTAGCAAAAAATCAAGAAGAAATAAAATATAATTTCAGTTGAAGCTATCACAATGGTTTTAATCCAGACTGGTTTTACTCAGACATTTGAACACATCAGACATCACCAGCAATCATAGTATCACCAGCTTTAGAGGTACAAGAGAGGGTAATTTATGCTTTAGTATCTGTGGCTAGTGACACAAAATTCTAGTTATTGTGTGAGTTGTAGATAATGAGTTTTTCTTTAATTTATATCTTAAAGTTGTTTTAATATACCTTTTTTGTGGTTAACAGAATGTGTGTTAGAAAATGAAAGTGTACCTGTTACAGAATGAAAGCTGGTATTTGGTTTTTATTATGTTTTAGAGGCAGGGAAGCATCTGCACCAGTGTGAACACAAATGCATTAGCTGTCCTGACTGCTGCTTAAATAAAGCAGTGGTGACAATATGGTCCAAGTATGGTAGGACTTGTTCTGAACCGTGGGTTCTCAACAGCAAGTTTAGGTATGAAAATGTACTATTTTACTGATAACACCACTGAAATATAAAGGTAGTTAATCATAGTAAAATTACTCCATGCACTCATACCTAAGGGGATTGCTGCCTATCAGAGTGAGTATAGGGTATGTGTGATGTGTGTCTAAATACGCGTATTATTCTTGGGTCTGCGGAAGTGAAGAACACAGGACCATTGCTGTGTAGTTCCACAGATTGACTAGCTGTTCTTTCTGCCCAGGAAAGATAGAGTTCAGGCAGCTCAGCTGCTGCTCTTGAAAGGCAGAGTACTTTCCTGTATGTGTTTTTGGAGTTTAGAGTCTAACCCTAGAGTAATATGCTGAATATCCCTTGTGTCTCTTATTGCACGATAAAAATGAAATAACTGAAAATGTGTTTGTCTGACACAATATTGATGACTGGATAATCTATATCAAAGCAACATTCAGAAGAATATGTTACCTGAATTATACATGCTGGGAGAAATTGCTATTCAGACAAACATTTCTAGCTTTACAGATCATTGGCAATTACCTCATTTTGTCTTCTCTTACCTCATAAGGATACCTCTATAAACTGGTATAATGGTCATTAATCATTCCATTTCTCTCAAGTACTGCAGAGCTTTAGCCTTGTATTTGGGCTTACCAGCAAATAACTTGCCAAACAAATTAAAATTAAGTGGTGAAATTAGTATATTCCGGGAGTGTCATGAAATAACTGCTGTACAGTCTCAGCTGTCTTGTTTGAAAATTGGTATGTCTGGTGTAAAAAGAAATATATATTCAAAAAGGTGTCAAACACTGAATATATCTAGGATAAACTTGTAGTGTTATGCTTAGTGGATAACCTGAGTAACTGTTTGGTTATAAATTGGTATTAAATGGGAGTTGTGCAGATAATATCCCTTAAGCTACAGTGGTAATGAAGCTCCACTTGACTGTAATTTTAGTTTTCATAAGAAAAAGCTTTTTTTATCTGTTTAGAATTTAATAAGAGAAAATATTGTACTTTATAAATTCATTGTATTGTTACCAAAACATACTTTTGCAGTGGAGAAAGAGGAAGAATTTTTAAAGCACTGACAGGTTTCTGTATGGGACACATGAAAACGAGAAGTTTCATATTATGCAGTGGGTTTGGAGCAGGGAAGGGTTTTTTCTGGAAGGCTCAAGCCCCCATGTGAGCCTTGGCTGGAGTGGGCTCTCCTGACTCTGCTCCTTCAGCAGCCTGCAACATGGAGCCAGCTGGTGTGGAGAGCTCAGCAGGTAATTCACTTTGGTGGAAACACTGTGAGTTAGCTCACTGTTAAGTGTCATCTGCAAAAATTGCTGATGCTGGACATGACCTCTAGAGAATTCTGCTTTCCAGAGGGAAAAGAAAGTTTTAGGGACTTGAGAGACTTGGCAACAGGAATGAGCTTGGGGTGAAGAAAGGAATGCCTAGTTCTTTGATTAACAGCTACTGTGACACTTGCTAAAATCTTTTAGAAAAGTCTCTGTTTCTGCATAAAAATTATTCGTGACAAGATGAACAAATTAGGACTTTAGGTATAGAATAAATCACATAAATATGATATAAATAGCAATGCATATAGATCTCAATTTTCAGCAGAGACTTGCTACTACTGTAAATCAGGAGACATTTGTGTCTATCCTTACTCAGGGAACAAGTTAAACATTTGCACTTATTTAAGTGCCTCCCAAGTCAGGGCTGTATTTCTCATGCTGTCTTGAATAGGGATGACTTTTTGTTTTACCACCATGATGACAAAGCTAACCAACCTGATTGTCAGCAGTGCTTTCCTCTAACCTCTCAAGACAACACTAGAAGAGCCTTAGTGATGTCTGACCATCACGTTGCCTTTGTAAAGACTGTTAGGAGAGTCATCTTCTCTCATCCAGGATGATGGCTATTCTGTGGTGACTTTGAAAATGTCTCAGTCCCCAGCTTTGCTTTTTGTTGTGTGTTCTATTACCTGACGTTTATTCTGGTTTATTATTTCTGAAATTGTCTGATCCCTTGACAGAGAATTGTATAAAATTTTTTTTTTTCTTCTTCTTTTTTTTTTTTTTTTTTTCTTCATACCGGTAGCTAGATGTCCAGGGAGTTTTTGTTACAGCTACGGATTTTTACCTTTCTTAAACCAAATGTTTTAGAGACTTTAAAGTATTTCCTGGCAGAGGGGTTGTCATTTGCATGACAAGAACCCTCTAGTAGAAGAGTCTTGGGGTAATGCTAATAATCAGTAGATATTTTGAAAAAATATTTCCTGTAGCATTGTATTCAGCTTTGCAGTGTTTACCTCTAAATACAGATGTTTATGCATGAAAGGGAAGTGCAAAATTATTCCTTTTGTGCCAGTGTTGTCAAAAAGCATTTCCCAGTTTGACTAAAACTATGGGAGTTGAGAGCAGAAAAGAGGAAAAAATTCTCTTCTGCTCTAATTCAGAGGTCAGTAGAGTTAAGTTACCATTAAATTTGTGGTAGATATTTTAATATATTCCAGAAATACAGCAGCTGAATAGAAATAATGGGAATACAGAGATCTTACTTCCTTTGAATTACAGTGTTACTGCTTGTGGCCAAGGAGTTACAGTGCCTAGACAAGCTGAAAGAGAGTGAGTTTTATTGAGATACATCTTTTGTGAGGAAGAAATATTTCTAAATAAAGGATAATTGTTTCAAGGTTATGCTGTATAAATTGTGTTTATGAAATTAAACTTTCCCTTCATTTTAATGTGTTCGCATTTGTTTGTGCTTTGCAGAAAACCAATAAGCAGGTTTGGGAATGCTAGGGGTGAGAGCATATCTGTAGCTTGTTCTTCTAAGCAGTTTGTAAATTAAAGCTAAAAAATCATAAACCAGAAGTAAATGAGCATGATAAATATAATCCTGTTTATCAAACAGGATATTTCCTTTGACTCATATGACTAGAGCATGTCTTTAAATATTGAGAGAGA
Organism: Athene noctua; assembly: GCF_965140245.1. NCBI lineage: Eukaryota > Metazoa > Chordata > Aves > Strigiformes > Strigidae > Athene > Athene noctua. The sequence continues at coordinate 57,308,128 of NC_134039.1, read as the reverse complement.
GAATATGCACACGTTGACTATATTTTTTTCATTTCTTTGCTATTCTTTTTATTATGGTTGATTTATTATACAGTATCAGAAAATCCTATTGGGAAAGGGTCTTTGGATCAAGCAAAATTGTGGAAGTATTTTGTATTTTGCCCTGATGAAAATGTTCTTTCTCACCAGGTGGCACACTCAGCTACTCCACAAATAACCCAAAGTGGAATAATCTTACTGACATCCATATTGGATATTTCTCTGATGCAGATGGGTATAGCTCCATGGGCCGTGCTAATAAAACTTTATCAGTTCAGGTCAGCTGAAGATATGAATTTATTTTGGAAGCATTGATGACATCATTTATAGATTTTGTGTATAACACTGAAGGTCGTACTGTTTGTTTAAACAAACTTTTTGGCATCAAGGATATTAAGGAAAGTTCTTTATGAACCATATTGTTTCATGAAAACAGCATTTAACAGTTTGTGGACTGGTCAGTTGAATAAGTAAAAGGCACAGTAATTTGTTTTTACAGTTACATTACAGTTGTAATGAGAAATATTGATTTTTCTCTTAATACTAATGTGTTTAATGACCTTTCTAATGACATCTGTCACTATTGTTTCTTCTCAAATTCTACTGACATTTTACCTTCAGTAAAGGATTTTAATGGTTTGGTGTATGGTTAGAATGAGAATTAATATTCTTTATAAAGCAGTATGAAGGCTTGAAGACTTATTCTGTTAAAAAAAAAAAAAAGAAAAAAATGAGAAGCTGTCTGATTATTGGTCATCAGAAAAATTTTAGAAGTTGTCTATTTGTTGGTCTTCAGAAAATAGTTCCTTGAATGCTATATGTAAAATTAGGTTTTCATTGTCAGTTTTTGCTAGATGATATTAAGTAGTTTGTGGAATTTAAAGTGGAAGGGTTTACTAAGATAGTTTTCAGCAACGTCTCATGAGTTTTGTTTTTCTTCAGCTTTTAATGCTACTATCTGAAGGAAGGGTATATGAATTAACTAAAACATTGATGTACCATCACTCAGTTAAAACATATACCTATAGTTCAAAAAAGGTTTAATTGTTTCTCTGTGGTGAATTTTCTTTCAGAAGTAAGATAAAGCTTGTCTTGAAAAACTCTTTGTTTTTAGATGCTCTAAAATTTGGCTATTAAACACCAGCCATTTAAAGTTAGAGTGGTTGTCACCAAGCAGCAAAGCTTTTGATTTCCTTGTAGAATCATTATTAATGTAATAAAGATCAGGCATAAGAGTTAAAGAAAGTGGCTTCAACAGTGCTAAATGGTTTGCTCTCACTTGCAGACAATTTTGTCCTCTAGTGTGAAGGTACAAGAGATCACAAGTGATCTGCAGGACACGAGTATTTTAATAAACTGCTCATTCTTCATCAGTTAACAAAGATTATACATATTTTGGATCTGCATTACAGGTAGCAATGTTGCCTAGCTGATCTGGTCTAATTCTAGTGCAAAAGAGAAATACTCCCTTACTTCTAGGTACTCCAAACAGGCATGCTGTGATGTCATGCTCAGATCTACCACCCTGAAAGGCGGTACTTTAGGGTTGCCATAACAACATCAGCCAGTCATTGTCTGACACTACAACATTATTGCAGGAGCTTTGAGGGAGTATTAACCAAAATACAGTCACCATACATTTTGACTGCTTTGCTGGTTAAGAATGTCTATGCTGTGTAATCAGACGATGCATCTACAAAATATTTTCTCTGTACATGTATGACTGGAATGATCACATTTTCATGAAATTCTTTGGTACATCTATACAATATTTTAAAGTAGTGCATTAGAGTATATGTGGCAAACCCCAATGTGCATTAGTGTAAAGTTACTCAAATTTACTTATTTTTTACAGAAAAAAATAATAGGGGTAAAGATTCAGAAAAGCTGACCGTGTACCATGGTGTATAGGAAAAGTTTCATCTGAGTAGTCCTTTGCATATAGCATGAAGAGATCAGAATCAGGTTTTCTCTCCTTACTGTGTAGCACATTCTGTAGAAATCCAAGCCAGTAGCTTGATATTCTTGTTTTAACAACTAAAGTGCACACGCAATGTAGGTGAAAACAGGATAGTTAATTAACTGAACCAGAGATTGTGGTTCACATAACAAAATAAGGCAGCTTGCTTTAAACAGATTTCATAGACCATCTGAAACAGAGGAAGCAAGCTTGCCAATAGCAGGACCTAATGCTTCAATATCCTTCATTTTGTACTCGGAAAAGGAAACCTCTTCTTAAGCTCATTCATTTTCCGGAGGGAATATTGAATGCTGTGGCATATTGTCAGAGCTTCTTTATTGTCACCATTTACAAAGGTCACCTGAATTAATTGACTTCTTACCATGCATATTGTTAAGCTACCCCTTTCCTGACATTTATGGAAAGGTGGCAGACTTGCAGCCATTGGCTGTCTGTTGATGGTTGTTTCATGATGTTTGTTTCTCAAAACACAGTAACTCTAAAATTACAAGCCAATAATTGTGTCGCTGCTGCAAAGAAACAGATTCTTTATGATGTTCTCCAAGGTGTACAGGAGTGAGGGGGCGGGGGAGAAGAAAGGGGTAGGAGAAATAATCTAAATACTGAGCTGTTTTTAATATAGAAATACTACTCTAAAAAGCAAACAAAAACATTCAGAAAGATGCAGGTTGTATTTTTTCACTTTGAAACATGCATTAGATAGCTAACCTGTCTTTTTCATGGTGTAAAGTAAAATCTCTCTCTGGCTTTCACTGATGCATGAATCTCAGATCTGTGCTGATGGACTTTACTGAACGTGTTTTCATCTGAAGGGTTACTGATGTACTCTTATACTGCATGAAAGAAATGACATGCACACGCATAAACACAAACACATTAGGCAACAGTAGTGCTAGCATGGAATTTTATGTTGATTGAATTGGTTAAATAGAAAATTACTGTCTTTTTTCCTAGCCCCCTGCATTTACTGCCCCCTCCATCTCCCTATGTTGGATTTTTCTCTTTCTGAACAGCAGTGCTGGGCAAAAACTCCAACTAGACATGTGAAAACAAAGACATGTAAAGCAAAGACAAACAGTTCTGAGCCTTCCCCTATTAAACAGGCAAAGCTTTTATAGTGATGGATTTGAACAGTCTCCTTACATGAAAATATACTTTAGAGGCACCCTGCTGCGATCCTGTTAATTACCAAAGAAGATTAGAACTCTTCTGCTTAATTCTATCCTTTTTACCTAACACGTCCGTTGCAGCTGCATCAGCAATCAGACATTCACACTGTCCCTCCTGACTGGAAAGGGGATGTTTTTAAGCAAAGTCATTTGCCACAATCCTTAAGATGTAGCCTGGCAGAAATTCAATAACTGTTTGTGATATGCTCATTCAGCCTCGCTGCTCAGTGTTTTTTAGGTCCTGACATAAACAGCATTTCCCTTAATCCTAACACTGGAGAGAAGAAAGGAGGCTGTCCTGTATCTTGTTTTATTGGTTTCAAAACACAGAGCAACTGTGTAATTTGATTTTGCATCTGAAACATCAGGGGAAACGTTCTTCCTTTATTTTTTACCCTTTGATGTTCTTTCCAGCTAACAAATGCACAAATCTGATAGTCTTGCAAGCATATTTCGATTATCTCTGGCACAAAAAGCAAATTGCGTTTGCATTTCTGTTCAGAAAGTAAAATGTGAAAATACTCTAATAACTTTGCAAAAAGAAGAAAGGGGAAAGAGTTTACACGTTAAGATAAAAGTCAGGATAAAATTGAAAATAAAGAGGAACTTACCCTATAATAAGAGTAGTTTCAGTGCTGAAGGAGTTCTTGCATCTCGGTAATTTTGATTCCTTCGTTCAGGTAGCCACATACTTGTATTAAAGCCAGAGTCTGAATAGGTGTGCATACATGTATGTATGTGTGTGTGTGTGAGTCGGCGTGCGTGCGTGTGTCTAACGGTATCTAACACAAAGATGTATCCTACTGATATCCTACAACACGAGAGACTCTGTGCTGCCAGCTGAGATCCCTTATGTTTGCCAGAGCGCGGTTGCTGCCTGGCTGGCTGAGACTCGCAATCCAGCGGAGAGAGCGAGATGCTCGCTAGCTCTTCTTATTTCTCCTGGTTTCTATGGTGGTTCGTGGTGCATCGTTCACCCGCTCGGTTGTCACACTGACATGGTGCTGCCTGCTCAGCGGTCATTAATAACCGAGCCGCTTCCACTCCCCAGAGAGGAGCCAGCGCCTCGGCGTGCCCAGCTGCCGCGTAGTACGCGCGGCTGCGCCGGCCGGGTTGGCCGTGGGAAGCTGTCTGTTACGTGACACTGCTGCTTCGGGTGCGGATACGCGGAACAAGCCTCTGCACGCTTCCAGAGATCTCTTCCGATTTGTGGGAGTTACAAGGCATGCTTTGTGTTTGTACAGAGCAGCTTGGGAGGTTTATATTCCTTGGGTTTTGGTTTGTTTGTTTTTTGTTTTTTTGTTTTTTTGTTTTTTTTTTAAGGCTGTATAAGGATGTTATCTGTGTTCAGAACAACTGATTAGAGATCACTGAAGTTCTGCAAAGGCTGCTGTAGTTCAGAGGATACTACATGTTGAAACCATTCAGGAAAAATGCTTCCCCCCCACTCCCCACCCCGAGTTTTGCTGCTTTTCTTTGAGCTTAAGAAAATCCAGAATTTTTCATACTCCTGCTTTTACAAATTTTATAAAATACTAAATTTTATTGCATATGTTTGTCAGTAGAAACTATGACTGATAATACATCTTCCTGAGAAATAAAAATTCAGAATAAACTGAGGAACGGGTTGGTTAACTAAAGTAAATTTCTTCAAATCTCTGTCTACTTGACTCTCTCTTTCATGGCTATCTAATTACATAAACAATAGGCTGCGCAAATTTTTTGTTCCCTTCCTTCCTTTCTTTCTCCCTTTTCCTTTCAGTGAAGAATTTTATTTTATTATTTTATTTTTTTAATTTATTCGGTATCTGTGAATAAAGGGCATACAAAATATAAAGGTTCAAAACATTGTAAATTAATTTATGATTTTTTTTTAAATTTAAGGGAAATATACACTGAAATTCATCCCTTCTACCAGATATACAAAACAATGAGATAGATGTTGTTAGAAAAAGGGGTTTTTATCATACATACTGTTTTATATAAGGGAAATCACTTTGTAATAGAAGATGTACAACAGTGAAATACAAAGAGTTGATTATCAACAGGTCAAAAGAAGAAAATGTTGGATATCTTGCATGAATTCAGTAGTATAGCCCTGACTGAGGCAGGCCACCCTCTAGTGGATTGAAGTGAGATGTTCTCATTTCACACTTCTGCTTTGTTAGAAGATAAGCTTACAGTCCTGCCTAATAATAGTGTGAAAAATTTCTGAAGATTAGCAGTGTAAATTAATGTACTTTTTGCAACAGCAATAGCACCAGAATTCTATTATAAAATGGTTACTATTTTATGAATATTTTATATCATTTAGGTTCACTTTGAGTCTGAGATTGTGGACTGCATTATTTTTGTTTTTATTCTGTAAGAAAATTATTTTGCACTTCATAAAATCACTTATTATGAGAAGTGAATTAAAGTAATGCCAACTGCTTGAATAAACCTCAGTTTTTTATACTTGGTTAGGGCAAATATTGTAAAATCAGTCCTGTTTGACTCACTGGTACTTACATTGTTGTGGCTGTAATAAAGCAGTTCTTTCTTTCTGCCCCAAATTTTTGAATACTGCATTTAACTAAGTACAGTGAACAATGTTTTAAAATTTTTAAAGAAGTCTGCTGTTCAATTTTCATATAACTGAGTAGGACTACCTTATATATTAAATAATGGCATTTAAGGGGTAGAGTGTAAATATGTGAGATACTCCAGGGTAGGAGGAAGGCCAAGTGGCCCTTCCATTTTGTCCTATTCTCTTATTATGGGAAATAGATTTTTTTTCTAATGTGAGTTAAAGAGGTATAACAAAAACAGTTGAGGCCAACCCAACTTTGGTTACCCTTCATGTCTTCTTGCCTGGGGTTGGGACTGGGAACATCTCAGGCCAGAAAGATGTCACATTATCTCTCTGTAGCCTTAGGGCTCATTGGTGAAACTTTGTCTCTCCTTTGCCCCCACGAGGTGGCTCTTGGAGCCTGTGATAGTAGTTAAGGTTCACCACCATGAGCTGCAAATACAAACTATTGTAAACTTCCCAAAGTTTACAATAGAACCCTGTGAGCCTTCCCAGCTGTACAACATAACAGCCCATGTCTATGAGACAATGCTCAGGATGTGTTAAGGAAGCACAGAAAAGTAAGACTTCTTGCCATGCTAGCCCCCACAGGAAAAATGGAAATCCTTCCTGATCTCAGCCATGTGGTTAGTCACACCTATCCCAAACAAAAGACATAAACCTGTGCTACAGGGCTGGACAGTGGTTGAAATAAGAGAGAAGAAAAGTTCAAAAATTTTTGGTAAAATTAAAAATAGGAAAATATTCTGTTAAAACCAAATAAATAATGGTGTTTCTCTTATCTCAGCCAATGAAGAAAAGGAAGATCTGGGGAGAAGCGAATAGGTAGTGAATACCATTACCCTACATAAAAGCTTTATTGGGTTTTGCCCTTAACCTCAAGTGCTCACTGCCACTCATTCAAAATCTGGCTTTCTAGTTAACATCGGAATCATGCAAAAACATATTCAGTGATTTGACATGTGAAATTAAGATTATAGAAATGCTTCATTTTAGTTGATTGGTATGGACTGTGTAATTAAAGGGCTAAATAATTAAATCAGCTAAAGTATACTTGCACAAAGTGAGTTCTTATGATAGACTATATATGCAATTAAAGTACCTCCTTGATAGGCATACATTTACATATTAGTTAAAATGTTATATCATAATAAAGTTCTGTTTCATAAAAAAGTGAAATAATTGAATTTTTTTATTTAGCTAATGCTAAAGAATATTTTTTTTCAAACTATCTCCAAGAGAAAAATATCATTTAGAACCAATACAATTATGATGATTAAGGTTCATTAAGTTATTTTTCTGCTGATTTCACTATGATTCTTGGTGGGTTTAAAATAGCAATGTAATCTATTTTACCAGAATTATATATATAGCTTATTAGGTTACGGGATAGAAAAAAAGTCTCTCAGACTGATAGAGAGATGATGAAAGTAATGTAGATTAACTCCAGGTATTTATTTAGCATTCATTTTATCTGATTAATGAGTGCACATGAAAATAAACTAAGTAATTATTTGTTTGTAATGGACAATATGACACATTAAAAAGTTACTAAAGTACAGTGGTTCTGTGTCTGCATTTTTCTCAAAATTGGAAGAGGATTTCCAAACTTTTTCCTTTTTTCATTACATAGAAAGGTGGATCATCCTTGGGCTTTAATATCCGGTAGGCTTGTTGTGGTTCAGGGAATTAGCAGTGACCATTTTTAGTATTTTTGGGCTCTGAGAACACAGCTGTGTTTGGAATGCAGCAAGTATAGTTAAAAACCAAAAGAAATACTATGCAGTTAAGTTAAAAAACCCACAAGTATTTGATTTAAATTCTATGACACGTTTTATATCAGAAATTGGTAATTAAAAAATTCTTTTTAAGTGCATATCCATACAGATTATGTCCAAGTGTAAAAGAAGAAAGCACTACCATGTCGTGGAACCTTGTTCTGCCAGCATTTTCAGTGCAATGTCATCAACCTGATACTGTCATGCACATTTTAAGATATTATGGCAACTAACTATTGACATTTTCCTAAGGGCTATGTTTCCATACAGACAAAGAGTAACTTTTATTCATGTGTATTCCTCTGAAATGGAATCATTTTTTCAATGTTTAGCAAAACCCATGTTTCTAGCTCTAGTTCTTTGTCTTTTTTGAACATGAAAGGCTTGTTGCCAACAATGATTTCAAGTTTCTAGATATAGTTCTACTTCATAATGGAAAGTGTTATGCTTGGATTACTTAACCTGCTACCAACTTTCTTTTATCAGATCTCAGAGTTAGTGTTGATAGGAGAGAGATAAGCAGATGGAAACAAACCTAGGCCATGAACCTGTAAAGAATTTCACAAGAGGAAAAGTTCACATCTACAGAAAGCACCAGTTACTTCATTAAAAGCTACGTAGGTAGTAGGTGCTATATGACTTAGCAAAATCTGGAACTGCGTAGTGAAGGGAGTCAGTTGTATAGTACGGGAAAATTCAGTCATGTGTGATGGGGATGAATGAAAGCAGTGGTGATGAGCTGACGCTTATCTTGGTGATCAAGGGGATTTTGCATATTCCAGCAAATTCGCCTATTCACGTAGCAACTGTGTTCAACTGTGTTCTGCGAAACAGAAAGGACAAGATCCCAGGCAAGAGCTATAGTCTCTTTGCTCATTATAGGTCCAAGAGCTATAGTCAGGCTTCCTCAGGAATGCTCTGAGGTCTGAAAAATCTTAACATGTTTTATACCTATTGGATCCAACTCAGAATGATATCTGAGTTCTAATTTTCATCACTGGCTCTATTTTAAAAGGCAAGAGTCTCTGGCATACCAGCATCTGCTGAAGGCTGGAAACGAGTCACACATAGCAACCACAACCTCACTATGCCGTGTGGGAATCTTAACGGAGTAGTGAAAAGCAGCTAGAGAATCCGTATGTGCCGCTGGATCAGGTAGATGAAATATGGGATCTGTAAAGCGATTTTCAACTTAGTGTATGCGTTCCATTTTAAAACTGATTTAATCTCAGTGTGTTTATGTCTTACTTGTGGTGGCATCTTATTTTTGTATCTATAGTAATTGGATATAATTTATTGGAATCTTCTCAATCTTTAAAACTGAGATGCCCTTGTTGATTTCATAAGGATCTGCTTGTTGCTCATGGGACCGGCTATGTGCATGGGATATACCTTTTAGTGTCATGGCTCTTTGAGCTAATCTGTATCTGAGGTTGATGAAGAAAATGATGGCAGTAATGATTTGAATATAAGACCTAGAATTTTCATCCTGACTGTGACGCTGTAATTCTTACAGGTGGTGGTAAATCTTGAACTTTCTGTCCTTATAGAGAGGACTTTCTGCATGTCTTTGCTCACATCTATTTTCCTTTCTGTGGAGAAATAACTGAATTTTTCTCTGAAACAGGTTTATCCTTTTTCTGTTAACACTGTGTGGCAAATAGTACATGAACAGTGAGAGGGAACCTCTTTCCCCCACTAATCAGTTTTTAAAATTTGTTCACTTTCCCTGATAATGTTACATTTATTTTTTTAAGAATATATGGCAAGCCTTAGTGTTTCTGAAGGGCAGAACTTCAGACTTGAATTTCTTAACTTCTTTGATGAAACTAAACAAACACTGTTTTGTTACATTTTATTGTGGTTTATTATTAAAAATGAATCGACAACAATAGCAATTTGAGATTATTTGCTTTTCATAACTATTTGCACAAGAGCTATATTGCTGATATAGAAATCTGTATAGAGCCACTAAGCTAAATATTAGAAGTAGAATGTCATTTTGCTTTTAGTTACTTTTACTCCAAGACTGAGAAGTATCATAGTAATTTTCCCATGCCATCAATAGCATTCTCAAACTGTGGTCATGGGTAATTCTTATGAGGTTATCTTGGTGGTGACAAGGAACAGCACAGATATGTGCAGTGTGTGTTCAGCATATGGTTACCTAATGATAGTTTAAGTCAAATACAATAGGCTATTGGAGTATAATGTGTACCAAACTGAAGTTCTTAGTAGTTTAGTTACACAATATCTTTTTTTTCAACTTGCAGATATAGAAAATTAATTAAAAGGTCACTGGAACATGCAACATCCTTACTGATTAAAAACCAAACTATTTAATTAGGAATGCAGTAAATGTTTTCCTTCTCCTCTGTAATTTGACTGCCAAAAACTGTGGGTACACATTAGGTATTTTTCTTTATATGTAAAGTTATCTTTACATTGATAAGTGTAGGGTTGAAAGGCTCATGTACATAATGACTTACTGGAGGAGGAGCTGTTTCAGAGGCTTTCACATAATTCCCATTACTAAGGAAACCACTTATTGTGTCTGTGCATGTTTTGAATAGAGCTCTCATTTGAAGTCTGGTGCTCAAACACTAAGGATTGCATTATAACACTGAGAAGAGGCAAAGGAAACAAAAGAGGCTTAAAACCACCGCATCTTTAAGGAATACAGTCTAAGAATATTGTATTACATGCTTATGAAAGTGTACACATCTGTTTATATTTGAGGATGCATATATACACATTTTGGTTGTTTTGTTCCTACTACAACCAAAATGGAAGTATTAATAAGTAAAGATGTTGTATTGTCCTGTACTTTGCATGCCTCATCATAAGGACACTTGAGAAATCTGGTATACCGTTTAGGTGGTAATAAATATGAGTTTTGATTTTCATTTGCTGAAATGAAACATGGTATTAGATTGAAGTAGAAAGAAGTGCCTGTCCAATGATAATGACTAAAACTATGCCACTAGGATGGCTGTGTATTCAACAGTTGACCAAACCTTTGCTTGGAATGTGAGTCTAGTTTGGCAAAATTCCTAGCTTAAGTTTAAGACATGACTGCAAATACATACCCAAACATATTTACATTATGTTGGGGCCAGCACATTTTCCCCACATGAATGACAAATGTATTCTGTGCTGACCAAATGCTTATATAAACAACTGAATTAAAACCCCTTCTATCAGCAATTGTGTATGCTCAGTTGATATGCGTAGAAACAAAAGGTTGACTTAGTACAGCCAGATGGATCTGTTTTGAGGGGATACATTTTTAAAGTGTAAGTACTTAAATAACTTGTAACTAATACCAAACTATTCCCTAAAGATCAGAATTATTCACAAATAAATTGAAAGTGTTAGAGAGATGTAGAAATCTAATGGATTGCCAGAGAGCTGTAGGGAAATTGAGTACGTGGCCAATAAGTGTTTTTATTTAGCATGTCCAATATATGAATTAGTTTATCCGTTAGATTTACGGTCAAACAGTACAGAAAACCAAAGACAAAGGTGGAAATTCTTAAGGTCTGCAAACTCCATGACTCTGTAGGGTCATGTGACAACAAAACCAGTACTACAGAAAGTTAATTTCCTTTGAAAATAGAAATACTTCTGTATATTGTGTGTGTGTTAATGCCAATTTAGTTTGAAATGAAGAGCCTTATGTCATCAGAAGTTGATATCTGCTATGTTGAATGAATAATTATTCTTAATATACCTTGCATAGTTCATGTGCCATTTTGGGTGACAAGAGATTACTTTTAAAGCTAATATGCTTCAGAGGGATTTATGTGTGTGTTTGTATGCATAATAAGTGAGAAGCCAGTCCCATGTAGATTTCCTTCTTTAACTCCTTGACTGTTAAATGAGGGTGAGAATGACAGCTGTGGTAAAGCTGTCTTGTCCTTGGCTTGACTTAGTTGAGTACTTTTGGGTAAAATAAAATAAATGTCTTTAGATTACATAGAGATATCAGAACTCATTTGTCTCAGCTAAGAAATATCAATTTTTAATATTCCGGAGTATTTGTGTTGTTTCAATCCTGTACTGCTAATGTTTGCTTTCTACTCTCTTATTGCAAGGATTCACAACATGTCTCAAGGTACACTAAAAGCATTGCTATTCATTATCCTTCAATTTATGCTTGCAGCAAGAAATGAGATCTTCAGTGTTTGGTAATACTCACAGTTTTCTTTATGGTGTAAATGGTATGTTTCCAAAGGAGTGCATTCAGCCTCCAACTCCCATCAGTGTTATCACAAAAGAGATGAAATCGGTATTTTTTAATAAAATAACTGAGATAGGTACTCTCAGAAAAAGCTAACATATGTTTTGATACAAGAATATCAATTTACCTGGTGAGGACCAGGACCAATACTGAGAGACAGTTAAAAGTTAATAACTGAATTTGTAGTTCTAGTTACCAGAGAAAAGGAACCAACATTTTTTAATAATTTAAATGTTTGGGTAAAAAATATCATATAAAATGCAGTAGATAATATAAATAATAGTTTAGTGCCAAGTAAATTTTATGATGACATCACTGAGAAGGAGGCAAAGGACAGGGAGAATAGGAGCAGGAGGAATTTCCCGTGATAAGCAGCTCAGAGGAACATAGGAATATCATTCAGAAAGGCTGTTTGAACTTTAATAATAGAAATGGGATTACACTCTAAGTAGTCTACGATGAAAGGTCATTTGGAGCCAATAACATGCAATTCTGCTCTAAGTTGTGGGTTTATTACTTGGAAATAACTGAGAAGGAGAACATATCTCTGTATTACTTGTTGATCAAGAAGTATGAGCTAACAGTGTGGCACAGGTGTGAAAAAAAAAGCAAATATGGTCCTAGAATGCACCAGGAAAGTTATTACAGTAGCTGTAAGGAACTAGTAGCACTTTGGACACCTCATTTAGAATAATTCATTCATTTGTGGTTTTGTGCTTGAATAAAGATGTGAACTCAAACTGGAACACTTGCAATTAAATACTATTCAAACAGTGGAGCCCACATTACAAAGAGATTTATACAACCTTGCCTTGTATAGTGTAGGAGAGCAGAGAGAAAAGATTCCTGCTGATACATCCTTCTGGTAAACAATCAGGTAAAGCTAGCAGAAGAACAAAATGTGTAAGTGATGGTAATTAAATTTAATAGAAAAGTTTGGGGTTTTTTTTAATCATGTTTGAGTAATCGTATCCTGGGACAAGTTTCCAGTGGAAATACTTTGGGTATAAAAACAAAACCAAGAGCAAACCAAACCAGCCACAGCCCAGATGAAACCAACCACTAACAAAAAAACCCTTTGTAAAGATACCGATTGGTATATTTATAAAAGAGGTATGTTTACAAATAGCTGTCTTCATGCCTACAGAAGGAATTAGACTTAATATTTTAGGTGGATCTTTCCAGTCCTTTTTAGCTTACCAAAGATAAACCCTACTTAGCAGATTTCTGTATAAATCCTGTCCCCATCTCTATGTTCTAAAGTCTATTAAACTGGTTTTGATAACTCTTAAATATTTCTGAGCCTGGGAATTTCTAATTCTCCAACTGGTGGGAATACTGATTTTTCAGTTGTAAAACAGCTTTTCTCATAATTTACCCCTGCATATATAAATAAAGCAAATATAAGTTTAGTAATTTGCATTTATTTGCCATTATAAAATAGTGCTTTAGCTATCTCTGCATACTAATAGTTGAGCAGCACTGCAAAAAGTTCAGAAGAAAAGAGGAAACCAATATCCAGATTATAGTCTTTTATTTCCACTTCTCTAGATCATTCAGAAAACAGTAATCCCCTTGATAATATTCTCTAAAACAAGTTGTCATTCAAAGGCCTTAGATTTTACCCAAAGGTTTGTTCCCATCTATGACTTTGATCACTAAATAGAAACCCCACTCTGTTGTGAAGGTGGTGTTTTCAGTATCTTCTGGTGGGGGTTTTTTTGGTTGGGGTTTTTTGTGGTTTTTTTTTTTTTTTTTTTTTGGTTACTGTGACAGATAATTTAAGTTTAGCCACAAGGAAGTCACCAAAAGACTTATATGCAGAAAAAGTGATTATAAGCCTCCCTATCATCTTATATGCAAAATCCAAATGCCCCCAAATTGCCTAACATTTTTTAGTGTCCTCTTTTAGCACTCTTATTTTTGCTGACATTACTTTTTCTGTGAGTAGCTGTTAGAAATAGCTGTAATAAATCCACTTTTTAGATACATCTGTATTTCTTCTTTGGGCCTTAGGTTGAATTTCTCTTTAGTTAATAGACCACCTATATGTTCAGCCATTTCCTGAAGTGGCTTTAATAGACAGATACATTAATTCATTTCATATTTTTCTACAGAGAGATATTCATCAAGGTAACAAACTTGATGATGGAAGAGCGTATTTTTCTCATTACCGCTAATTCGAATGTTATGCCAAATAGGCTTTCAGGAACCGGAACAGATAGTTATGGCCTTAATTAAATAGTAATAACATTCAAACTGGAAACCCAACAAGTTAAAATGCATGGGTCAAAGAGGGAAAAATCAAACTGCTGATTCATTCTCATATTTTCCTAAATGTACTCTCAGGCCACATATTTTTATCATGTCTGCTGTTATGTCAAATGGAGAATATTGAACTGAACATAAAGGAGACTCAATATTGCCATTTACAAATGTGCCTCAAGAGTAACCTAAATGGTGAATAATTTGATATGTCAGGCAGGAGCACTAACTTTTGACCAGGAGAGGAGATTCTAGTAATTCCATTAATTCCACTAACCCCTCCTGAGACCATCCCTGTCCTGGATGTGAGTGCAGCTACTTTTGGAGAGAAGCCAAACTCTTCATTGCTGCCTACACTGTGTTTCAAAGACTTTAATTGAATATTGCTAACTGAGCTAACTATAAATTACCTTAGGCTTTGAATCTCACAATCCACTGATTCGTCTTCCCTGTCCCCAGTCTTTCATCCCTCTTTGTGGTTGTACAAAGAACATGCAATTGCTGTTTCCCGCCTCACTCGTAATTCTGAAAAAAAGCAGTTTACCTTTCTTTTCTCTGAAGTCTTCCCTGATGACTGCTCAGGCCTTGCTAGCTTCTGTCCAGAGGGATGGAGATTTCAGTCCTCTGCTTCCTCTTCAAGGTGTCTTATGCCTCAGAAACTTTCAAGGATGTCAAAGGGAGGGCTGGCCCTTGCTGCTTGTGTGGGATCTATTCCTTCCTTTGGCTGTTGCAGAGATTCCTGTATTCTTGGTTTTAAGACCCCTTTGAAATGGTCTGCTTTAGCAGGGCTCAGCACATTGCCAGTCAGACCCCAGAACTGCCCAAGACCTGGTTCATAGACTCTGCCAATGTAGATTTCCCTTCTTTCCAATATGGATTATGTATGAGGCATACTTGTGCATAGGATAAGTGCTGCCTGATCAATATCTGTCCCCTTTACTGCAATGCTCCTGGAATCAGCTACTGCAACCCCATTTCTCAGTTTAAACTGTGGGAAGGTGAAATCATGGGTGCAGCCCATTTTTCTACTTTTTGGTGGAATGGAAGGGCAGAAAGAGATACAGCAAGGCATATATTTCATGGGTAAATGCTTTGAAATCTTGTAAGGCAAATAAATTGAAAGGACAGTATTCTGGCTTGGATGAACTGGTAAGAGAAGCTTTTACTTGGCATATGCCAGTATGACCTTTTCCCTGCCCATGATCAACACAGCTGTACTTCTAGGGTTCTAGGGTGTTGATGATACCAAATATCCAGTGTGTCTCTATACAAATGTTCATACTGCTGTGCCTTGAATAAATTTTGGCTCTATAAAGCTTGAAGATCTATGTTCAGAATTTACTAAACCCCATTTAAATATTTATTTATAAATTAGGCTGACATCTTCAGTATATTTATGGTCAACACCTATTTCTGTGTTTTAAATAAATGCAAATTGCTTTTTTTTTTTTTTTCAAGTGAGTCTAAAATTTTATGATCTTGGCTAAGGAGAAGTACAATATGAATTATTATCTTTATTCCTTACAGTTTTTATGGTTCTTCTGAGTCAACCTAAATGACAAAGGCTTTTCAAAAAAAAATCCAAATAACAAATTAGGCCTGTTTATTTCTTAACACACAAATCATTAAATAATTAAGATGTGCTAATTAACTGGCTTCAACAAAAAGCAATAGGCAGGGTCCAAAAAGGTCCAGAATGTAAAGCCATGTGTCCCAACATGCAAGCTGTCTCTTGCACAGGTTTGTAACTGTGAATTACTAGCTTTGCCTGTATTAGTTTGAGCATAAATGTGTCACAACCTTTAAATAGTATGATTAATCAACCCTTTCAAAAGAGCTCCAGCATTAGAGAACTCTATAATACACAGCAAATCTTTTTGTTCTGAGAACCATACTTCTATTATTTTACCTGTGTGTAAATCCTGTGAATATTAAAATCTTCATAGGGGTTAAAGGGGTTTAAAGAAAGTGAGAAACTGCTTTTAAACAATGAAAGGCTATAGGTCTTTATTTTTGAAAGCATTCAGTAGGCTTTATAAACACATACCTCACCTTTAATACCACATAATTCTGTATTTCAGTAGTTCAGTGGGATAATGCACTGGGTCTCTAAAGAGTTTGTGGAAATGAAACATTTAGCATCAGCAACATGGGGCTTATTTGGTAGCTAATTTGTAGTAATTTATTGATAACATTGCAATGAAGCATGGAATCACTTTCACTTTCATTGACAAATCATTCCCAAACATACTTATAGGGAATGAGATAGATGTTGTAATAAAATGTTTTTAAAGTTTTATAAAGAGAAATTTCCTACTGGTTTTCTTGGAGCTATGAAAAATGTGAAATGGTGGCTTTTATAGTAGCAATTACTGCATATGTCATGGTCACTTTTCCAAGGCCTATGGTAAACTCTGCTTTTATATGCTGGGAAATCAAATCACCCATAAGCTAGAATAAGTAATAGTGAGCAATATATATTAGTGAAAACCCAGGTAAAGTGTTGGTTTTGTTGAAGAGGTTTGGTGAATTACCGATTTCAGTGCGATCAGAATTTCACGTCTTGGTTTTAGCAATATTAGTACAAAGCTATTCCAGAAAGAGGAAGAGAGAAAAGAAGTTATTTCTGAGATATGTGGCTCATTAACAGCTAATTTACTGTATATTTTCCTGGATGTTATTTGCTATAATGCTGTTTTTGCATCCCTCTCTGTCCTGCTTTTTGAGTGTGTGCATGTGTATGCACACATATTCGTTTCTTGTAAATTTGGGTTTAGGTATCACAAGCATATCTGCAGATGGCATGATCCCATCTTCCATCTGCTTTTAGCCTGTGATGGACAAAAGACATTAGATGAACCTTTGGCCTGATTCCAGTTTCAAATCCTTTTTCCGTCTGCATTTATTCCATTTTAGTTCCTTATGGCTAAAATTCTGCTCTTTACTGTTTTCTTCTTCCATGGTATACCTTGTTTTCACACGCCCTTGTTTCCAGTGACTTGGGAACTTGAGTCAGATACTAGACTTTGTTAGTTATCCTCACACTTTTTTATAGATGTATGTAAACAAATTTTATATAGTATAATACATATATATATAAATAAGTAAATTGTAGATGTATGCGTATTAGACCATGTATTGATTTCCCAAAAGGCAGGTTTCTAAGTTGGTTCCAAGCAGTGGTAAATGCATATGGCACAGCGCAACACCATATGAAGGTACAACCTTATGTTCAAAAGAGGGTTTTGAAAACACTTAATTAGCGTAATTCTAATTAGCCTGAAAGGGAGACCTTACTGATCCAGCAGTACGGCTCTGAGTTTCAGTTGTGGCTCTCTACCTTGTACAAGGTGTTTTCAGATTAAGCTCCAATGTGATAGGAACATCTTTTTCCTCGGCATAAAACCTTACAAATTTTCCATCTGTGTCATGTTGCTGTTCACTTATGAGATTATGAAAAGAGCCATTGCCCTAATGGGCAAAAGAAAGAAGATTATATTGTTTTGCATGATGAATGATTATTTCTCTTGATTCTGAATCTTGTTATTTTAAAAATTGGCTGATTAAATACTTGCTTTAAGTTTAGGATTTCAGTCCATCTGTAGTGCTGCTTACATTGTTTGATAATAATGATGTTGTCAGATTTCTTTTAAAATATATTATAGAATGAAAGACACTATGCCATGAGTAGAGCACAAATACGCCACCTTTGCACAAACCCAAGTAGCTTAAGTATCAGGCTTATGACAATTAGCATCAACCTGCTTATGTATTTATAATTCATGTTTAGTTAATTTCATAATTTTTTATAGCCTTCACCGAGTTTATAACATGTCTCTTCAAGCAATTACATTTTTTTTTTCTTTTGTTCTGTGAGTTTTCCTTCAAAATATAAAATTCCTTTTGAAAGAATTTGTTTGGCACAGATAGGTTCTAGCTGTCTTTCCATTTCTAACCTTACTTTTATGTCGGAACACTGAGATGCTATACTCAGTGTGGTGAAAAAACTATTATTCCGACTTGGAAGATTTATTGGAAAAGGGTGATTTGGGATAACATTCTTTGCCAGTCTGGTCAATTAAACCTTTCTGTAATTTTTAGTGCAGTGAGAAAAATCTACCTTCACCTAATGCAGTTTTGAAACTGACCTCATTTCACTTACGTTTCTTACTACAGTTCATTTCCTTATGCAAAATTTGATACTATATTATCCTATACCTGACTCTCAAGTTTTCTGTTTTATGAGATGGATTATGAGAGTAATCTTTTTGTTCATCTATTTGAAACTTAGCCATATTTTTTTTTTAATATGTATTCCAAAGTTTTGTCCAAACAATTAAATAAATGTGGCTAAACATATGTAGAAAAAAGTTATTTTCAGTACTATTCTGAAGATTTCTTACAATGCACATTGCTTTGCTTTAAAGAAAGAGATTCATATAACTTATCTCCCTGACTCTCTTTGTTGCCGTATACCTTGTGCACAAAAAGTAAATGCTACATGCAGAGTCCAGAATTTACTGCAGGTCCAATAAATGTCTTGTTTTACTAATACAGTTAAAAATATTATAAAGTATATACAAAGTATGACTACAGGGCAGTGTATTCAGGTAGGTTGTATACTGCTGTACACAGTAAACTGATGGACATTACACAAAATCAGTAAGCAGATAAAATCAATCTTTTATGCAAAATTGCAATATTTTATAGTGATATAATAGTCACTGCATATCAGATATTTAATTCCTGATATATTATTATTTCTAATCTTATAAGGATTTTTTGGTTAACATGTCAACATGTGACCTACAGCACTGGTTTTAGTACTGTATTTTTGATACCTTAAAAATTGACTCGTAGAAAGATTTAATTTACATTGAAATAATAGGTTGTAATAAAGTGTTCCAAGGGGTAAGTTGCATAATAATGTCTGAATTATTTACAAAAATATGAAAAAGCTAGTAAAAAACTGACAAGATGAATAAACAACAAAATTATGCAATATATTTTCTAGCTGATGCTAGAATTTATTCCAGAATTCTTATTTTGAAACTTATAAAATTTATTTTGAAAAGAAATTAAAGATGGAGGTACAGTATGAGCTGAGAATGCTAATTGGGCAAGATATATATATATATATATATAAAAGAGAATCTGATTTCTAAACCAGGCACACATTCAGTGTAGACAAATAATTTTGAATTTACAGAATCAAATGCTCGAAGTGAGCCACTATATTAGAGAACAACCTTGTGCTTATTTTCCTGGAACAATGGACAAATAAATAGGATAGCAAAAATTTTCTTATTTCTCACCCTACTTGGAGTTCATAACTAAGATGAACAGTGGATAGCACTGCTGAGAATACATAAAGCAGGTGAGTAGTTAGGGAATGCAAAAGATGTAAAGTGTGCTGAGCACATAAAGTTACCCTAGCTGGGAATTTTAGGATGTTTTAATTGACATCTGTCTTCAGTTAGTATTTACACATTGTCAGCACTTAAACTTCAGTTCTGAAACTTTGCTTGCTTGATCTCCTCCCTATAATGAGTTATTTTTTAAGGTGAATAAAATGATTTTGTTTATTTTCATAAAACAAGTAAACATGAGAAGAAACTGTCTTGGAATAGAACAGAAAAGTTGCAATATTTAACTGGATTTTTAATTAACAGAAGTGCTGAAAGTATTTTAAATTGCAATGGAACAACAACATTTTCATTGACAAAATGTCCCTTGATTGCTATTTGCACAATTACCTGCAGCAGCAGTTGTAATGCTTATGCTTCACAAAAGTAGAATGCTGCCATTAAAATAGAAATAAAAATATATCTTTTCATAAGGATGTTAGATGGCTCAGGAGGAGATAATTTTGTTAAGTCTTAATCCTGGAATCCACTTCACAGATTCACAACAATACTTTGTTGTGTAACAGAAGACTTGGTCAAGATTACAAAAAATACATCTGTCAGGTTGACTTAACTAACTTTGTTACTTCTAGAAGTTCCATCCCTTACCTTCTCCCTTATCACTGTTTTGTCTGTCATCTGCTCCTGTATTAGTATTTGGTACATGTTGTCCTTGTCACTTCTTCCAAATAAACAAAATTTATGTGCTGGCTAAGAATATGTTTTCTTACTTCTAATACTTACTTTGAAAATAAAAGTTAATTTTAACTGCTTTTCTTTGTGTGTTTATCAGTTTTGAAGAAGTGCTTATTGGAGTGTGCAAGGTGTACAAATTCTGGCCTTCAAGAAGACACCACTTTTTTTAATAACTTTTCTATATGGCCAAATAGTTAATGGTGCCAGAACCTGTTCTCCACTCTCAAGTCATGTAATAACTGTGGGACGTTTTCTCAGCTGCTACCCTGGAGAAGAATATAGAGTTTGTTTCACAAGTCTTCTCACTCTACTGCCTTCTGTCCTCATTAACGTTTCATGACATTTTAAAGCAGAAGTTTGTCCTTATACAAATAAGTAATTAAGTCATAAATATTTGGACAAGACACCTTATTTAATGATATATTTCTATATCAGCAAGTATGCCTGCACTATAATACGACAAGATGGAGAATGTCTATTTCAGTGCTGCAGGATGGTGTCACAATGTATTCCTTCTTCTCTTTTGGGCTTCTTCTGAAGAAAAGGCGTCATTTTCTCCAAACTTTTCAGATTGACCCACTGGGCAATCAAAATTACCATGAGCTCACATTGTGGAGTCTGGCTGAGTTAATGATTTAAATCTTCCCAACTTCTAAATACCTTTCAAGCATTTAAACTGGGATATTATTTTTAACACTGAGTAGCATTCCAAGTGGAATATATAGATTTATCTTACTCAATTACTCAAATTACTCAATTACTGCATTTCTTAATTATTTTTTATTAATACTACTAATTATTAATTTGTATTAAAAGCCCATAGATGAAACAGCTGAAAAGAAGAGATGCAAAAGAAAAGAGCTGCATGGTTCTGCCTTCATGCCTCTCTCCTCCTTGCTGAGCATCATCACACAGCATACATGCACACAGTCACTCAGTGTGTTTCAGGCAGTTGTTTGTATTGAGGTGGGTGCAAGCACCCCCCACAAAGGGGCTGAACAACACCCACAGTAGGAGTGCGTGGCTGGGAACAGGGAAGAGAAACTAATAAGAAGATCCTCTGAGAGCACCAAGCTCTTACCATTCTCTTACTGGGCTGTAAAACGGTCTTTGCAGATTAACCTGCTGGCTGCAGTCATTCCAGCCTTCTGCCATAAGCCCCGCCATGGGCTTTCCTCCTTACTCTAACCCTTTGCTCAGCCCTGTCAGTATGCCGATACTTGATACTGGCACAGGTGAATGTGGTCTACTTCCTTAGCATCCTAAAGCAGTGTAATGAGTGATGAATCCAACAAGTGCTGGAGCCAGAAAAAGATAAAGGCTAATAACAGAGAGAAGAGCATGGCAATCAGCTGTTAGACAGGCTGAGGCTAGTGAACAGCTGCAGGGTAATGCCTCCGGAGTGGCCTGACGTGTCTGCAGATTACACTGCTGTTGAAAGAAGCACATCTCCCTTTCCTGGGTTTGTTTTCACCCTGGTGTTGACTGTTGGCAGAAGAACTTGTACGATAAACTGGATAGGGGAGATGATATAGCTGAAAAAAGAGCATTTTTTACCCCTCTTGGATTAGTTTAATTCAGATCAGTGCTACTGCTGAAAGAAATTTGTGTTGAACTGTGGCTTAACTTAGAGGCAATAGGAAATGTCTCTCTGAGTATAAAAATAAAGGCTGGGAAACTGGCTGATAGAAGAAGATGGGAAAATCAGATCAGGAAAGTCAGAGAAGCAAGGGTGAGTGAAACAAAATTGTGTAGTACAAAGTCTAATTAGGAACGAATAAGATTTTTCTGTTATAAACTGGAGTTATAATTGAAAGTGTCAGGGGAAGAAAGAGATCTGGCTTTATTAGTCTCAGGGTGACTAAAGCCATAAATGTGACACGGCAATGAAAAAAGTGTAAAGATATATCAGGATGTATTACAGCATTTTTAGGAGTGAAAAGAAAACAATAAAGGCAATGTATACGATACTAGTGGGATCTCATCTGGAAATCTATTTGTAGTTTTGGTCACTTGTGATCGAAACATGAATTCCAAAGGGAAGAGGTGCAAGATGGATAGCTAAAGTTGGGGAAATAGAAACTCGGTCTTACACAGGTATTAAAAAAAATTCTGATTATTTATACTTACAGAATAAAGAAATTTTACTGTCTTTTTGTTCTCACTGGTGGAGCGAGAATGTGTGTTTAGGCTGTAGAACAATGTTAGCAGAAGAACAAATGTGTATATGCTAGCAGTGATGACTTATTTTGTAGAAATGAGAGACAATAACCATCTGGGAGTGAGATTCTAGATTAGTCTGTAAATGTGCTGGGTTGATACTTTGTCCTAGTACTAGGAAGCAACTTGACCATTTTGTCACATGGAGTATATAAAATACATAATTGTAAAAGCTGTAAAAGCTGGAAACTAGACTTAGAAGTCAAAAGGCTCTTTCTTACTAAATTAAAAATTTTTAATCTTCCCCCCCCCCCAGTACCAGAAGTGCTTGGAGGGTAGAGGTAAAGTGGGAGGAACCAGGAACATACCTCTTTCATGAGAGGAAAGCAATTGGTTGTACTTCTAATTGTTATATTTAGTGAGGTTGAGGTTTATTTCCTAAGACATGAAAGACAGATTTTCTGAATAAAAGTTGTATATTGCAGTAATTCCTCTCTTAAGACTTCAAAGCAAAAAAAGTCAGGCTATATGAGGGTATGTATAATGAAAAATGTGGTCTTCTTTAGGCGCTGCAAGCAAATAAATAAATTTGATTTGTTCAGTAACTCGTAACATCTGTACAACTGATAAGGTAAACAATATATCTGTTTTCAATTAATGATTAAGTTACACTAAAAATAGATGGAAATGCAGGTTCCTTTTGATATCTTCTGCTTTTTTGAATTCATTACACCTTTACATCCAAAACTAAATCTTTTCTATGGTTTATTACAGCAAAATTTTGCATTGGTGATAGAGATGTTGGCACTTTTCTGTTAGAAGAAAGATGTGATTGTAGTGGCCACCGGACAGCTTCCTCCCTAAGACAGGCATGTGAACTGTTGCTTTCAGAGAAGTGACCAGCATAAAGAACATACATCATATATGGAATACATATATTAATCTAAAAACTTTCTTAAAAAGGCAAAGATGTCTTTGCATGGTTTTCTACATTTCAGAGTTTCCACCAAACTATACATACTCTAAGGTTTTATTTATAATAAAAATGTTTATCACCTTCATGTTTATACATATACATTCATTACAACATGTATCATTGCATCTTTAGTCCAGCCTTGCAGAGAACGGTCTGTACCGAGTAAATTCATAATCAACTTCAGGTGTGACTGTCAATGCATATGAAAAGAAATGAATTTCTATAGTTGCTAAGTAAATCCTGTTTTTTGTCTTAAATAACAGAGGAGTTGAATGCATCAGTACTCTAAACACTCTGGATTTGAACATTTTTGTTCACAAAAAAGAATAATGCATGTTTTTATCTGGCCCTAACTCTGCAAAGCACTTAGGCTCAATTCAAGAAAATATTTCTAGCCATGAGAGCCCTTTAGCACATGCTTAAATGCTTTGCTGAAGCATGCCCATTTAGAGCAGATTGCCGTTTAGTGTCATGAGAAATAGTCTACTCTTACTTACATTCTTACTCTTTCTTACTCATTCTTACTCTTACTTCCATCACACCTTCACTGCAGTTGATAGGTTTGCTTAATGCAGTTACTGCTACAAAACTAGAATGCACTTAGGAGTGTGTTTTACAAAGCAGTTCCTTTAACTCATAAGCTGTTTAGAGCACTACATGCTTTCTCTGTTTAGCGTGGGAGCCCCAGTCCTCATTTTGGACCTCTATGAAAGTAACAGTAATCTAGCTAGTAATTCAAAATATCTTTAAAGTGTGTAAGTATAATGTGGCTGGGGGACCAAGGCTGTTCATTTTTTTTGTCCCTTGCTACAGTGAATTTAAATTTATAAAATTAATATTAGAGTTGTCATTCTGTATTTAAAATGTATTTTGGCAGCACAGTGAAGTTTATGATGAGCATTAGTTTATGCTAAGCATTCAAAAACTCCAAGCTAGTTGTTTAATTAAACATCAGTGCTGGTCAATATTGTGTATCTGGAGGATAGACAGTGAGGTCGGTCCATTCCAGAGCAAGGTCTGACTCACAAATCCATAGTGGGAATGAAAGATAATATTGAGTATAATGTTTGTGTATAGTTTAATAAACCCTTTGTATGCATTTTGAGTTTGTTTATGAGCACAGAAGGGCATATATAACTCTCTGTGGACAGAGACTTAAGACTTGGTCTTGGGAAAAATTTGATCTGAATAATATTTCTGCAGTGTTCTTCCTTTGATTTGTGTTGTCAGTACTGGTTTTGTTACTATTGATTGTTAAAGAGATTTTGGTTCATTAGATAAAAAACTAATGGCAAAAGTGCAGATTAATTAGTAGTTTCTTAATAATAATTTATTTTAATTCTCTTTATCTCTTGTTAACATTCTCTTGCTTGTTTCTCTTAAAAAATAGTATTATACTGGAATAGGTGAAAAAGTGAGTGTTCACAATAGTATGGCTTTCTTAGCTTTTAAATTTTCTAACTGCAGTCAAGAATCCTGTATGATGTATAAGTGGCATTTTACTCTAACTACAGTGTTCTCATAAACATTAGTTAAGGAATAAAGATAATTATATTCATTTAAATTTGATAGATATAGACTTGACTAGGACATGTGGGTTCAGTCTCTTGACTTTTTCTTTAGTCCTCATCTGCTGAAGCACTGTGCATATAAGCTTGTTGATTGTGATGTGCCAGAAATCGTGACAGTAACAATAAAATAATTGAATTTTGTCCTTATTTGTCAGAAATAGTCCACAAACCCTATATACATGTTCAAGACTGAAAAAGTAGGACTCATGCAGGAGCCACAATTTATATGTATTACACAGCAGTCTTCAGAGCTGCTAACTACTGTAAATCTCTTTTTCTCATTCCTTCTTTCATTCTGCTCCCAGACACTCGCAGTTTTCCATGATCTTGCTGCTGCAGTCCTGGGCCTGGAGCAGCATCAATATTTCCTTGCATAGGGTCTTATAATTTTCTCTTTTTTACTCTTCTGATATTACTATTACTCTTCAGATTGAGGAATTTCGTTGTGTCTCCTGTAAAACACCAGAAAGGCCCTTTTGGCCATCACATCAACCCATTTACTTGATTCCGTAAGTTCATGTGGTACTTTGCATTTGATACATTTCCATATAATGTTCTGCTAGTACTGATCACCCCTACCAGAAAAAGTAAAACCCCAGTGATTTGGCTCATCAGTCAGTCATTACAGTCTGTCAAATAATTTTGCTACGTGTATGTGAGAAAGCAATATTATGATAGAAATAAAAGCAGAAGGTCTCATTGTGTGTCATAATAGCTGTCTATTTTATTGGAAGTGAAGTTTGATTTAGCTTCAGGAATGCTGGCCTATATATCTTTGCCCAGAAGTGTGAGAGAGGGGTCTCAAATGAATACTAAATTTTTTGTACAATGTCTGCACAACTTACACATGTAAAATTTTATAGTGATGTTTTCATTAGTTGTGTTTCTTTTGAAAGTAAAAGTACTGGAAATTGCTTGTGACTGGGATGACATCATGAATTAGAAAGGACATGAATTTAATCTCTTATAGAGGCAGCTGTGTCTGGTATTTTAATGTGGTTTTGGAAAGCAACAAAGGAAGGCTAATTAATGTGTTTATGTAAATTCTACAGATTACAGTGTTTAGCCACTGTCAATTCTTTACCACGGAAGGAAATGATGGTTGTCCTGTCCATGTCTGTTGCAGTGATTTAGGGCCTACCCAAACAAATAATTAAAAACCTGTGAATGCTCTGGTTACTAAAGACAAAAGCAATTAAAAAACAGTCTGATGAGAAGCTTCTGACAAAATAATTTTCTACTAAATGAAGAAAGAAAGGTTTCAGTTCAGGTGGTGCTAAGTAATTGAATTGCAAAACACAGTGTCACATTACTATGACCATAAAACAATAAAGTTTGTTCCGTGGTAACTGAAAAAAATTCTTAAGATTGAAAACACTGTCAAAAATGGATTTACCACCAAGAAACATATTTTGCTTTGTGGAAATGGTGAAAAGCTTTCTCTACTTGTTTAAAGGTCTTGTCCTATTATTTTGATTTTTGTATTTCCAGCAGTGGTAGTAACAGAGGCTGAGCCACCGGGAATAAGACTTCAGTGACCACCTACATTATTGGTACCATACTCAGCAGAATTAGAGCATTGGTCACATGCTCTTATGCACACCATGAGATGTGTAAACTATTGTTTATGTCTTAATTGGTTTGGACCTTTAAATTTTTAATCTGTAACATAGAAATAAACTTTCAGTTTTATTCCTCTGCAAATTGGTTTCTAAGAGGTGTATAATTTTAAGCATTCCTAATTATATTATTAATTCCTAATTATATTACTAGCTTTTGTTAAAATCAATGCTAAATGAATTGTCATAAACAATTGTAATTATATGAAGGAAAATATGAAATGTAAACAATTTATTTCTAAGGTTCATTTTTCACTAAGATTCAGATGGAAAAAACAGGCCATAGAAATTCTGTAGAAGCCAAGCAAACTCTCAGAAAATGAAGTTTTGCAAAGATGGTAATAGAAATTATGTTATGGATTTCTCAAAACACATATTTATGCCATAAAAATAATTCTATAAAAGATTAAGAGAGACAGAGGGAATAATTTTTAATGCTTCCTTTGGGTCAAATCTGGCTCATAGTTTTGGCTAAATATACCATTCAAACCAGATATATAGATATATAGATATATATATATTTTTTTTTTATTATTTTTTTTTTTACATTTCTATATACTGTCTGAGTTTCATTATAAACAGCAGTTAAATTAGCTTGTATTTAAAAATACCAAACTGGGCTTGGTAATCCCCCATGTCTCTTACAATAGAAGCAGAGGTCTCTATATTTTATTTTGTTCCTAGATGTACCCTCCATTGAAGAGATTTTTCTAAGTATGATCTCACTACTTATGTTTAATGGTGGCATGTCTTTCATCGCAAGGCAGCATTTCTGATTTATTGTAGTTATTTAATCCCTTTGCTGACACTCCAGGCTTAATATCTGATTTTTACTGTCTTATCTTGTTTTACATTCTGAAATTCTCCAAATGCATACAGTAATTCAGTATTGTTCAAAAGGCAGAAAACTGACAAGAACTAGCTCTTCTGACTGGGGAAATTATGATTTATTCCTTTTCAGTAGGTAATATTTCACCGGTGTTAAAATGGAGTGGGAATCCCGGGCTTAAATCTCTTTTATGGTACCCCAGTGAAGCCATCCTTTATACTTTGTTAAATGTGGATGCTGACGGACTTCATTTCACTAAAAATAAGAGTTTTGCTGTTGAGTTTTCCATATGCCAATAATATGGCAGTTGCAATGTGTTGCTTTATCATGGCAGAAAGATCAGTGTCATTGGGACAGCCTTGAGAATGGGGCACTTTGGCTGCCAGTTGAAATTAAGCCAAAGAATGAAACAAATACAAAAACTTGAAATGAGCTGAAATTTTCTTTTGCAGAGTGTTACATTTTTATGAAGTGAAAAATCAATATGTGGAGGAACGTTAATTTTACTGCATGTTAAAACTTTAATGGAGTGAGAGAGCTTGACTTAGTGCAGCCTTGGTTGGAATAAAGACAGTTGGGCTGAGTGTGCTGTAGTCCTCGGAGATTCTCCTTTCCCAGGTGTGTCATATTTAGGTTTTGTCTATTACTGCAAATTGCCACTTCATTGATTCTTGCTGATACTAAAGGTCCATAGATGACATCTCATTTCACTCTAAAATTGAAATGCCTTTAGATCACTTTCCATGAGAAGCTGTAAAGACTTTAAGTTTTGGATATCAAATGTGACATTGTTAAGTAGAATTTAAGTGTTTTAAGCCTCCAAAAATTTGATAATGTAATTATCCTTATTGTTTGATTTGACTAGACATAAGAACAGTCATATAATTGATCAACATATGGTAATTTTCATATTTGAATAAACCATGTGGTTTCTGTCTGCTAATGTGTATGCTGTTTGGGCTTGTCTTTGTAGCAGGTAATTTGCAATTTATCTACTATCAGGCTAATGCTGTACAGAGTCTGTTCCACAGGTAGTTGCTGTTGTGCATTTTTTCACTCCTGTGTGGTATAAGGGATCTCCAGATCTGTACAGGATTAGAAATGTATCTGTCACTAACATCTAGAAGACTTGAGCTATTAAGCTGAATTGTGAAATGGCAATTTTAACAGTTTGACTGACAAACAATGTTAAGTAGGATATTTTTTCAAGGAAAGAAAAGAATATGCTAATGTGGTCTAATATAACCATCAATCATAAATATTTCTTGAAGAGGAAAAAAATAGTTAAATTATTAGATGTCACTAAGAACTTTTACCTAGTTTGTATGAATTCATGTAATCTGGTTTTGGATGAGTACTAAGAAGACACAGAAACTGCATAAAATGTTTGTTCTTGTGTTATTTCCAAGGCAAATTCTGCTGGGTTCGTGTGTGTGGTAATGGGGCATGGGGGCTACAGTGTGAAAAGATTCTTGAATGTCCCCCAGCTCAAAGTCAGACCTGCCTTTGCACCAAGGCCGAGCCAATTAGCAATGGTGGCTGTGTCTCCGTGATAACGTGTTTAAGAAGGGGAATCTGAGAGGGGTGGTTGGAGTTGTGAGGAGGAGTTGAGAGGAGAACACCTGTGTGAACACCGAGGTCAGTGGAGGAAAGGAGGAGAAGGCAGGGAGGAAGGTGCCCCACTGCAGAGACTCCCCTGTATCCCATGGTGAGGTGGCTGGACTGCCCCCCTGCCACCCATGGAGGTCCACGGTGGAGCAGATGTCCATCTGCAGCCTGTGGAGGACCCCACACTGGAGCAGGTGTCTGTGCCTGAAGAAGGCCAGGACTCTGTGGGATGAAGAAGCCCCCACTGTCATAGTTCGGTGCAACATGTCGGGGTGCCCACGCTGAAGCAGCTCAGGGAGAGCTGCAGACCATGGGAAGGACTCACGTCAGAGAAAGTTTGTGGAGGACTGTCTTCCATGAGAGGAACACCATGCTGAGCAGGGGAAGAACGCAAGGAGTTCCCCCTCCCCCACCCCCAAGGAAAAGAAGCAGCAGGACTGACTTCACCCCCCATTCCTTGCCCACTGCACTGCTTGGGGGGGAGGTGGTGGAGAAATCAGGAGCAAAGCTGAGCCTGGGAAGAGGGGACGGGTGGATGGAAGGTGTTTTCAAGATGTGGTAATGCTTCTCACTGTCCTGCTCTGTCTGTTAAGTGTTAGTGTCTGAATTAAATTTATGTTCTTTCTTCTTCCCCTGTCTTTTGGACATGACAGTAATGGATGAGTCATCCCTCTCTGTCCTTATCTCAATTCTGGAGCCTTTTGCTTTATTTTCTCCTTCCCAGCACTGGGGGAGGGGGGGGGGGGGAAAGGGGTGAGTGAGCGGCTCTGTGGTGCTCAGTTGCCCTCTGAGCACAAACCACGACATAAATATTCCTGTATAATACCAGGTATCACTTTGTATGTGCATATGGGAAATGTGAATCGATGTCTGTGTTTGTTTGTGTATCTAGAAATGCTGTGCTTATTCGTTAGCGTGTGTATATGTATACACTTGCTGATACTTAACAAGACTAACATCACATTTTTAATGATTTAGAATTAATTGCTACAGTTGTTATAATTTCATTAAATGAACCATACAAAACAGGACTACCTGACCTCCTGAGGTTGTTTCTAATACAGCTACCTCTCATCAATGTAGAGTCAGCTTTATCTAAATTATATCTGACAGTTTTTTGCCTAAAGCACTCTTAATAGCTTTCAGTGACTGAATGGTTTAAGCTAGACTGTATTTCCTGAATTTACTTATGTGATAGCACAGGAGTCACTACCAAAAGTCTAAATTCATTAAATTGTGGTGTTTTTTTTTTTTTTTTGATTGCTATTAACGATTAGGCATGAGATTCAGTCATTCCATAATGACAATTTAAAAAAAAAAAAAAAAAAAGTTGTCTTCTCTGGCAAGATCTGTTATGATTCTAGACTCTATGTAATGGAGATAGTTTACAATTGAGTATTTTGCAGATGCTGCATTGCCATGTAGTTCTATTAGGCACAAATTTTCACTGTCACATGGTAAAAATCAAGACATTTTGCATCAGACTGTAGATGCAATGTCATCCAAACATACATAAGTCAAAAATCCCAAAAGGCTGTTGAGGATGATTCTGTGATGAACAAAAGTGAGGATGATGGAAGGTTTTTTTTATATTATGTTTATATTATGCATACATATATTTATATGTGTGTGTATATATAAAAATATTGTTCAAATTATGTATGTTCCAGTTACACATATGTTTGCATTACATTTATCTATGAGCTCTCTCTCTCTCTTTTTTTAATAAAGTAAATGTTTATATGTCATCTAAGAGATTAGGAGAGGATTGAGGAAGATGACATGTGAAATATTTTGTATTATGTATGTAAAGACCAAAGACAGGGAGGAATATGTAGGGTGTTCAGTAGGACATTGTATGTTAAAAGACAGAAAATGTAGGTACAATCTTGGAAAAAGCTTCTTGAGAAATATATATTAAGTGGTAATTATCTCCCAAGAGGTATGGTAAAAGTCCTATTGTTTAGCACATTAAAAACTTTACTGGTGAAATACTAGAAAATGCACAATGGAGAACAATCTTACTGTAGTGCAGAGACAGAATAGTTGGCCTACTACTTTTATCTGTAATACATATGATTCTATTTTTGATACTCAGATTTTAAACACCTCTTTTTAAAAAAGACCTGTTCTATAGACACTATTCTAGAAGAGTGTACTGGGAAAAGGAAGTAATGTACAAAAAAGTGTTCATTTCATGTGCGTTAATCAAATATGCACCCGGCATGCTAGTACTTTCCCAACAGTGAAAAACTGTCACTTCCCTACACTGAGGCAAAGAATATAAATGGGTAAAAGTTAAAAATTATTTATACACAATGTATTGCTTTGCTTTAAATGGAGTTAGATCCTTAGAAAAAATTTTCATGTGGCTTTTATACAGATATTTTAATATGAGCTAATGGAAGTCACTGGGACTGCACATGAAAAAAGACACTACAAGGATTTTATAAAGAATATCTTAATTAAAGTTATGATTTGGTAAGAGATTAAACCAGTTTATTTACCCTTAAGCACATGAGAAATTTAATTGACTTCAGTAAGTCAATAAACTGTTGTAAGGGAAGTATTTGGGTACATTGGGGCCCACTTAGCTATTGCTGAGATCTAGTGAGATATTTCCCTAACAGCATAATACAGTACTGGTACCTTCTTTATATTTGGGAAAGATGCATAAATGTGTTTGCAGCAGGCATCTCTTCTTTCTTTTCAGAAGACTATCTTCATAGTTATTTGCAGTAGGAACAGTATTCCTCTTTGTTGCATTGACAAATGTCGCATGACAAATCAGTTCAACCTTTGCCTTTTGGTTTTCTTTTTAGATCTCAAATAGCCAGCTGTGCTATATGGTACATTATAGGTGAGAAGGAAAAATAAAGCTTCGAGTCTGAGTACAGGTAATTTCAAGAAAAGTATAGTCCAATTATGTTTGCCACATAATTTAGGTTAGCCATTTGATCAAATAATTCAATCTCTGCAGAGAATAGCTTCATGATATATTTTAGAATGGCTGGTCAGTGAGTAACTGCCTTAGAAAATGGAAGAAGAATCACATCGGAAAATTTTAGATGTTTTTCCCTCCTAAGAGAATTCCATATGAGTAACTGTGTTAGGTTCAGCTTTGGAACCTCAGAGGGTATTTCTCTAAGAAGGTCAACAGAGTTGATTCAGTGTCTACTGCAGAGTTTCATCTAGAGCTCACACTTACTAATAATTGGGTTGGTTTGGCAGGTGGTCTTCCTTAATTCAGGATTAATATCTAATAAAATCTTCCTTAAAAAATCATAAAGTCAAGTTAAACCTGGATGTCTAAGTTTAAGAATTTCTGTTTCTTAAAAATTGTTTTATTTTGCTCACTTAGTACAGCTTAATTAACAGAAGTAGTAATTAACAGTAGACTAGGAACTACAAATAAAAAAGGCTAGCCCTAACTTTTATCCTTTTTTCTTTTTTTTTCTGCATAAACAGAATAGCAGAGGAGATTATCATATTATCTTCTGATTAGTGACTGTTCTGTCATTGATGAGTTGCTTTTTTTTTTTCCAAGTTTGGGCTTCATTATGTTACTCTTAAGCTTAAGTGGTTTAAGAACTGGATAACACATACGAGCCCTTGAATGTTAAGAAAATGAAAATGCAGCTATCCTGATTCAAAAAGTTATTTGATTAACAGTAATTCCGTATTAGCACACATGGCTATTCTTGCCAATGCTGTCTTTCATTGCCCCCCAGGCTTAAGGGGGCAGTAGATAAAACTGGGAATTGCCATGTGTTTTCCTATAGCCAAGTGAAATGACTTTGAGAATTTCAGTGTATAAATCAAGATTAATTCCTGGGCATGCATAGCGAGGTGATCCTGAGATCAAAACATTAAAAAAGAAGAATGTAATGCTCCTGATAAAAGGGAGTTTTAAAATATAATGGATGCATTCTATTAAAAATGTAATATTTGGGTGTTTTTGAAGGAGTAATGTTTTCTACGTGCAAATTAAAACTGGAGTAAAATTTTTCACTTTAAAATCTACAGTGAAAACATTGTGAAACAGTGAAATAGTTTATCGTCACATGGAGAAAACTGAAGAGATTAAAGAGTCTTTAGAGTAACATTAAAATTGAATCGGACTATTTGAAATTGAGATACACAGGCATCACTACAGACACATGGAGAAAATAAGTTGCGTGGAAGCAGGAAACATGAATTCTTATTTCAAAGTTCAGTAATATGTTTGAAGTTAATAAAGACTTCAGATCTAGGGTATGCTAATAATTTGATCCAGACTAGCCACAATAG
This sequence comes from Athene noctua, assembly GCF_965140245.1. Taxonomy (NCBI): domain Eukaryota; kingdom Metazoa; phylum Chordata; class Aves; order Strigiformes; family Strigidae; genus Athene; species Athene noctua. Next base: position 57,274,948 of record NC_134039.1, on the reverse strand, counting down.
TCTTGAACTGTAAAAGGTAATTATGTATGAAATATAATCAAAATTGTTTATAATACAGATAGTTCTTTCCTTGGGAAAAAACACTGATTATGCATAGTTCTTTATGGCTTAAAGGAAGAGTGGTGAGGATGTATAAATATTATGTGACTTGAGAAATTTAAATATTGTTAGTGGTATATGCTCAAGTCTGTGGAAAATTTAATTAAAATTTAAACATTTTTATCATTATTGCTAGTCTTGTGATTGAAACACAGTAGCTGATCTATATACTGCAATGTTATGCCTGCACCAAAAGTTTCACAAGTGCCTCTTTGGTCTTCTTTGCCAAACTAAAAATAATATATCTAGTAATTCTTGTGTTCACAGTATTTTACTTCTCTCACCTGGATAGTAACTGACTGCTGTAGTCCAGAAATATTTCTTTTCAACAGCAAAATAAACATATTCCTTGTTCCGTTAGTTGTAAGTACTTATGGTAACAGCAAAATGTATTTAACCTCATTCCTACAATCTGCTATTCTTCTGGTAGACAAATCTGTCCTTTAGTCAGTGGTGGTTTGGCACTGAGGGTGAGGTGTGAATGAGTCTATGACTAAAGATGAGGTTACTTGGATGCATAATATTCAGTTCAGCCAACTTGTGTGACTCAAAGTTGCAGTGGGTAAGTTTGAACTGACAGATGCTAAATTTGCATTTCATTTAATGTTTATGTATTTTCCTGAAGGTATTTTTGGTAGCATGTAAATAAAAGTGTCAAGATGTTTCTTACTAAGTACATTCAAAAGCGTTAAGCCGCTGGCATACGGCATAGTGTTTCAGCACATATTCACGTATTGATAATCTTTTGTGAGAGGTGTTCCACGTACTTGACAAGGCCCTAAAATAAAAACAGTAGAGTATGTTTTATGCATTGAAGTTTTCAGCAAAGTTTCTAAGTGTAATACCTGCCAAAAATATCTAGGACCAGTACCCTAGTGCGGACTAGTGGGGTTGTAGATGGAGAGGTGTGCAGCCTCACTGATGCTAAGCCTTTGCAGTACACACTGATTTCTGTGATTATTATCATCAGACACACTTGGGACTTCTTCCATTCCAAAAAGCTGTGTATTTTCTTCAGGTGAATTATAAATTTACAAGCAGGAATTTGAGAGTTTTGGGATAAAAGTAATTCAATTTCATTTTCCTTAAGTATGAATAAATATAATTTCATCTTACCAAAATTTTCATTAAAAGGCGTGAATATAATACACAATTTAGCCAGAATGAGAGTATCATCAAGACACACTTCAGATTTTCTCTGAATGAACGCTAGTTGAGCTGAATCTCTGTGTGAACTTACAATTTGGCCTACCTTTTTATCACTTTATATAGCTGCATAAAATTACACTATTTTAGAAAACAAAAAAGTATATATAAAATTAAACTATTTTAATAAAATCATACTATTTAAGCTAGATCTCCACTGATATAGATTAATACAGACCTTACAATTCAGCTACATCACAGAGATGCTCACATTTACAGTAGATGAAACTCGGTTTGTCATTTTATTTTTAAGATTTGTATCTGAAGAAAATATATCTTAAAAAAACATAGACCTTGGTTAATCAGGCAGATAGTTAATACCCAGTGGGTTTATAACTGAGGGGAATAGGATTTCAACCAGTCTTTTAAGAAGGAGAAAGTACAGATGATGCCAATTATTTCTTATTTAAGTCCTGAATATTTCCTGGTGGTATGTCTTTCTTCACCAGTTTAAGCAGGCTCTTACATTTGTTTTTTTTTTAAAAAAATGCTTTTTTGTATATTTATAAAAAAAAGTACAAATACCTGTTGCCCTTGAAACATTTACTATTAGTTTAATTTGATGTCCTTAGCAAAAAGGGAACTTTAAAATTAAACCTAAGCAGTATCATCTGTTAAAGGATATGTCAAACTTCAAAAACCAGAGCAGCTTGTATCTTTGAGCTCCTCAATATCTTTGAACATTATAAACACTAAAACATCTGTGCTTACTGAAACCACCTTTGTATATGTATTAATACAAGTTGCATGCTAAGTCAAAGCTACTTGCCTGGCTTTTGGAAACACTATTCTTCTGCAGGTATCATGCTGTCTTTTTGTTGACAGTTGATAGTGAAGTATGGCTTCCCATTTTGAGTAATCTTTCCTATAATAGAAATGCCAATCATTATCCACCTTCTTGCTTTGAATTACAGTAATATTTTGTTCTAGAAAAAGTCTTCCAGAGGTAAGAAAATGGGTTTATAGCAAACAGGTTCATTCTTGGTCAAGAGCTTTAAACCCCTGAATCTATTAAACCATCACAGCCCTTATAAAAGTTAAGTTGGTAATTAGTGCAAAATTTATCAGTGGCAGAAGATTTAGTAATAGTACAGTCTTGATATAAATATTTTAGTTATACAAAAATAATTGAAGGATCTTCATAATTCCTACAAACACAAACCCAAAAATATTTCTGTAGTTTCTAAATGCATTAAAGAGAGGACATCAGAATTTATTTATGCTGTAAATGTTATTTCACAGTTCAATCAGTTATCTTGCTGTGTAATAAAAGACCCTGAAATTAAAATGACCCCTCTTTGCAGAGTGTAACTGTAGGATTTCTTTTACTACGAGGTTGCCTTGATTTGATCTTACTCTTACTGAAACAGAAAATGATATCCAACTAATGCATCTGAAGTGGGTTTTCATACCATCCAGAGCTCTCTTGTGAAGTTAATGGCTTCTGCTTCTGGCCTCAATTACATCTTATGATTCTCCAATTTCATACAGTTTTCGTTTTCTTTCTTCTGTGATTTTTCAGTGTCCTTCTGGCAATATTCTAAACTGATCTGAAGCACATGCATCTGATTTAGCATATATTTACAAAACAAAACAGACCCACCCAAATTAAAAAATGTCAGGAATATGATTAATGTTTTGAGCTGTGTGTAGTAGTCGAGGATATCTTAGTCTTTTAAAGCAACTAACAGCTTGATCAAGAAAATCAATTTACAGAGGAACAGTGTAATGACTGCAAAATTAAATCTTCCAATGTTAAAAAAAATAATTTTCAGTCTGACCCAACCTAGACAACAGTCTTATTAGCTGAAAGCTAAATATCTGCTTCCTACCTGTAAATACTTATTAATGGTCCCTTTTAGTTAGTCTACATGCATTGTTTTTCTACCGCAAAACACTATGTCACACAAGTAAAATTTAGAAATGTGTGGTTTTTTTAACTGTAAAACCCACAGTGTATGCCTCATTTGAGGGTGATATGCATAATGTATAATGCAGACTGTTCATTTATATAGATTGTAAATTAATCACGCTCTTTTTTTCTCTTTATTTTTTATAAAATTTATGAAAAAACCCTTGCTTTTCCTGATTTAAAATTTACTGGTTTTAATAATTAAAAAAAAAATAATGGGGGCTGATATTTATAGTGTAATTTTATTCACTAGGCAAAAAAAGTCTGCAGCTGCCAAAATGATAGATCTCTGATTATGACATTGTAACATAAAAGCATTTTATATTTAAGAATTCCCTGCAAATCTTGTGTGCACAGTGTTTATGTTTGCAGCCCCTTCCTGGCGAGTGTGAGTTCTTGTCTTGGAGTTAAAAGTCCTTAAACTTTATTCTTCTCTCTGATTTCAGAATCAGGTCTGAACTTTTATGTTTATTTGGGTGTATTTACTTCTAAAGTCTTTTGTCTCCTGTCTTCTCCCAGTGATATATTTTTTTTCACTTTTTACTCTGAAGACTAAATGAAGTGGGGATTTAGACCTCTACTTGGAATTCTATTTATTCAGTGGATCCCATGATCCTAGGTATAGTTTTATTTAATTTTGTCTTGACTACTTCAGTTGTGTTATCACCACTAATTTCTATATCTGCAATAAAGAACCAGGAAGGAACAAGAAAAGAAAATTATGGTAAAAATTGAACAGTGAATCTGAATGATTGCTTCATAAAACATTTTTCTGCTTACACTACGGATTTAAGCGAGATAAATAATATTTTTTTCTTTCATTATAGCATCTACTGAGTTCTGATGAGAAGAAACAATAATTTAAAAAACTTTTTTAAAAATTATGGGTTAGATTAATCTGATTCAGCTTAGTTGACAGCTTCTGTAATAGCAAAGATGTTTCTTGTGAACAGATGCTTCTCACTGAAGTTTTAGAATGGCTCAACTCTTCTTCATTGCCTTATTCTTGATTTGGACACTGATCTGTTGTTAATAAAGATTGTTTGTATCCTAGTACATAAAACAAAAAAAAAAGAAGTCTCCCCCAATATTCACACTCGAATCCCAACTGCACTTCCTACTCAATTCTCACTTTCAAATCTGCCAATGGCCTTTATATTCCTGACCTTCCTTTCTTAGGAGGTTGAACGATTGCAAAGATTGTTAAGACAGTCATGATTCTAGCCCACATCTTCAGATCGACTTGACCAGTGTTAAGAGTTGAGCACTCTTTTGTTTTTGGTCAAAACTGAGGTGGCCATTTGCTTGTTACTGTTTTAGTGACAGCTGGTGGAAAAGTTTATTAAATACTTTGTCCCTTTCTCAGCACTCTCTCTGTCAATAGCCTTTCCTCTCTATTGAATGGCAAGTCAATATTTTCGTTGTCTTTTTCTCACTGCTAGTGTATTTACAGTTTGGTTTTTTTCATGTTAATCTTGTTTCTTTTTCTTATTTGTATTCCATAATGTGTGTTGGCCTTTATTACTTTGTCAATGTATGTTCTTTTCTACTTGTCCTGCTTTATTCTCATTTAACATGAGAATGAAATCTCCGATTTAGTGGAATTCCAGCCTTTCTCTCCATTGGAAAAAAATTACTCTTTGACCCTCTCTTCTTAACTTCTTTTTTCTGTCTTTCCACTGATTCATCTAAATTTGTTTGCCTTCTTGAAGTTCACTGTTTTATTTATTCACTGTTCCCTTTTAAAGGAATGTGAATTCTATAAATTAATCATCAGTCTCACCCAAGTTGCCTTTCAACTGCCATCATCTTCTCAACCAGCTTGTTACTTGGGGATAATATCCAGTCTAGAAGAACCCTTCTTCCAGTTCCTTTTTGTAGCTCTTATTCAACTATAGATACAGAATATGTGTGATACTGTATAACCTTTAAAAAACATATAGTAGTTTTTAAAAGCCATCAGTTATTTTGCAGACTTTGCTGGCCATTATGCCTTTTCTTGTATTCCTTTTCCAACATCTGTCCTGTTAGTTAGCAAGTGGCCTTTCCACCAAACTTTGTGCTTTACTTGGTTTGGCTAGCTGGCAAAAATCTTCATCCACTTCATCACGCCACTGCTTATGTTAATTTATTTTTTTTAATTTTTATTGTCATGACTTGTTCAAAGTGTATTCCTTTATCCTGAGAACAGGCCTGTACCGTTTCCAATCAAGGATTCTGCTAATTAGGGATTTACTGCTATTGAAAATGACAGCAGTTAACAGCCTTAGCAGCAGTGGTGGTAACAGCAGCTGTCAGTTGTGTGCTGGATCATGAATCCTATTTTATGAAACTCTGTCCAGTATAACTGTTTAAAACTTGCCAGAAATGCTCTTTCAATCATTTTGATAGTTGTGGAAAGTTATTTTCTTTGGTGTATATGACATATTTTATAGAGGTCTTGCTTGCAGATGAACACTTCTTTCTAGTGCTTTTCAGGAGCATACTTTAGTGTTGAAATCAGTAGACACTTCTGTGAAAATTCTCCGTACTGAGCTGTACTTTAGCAGCAGCGAAAATGAGCTGCTTCCCCCCTCTAATTTCAATGTGAAGGTAGTGTGCCTGTAATCACGCCCACTGACTGACACTGAGGTTTGGATATTGCAATAGTGTTGTCTTTGGTGATAGTGCATGTTTCTATTCTGTATTCCAGTAACATGTCTCAACTCTTAGGTGCTATGAGAAAGACAGAATTTTTCATTCTTTTTGCTTTACTGTCAAGGTTAGTGATTTCCATGGGTACTGCTTCTTATCTGTCCACCGGGAACCAGGAAAAAGTGTGTCAAGTGCTCATTTCACATGGGCCACTAGACAGCCACCAGATGTCCTGGGCGAATTTACATTACTCTTTTCAGTAGCAGTTTCATACCTGCTCAAACATTTATAGTTTGTGCCTGTACCATTAGCTAGTGGTTGGTTTTCAGACGTGATAGGAACCATTTGGCTTGCACTGTGAGTTATTGACAATGATATGAATTTTATTACCAGTGTTCCTCATGTACCTTTAACCAACAACTCTGACATCTGCATATGCAAGCAGTGGATCACTGCGTAAAAGAAGAGTGATCTGAGCCTGGTGCCAGGCTGTGACCTAGAGGCTGAAGAGCACAGTATGCTATTATCTTTCCTTGCAGCTATAAGGTTCTATTCAGGATTTTACTTTGATATTTGTCCTGTCTCTACAGATTAAGCAGTTTACTTTTTTCTGCAGTGTCACCATCAGAGAATAATGTGCTTTGTTTGTTTTCTTCCTTGCCTTCAACCTTTATTGCTATCTAGTAATGTCATTATAATTTATTTAAAATATATTTCCTCATGTGCTTTGTATGTCTCATAATATAAACACAATTGAAAATACACTTTAAATGATTGATGTTGCAGTACAAATAGAAAAATAAAGTGGTTTTGGTCTCTAAAAGTAATGAAGTAGCTGATTTAATACAGTGCAAGTCTTTAGTGAGATCACATTGTGTGGTAAGCCTCAGTATCAAAACAGAATCAAATACATGATAAATATATCCAAAACTTAATTATCATAGCTGTTCAAATGTGAAAATAAAGACACTGAAATTGTTTTATTTCCATGACAAATAATGTTTGTATGGGTGCAGAATCATAACTTCAAAATAGTAGTCTTACCTGTGAATTCAGGTGTTTTCACAATATGATTAACACTTCTATTTTGAGAGGTGTATTGCCTGAGTGGCTAGAGGCATTATTATTTGAATATTGACACTGACTGTGTCAGTGTTCTTTCAAGCCATGTATTCATTGCATATGGACTCTCTCTCACATATGATACTGAATAAAAAAAAAAAAAAAAAAAAAGGGCTAGAGTCTCAGGTAAGATACTTTAAACTTTTCTACATATTCCCTTTGAAATGTTGCAATTTGTCAAAATATCGTGGGCTTGTCAGTGACTTTCAGGTCATAACTTCAATTATTTTCTGATCTAAAGTTGTGATATGGTATCTCTGAAACATATCTACTTTTTATATTTAGTTTCTTCATTATTCTTGCTGAATATGTTTTACATATAATTCTTTCATGGCTAAACGGGTACAGAAGAAACAGTCTTCAGATCCATAGAGTGTGTGTGTATAGTGGGGAAAAAAAGGGCACAAATGCTTTTTTTCAAGCAGGTTGCTATTTCAGTTGCACCTGAGTCTTCATGAAGGTCTTCATTAGCTATAATAAGATTCTTTAAGTGTCCTACCTGTTCTTTCTCAGGTCAAGAGAAAAATACATGAAAAGCTTTGATTTTCCTCCATCCTTCTCCGCCTCAACCCAAAGTTATTTTTTACTGAGTTAGACTATTGTCATTGAATTCCCATTTTAGATTCTTCTTTGTCTTTCATGTTGGGCATGCCTTTTACAACGTTTCTCTGTACAACTTTTGCCAGAGCAGCATGTCAAATAACAGGTGCGGTTCAAAAGTTAAGAAAAAAAATTTCTAAATTGAGAAAAAGAAATAATTGTATTACTGATGCACATGATCTTACAATCTTTAAAAAAGGAAAGAAAAAAAAAGGTGAAGATTTCCTAAGAGAATGAGAAGCATGTGGGAAATTTGAGATAAGTATTTAATGCTTTCTTCTTTTGGAAGTACCTCTATTAGTCAGTAGTTACAGCAATGCTTATAGAATACTTTAGATGCGTTTTGAAATGCTCTCTTTGCATGGGGATTTTATGGTTAATTACTGGTGTTGGTTTATTTGTGTATTCTTTAGAGGATAATTATTAACCAGATTCAAAGGTAGTGACAGCTGCAATGATTGTAACAGCTAGTTTGTGAAATTTACAGACCAAATAGTCCTGAAAATATTGTGACAGTTTGCTTGCTCTAATATAATTTGCTACTTGTGCTCGTTATTTCGGAACTGTATGCAAAGTAAGGAGTGAGTAGAAAGCCACTATTATAATAGTGGAAATAACACATGTATTATAACTGGCAAGGTATTTTTTTGTGTTTACGAGATGTAATTCAAGAGTCACATTCAGTAATCTATTATCAAATGATACGAAACTTTTTTTTTCCCCTTTGGGAGTGTTTGTACAATTGTGCAGGAAAGAAGATTATAGGAGATTAGAGAGCTGTTGTACAGAATAGTTTCATCAATATTCAAGCTACTTGTCACATATTTTGTCAAAGTTTTTAAATTCCTGACCTTTCAAATTTTTTCGCTTTAAATGTCATTAGCTATTAAAGAAGATGTCTTTAACAATTCTATTGAATGCAGATCTTTATACTTTTCCTATTTGTTGTAAATCTGTAATTTGAACTGACATGGTTAATCTTAATATAATCTAAATAAGCATTCTCAATGCTTTCAGAAAAGCTGATCCCTTTAATTCATTTCATATTGGGATGAAAAAATAAGGCTGATAAAATCAGAAGTTGCACTTGAAAATTTTGCAATTTTGGTCTCTGAAATTACCATCTCGTGTTTGGGATTTTATCACTGGGTAGTAATGCAAGTACTTACCATTCCTTTTATCTGCCTAGGTGTTTAAAGTTTGAAGAAAGAAAAAGGGCATAAATGTTCTGTTTTTTGAAGTTTCTCTTGAATTTGCTTCTCATTCTTGGTCAGTGGAAGAAGAATCCCTAAGACCTTAGTAGTAATATACCTCTCTAAAAAAAGTTCTCTTTGACTGGGAATCCCTGTCAGCCACCTTTCTTCCACTGCCTTTTAGTGATTGAAGGTTTTGTCTCTCTGGGAATACCTGTATGAAATTTTCCTTATAAAGGTCCGAGACTCAAGTGGTCTAATTAAAAACAAGATTTATTAACAGCACAGAAGCTGCCCAAGATTAGAAGAAATGTTTTGCATAACATATCTAGACTGACACTCTGTGAAGTTCATCTAGATAGACCTCCTTAGAGTTTAGTTACAATGAATAAAAATACCTTACATTTATAGAAATTTTTTTCTTTTTCTTCTCTGACTTTCTTTTTAGGCAGCTTAGTTGCAGAAGTCTTCCCTTTTGAGGGATTCAAGCTTTCTTTTTCTTCCTTTTATCTTGCTCCTTTATATTTTGACCTTTTATGTTGTTATTAATTTTCCAATTGTTGTATCAGGTCACTGTTAGTGTATTTATGTCTTCCAAAGAATAATTTTATATTTACATAAAGAAGAATTTTATTTATTCTTGTTTATGTCACTCCATTCCTGATAACAGAATTCAGCATCCTTTAGAGACTCTTGTTCAAAGTAAGTAACACATGTGTGTTGGGATCTGGTCACATCTGCAGTGTGGGTTGTCTGCAAAACCCATGTTTGTCTCTGACAACTGAGTGGTCTTGAGCAGTGAATGAAGGAGTGATTTAGCAGAGCCAACTTGATCAAACCCTTGCTGCTAAATGATAGCATCTTTGTTGACTTTATTCACTATTGCCAATAGGATTCATTTTCTTTGCCAGAGAGATGTCACTTAAAGACATCCAGATATAGTGTGATGTTACAGGACCTTTCAATACTTTTTTCTGTTTTCCTATTTCTACCACAATGACTTCAGGAAGAATATGGAGTGATGTTATTCCACTAAAAGCCATGGTAGAATTCCGAACTATATGAAACGGGAGAACAGAATATGAAATATTTTCTCCATATTCACTCACCTTGAAAATAGCTGTCTTCCTGGCTTTGAGGAGAAGTGTTCAATTGGGATGTTCCCAGAACATATGCCTAAAATGCTTTTTCCTTGTCTCAGGGCTATTTCTTAGAGGAAGGAAGTATTATTTCTGAAACCACAAATCTCAGGACTTAGAAAACAAAATAAAAAGCATAATACAATTTCTGTATTGAAAAATTAGTTCAGTTTTAATAAAATTAAAATAAAATAGGAAAATAGAAATACCATAATGGCATAATTAGTGTTTTATTTCTGATTAAGATGAGTATCTTTATCTGTCATATGCAGAGCAAGATATTGTCTCTTTGCTCTCCTTCACATCTCATTGTTAAATATGTTTAGCATTTACATACAGTGCATACAGTTTAGCTCAGTAGTTCATAATTGGTGAGGTCATTTCAATGGCATATGTGATAGGTGGTAAACCGTCTGTTCATCAAATTCAACGAACTGTAATATGAACTATTGCATATTGTGTAATACTAACAGCAAATGCTTAATTGAACTAACATGATAGTGTAAAAAAAATAAAAAAAGTGACAGGAAGGGTGGGGGAACAACAAGAGAGGAAGCATCTGTATGTCAGAAGATGTGGAGAATTGCAGGCGCGTAACTGAATAAAACAGGAGGATGTTCACGGCCATGAATCTCATTATGCAAAGAGATTACTGGGCCTAGACTGATAAGAACTCTGCAAACTCAGAGGATCATCACATTCCAAGCCAAAGGTGAAACGTACACTGTGAGGAGGACCTACGGCCTTCCTCCCAGAAGACCACCCCCCACAATTTGAAGACCCCTGACCGTAGTTTTAACAACTTCTGCGCAAGCGTAAAGGACTGATAAGCTAATTACCATACGAAGCAGGAGTAGGCGGGTTCAAGTAATGAATATGTATATGTGTATAATGACTATGTAATACTTTGTAGTATAAGGTTTAAACAGAGTGCCCTGGAGGGTGCGGTCCGTTCTTGGAGTACGAGACTCCCCGGCCGCCCAGCGCTGTTTTGCTTGTTGCCGCTTGCTAAATAAAGAAATTGGAAACTCTGACTCAGCCAAATTTAAGAAGTCAGTTTATAACAGCATAGAATAAATACATGGAATCACATGTATAGATTCTACTGGATCTACCCAGGCTCTGTGTGCTGTACTCCTCAGGCTAGGGTGGACACGCACCAAGGTGGCAGCAAAACCAGCTTCAAGACAGAGCAAAGAAGCTGAACTTGGAAAGATTCAGATTATTGCCATCTTTCTCAAGAGAAGCTACAATAAGTTAAGGACCACTGACTTAACTCGTAGGTATCCAGCTGGCTGGGCTATAATTAAGGTATTCCTAGGCAGAAGTAGAGATGCGGTGTATTCAAACTATATTCTCAATATTGTTCTCTGTATAAACATGATTGGCTGATTTTAGAACTGAACCTTTAAAAAAAACAGTTGAACAGAAAGTCAGGCATTCATGATATTGGAGCTCTAATTGTTGTGGGAGTGCTTTCTAAAAAAAATCCATGCTTTTTTCTCTTCCAGTAAAGACTTATGATGACTTTCTATCTATCTTTTGTTTGTTAGATGTATGGTTGTAATTACCCCCCCAAGCACTCAGATACACCTAAGCTTTGTTTTACTGAACTTCTCATTTTATGTCTTAAGGTACATTTTCTGTTGAAATTTCTTAGCTATTTCTATGTAAATAAGTAAGTTTTCAGTAATTGCTCTAGAATAGCCTGCTTTCAGCCCGGTAATCCAATCTAAGTAGCACTTTTTTTTCTTCATTATCCACTCATAATGGCTTTTGAGGTCAAATAGTTCGATCCATCAACATTACTTTCCTATGTAATAACAGAGAAGAAAAGAAACTTTGTTCTGAGGATTAAATACAGATATTTTTTAATAGCACACAGTGTTAGTCATGGCACAACAACTGACTAGGGAGCAGAAAATAAGCTTTTAAATGCAAAGAAAAAAAGGATCTAAATTGTTTGCTTCAAACGGGCATAGGAAGAGAAAAGAAATATAATTGGGATTTATTTGAGATGGGAGACCAGAACAGTATATTGTACATCAGACAGATAAATAACCAGGATATAATACTTTTGAATTTAGCTCATAAAGGTGTATCTTCCACCACAGAACCAATTTAAAGCTATTCAGAGTCAGTGGAGAGCTTTCACCCACTCTGGTGGAGTTAAATCAAACCTATGTAAAGGATGTCTGTGCTGCTACAAACAGCAGTCATATGTTACATCCAGAGAATGCCTACCTTGAATGGGAAGAAATGCCTGTTTAAGGCCCTCCCTCAAAAAGAAGTGACACTAATCTAAATTAAATGGATACTTAAATCAATTTAATTAGATCAGTGTAAGTTACTCCATGTATGCATTTGAATATATTGCAACTGATCTATAGCAAATGAGTTTACGATGTGGTCAGTTGCCTAATTTGTGTGTGCCAATAAGGCCAAAGACTTCTTGGCTTGCATCAGAAATAGTGTGTTCAGCAGGGACAGGGAAGTGATCTTACCCCTATACTCAGCACTCTCTACAAAACTACACCCTCCCTACAACAAGGACATTGAATTACTCGAGTGTGTCCAGAGAAGGGCAATGAAGCTGGTGCAGGCTCTGGAGCACAGGTCGTACGGGGAGCGGCTGAGGGAACTGGGGGTGTTTAGTCTGGAGAAGAGGAGGCTGAGGGGAGACCTCATCGCCCTCTACAGCTCCCTGAAAGGAGGGTGCAGAGAGCTGGGGATGAGCCTCTTTAACCAAGTAACAAGTGATAGGACAAGAGGAAATGACCTCAAGTTGTGCCAGGGAAGGTTGGGACTAGATATTAGGAAGCAATTTTTTCCAGAAGGTGTTGTTAGTCATTGGAATGGGCTGCCCAGGGAGGTGGTGGAGTCCCCATCCCTGGAGGTGTTTAAGAGTTGGTGTGACCTAGCCCTTAGGGATATGGTGTAGTTGGGAACTGTTGGGTTGATGGTTGGACTGGATGATCTTCAAAGTCTTTTCCAACCTAGACAATTCTGTAATTCTGTAATTTATCTATAGATATTGCAATGTGACTTTGTATCTACAGTTGAGATGTTATGTACAAGTCAGTTATATTCCTTTAAGAAGAGCATTGGGTGTAGAACGCCTGAAAAATAATTTTGAGAGGGTAGACAGAGGAAATAACAGTGTAACAAGAAAAAAATTTCAATTCTCAGAATAGACATAAAAGTAGACCAGTTAAGGAGACCTGTATTTCCAGATGGTACCATGAAAAGAGACATTTTATTGAGTCATTTCACGTTGTTTTATTGGTCATGTCTAAGACCTTTCTTCTAGAACTGTAGATTTGGCACCTTTCAGTGTCCTAAGAGGAGGGAACACTGGGTTGAGAGAGGAACTCCAAGAGCAGTCTGCAAAGTCAGCAGCAAGGAAGAGGCTGTTATTCATAAATACTTCATGTATGTGCTCTAGCAGGGTGGAAATGCCATGTTATTGCTAATAATAGAGCCTTACTTGCATTTTGAAAAGTGGGAAACTTGAGTTTTGCCAGTATATATTGAGACTATTATTTGATGAAAAAACATGGGAAAGAATGGGAGATATTTGCAGAAATGATTGCCTGAATGTTGATTGCGAGAATGATACCTTGTACTGGTGTATGTAGATTATGTGTGTTTATGTTAACCCATTGCAAGCTTGTAACTGAGGTGTTGCATGTTGTCTATACAGCCTGTGCAGATTCCTGCAGAGGGTAATTCAGACCTTCTAAGCTAGATACTGAAGAGTCTGACAGTGAGATAGTATCCCTGAAGGTCTAGATGACAGATATCAGAAAGTGATACAAAATGTCTCATTTGATGTTCATTGTCGTTCATGCAGTTTTCATGAACTCTTACATATTTTACTGAGTGTTCGTGTAGTGTGGTCAGTGGAGAAGTGGGAAGTATTCATGAATATACATGCATATTTAATAACTACACCTAAGGGTATCTTCCTGCTCTAGTAATTGGTGTTTCACATTCCAGCTCCCGTACTTGTGATACAAATTGTGTCAGATTTGGCAGTCAGAGTAACTGCACAAAAGATAGTTCTGGAGGCTGGAGATGCTTGGCGTTTCAAATACACAAACACGCACACTTCTGTTTGAAGAGTGCACAGCCAAAATTTCATTAGACTTTTATCCATGGGAGACATTTTTCTATTACGTTATCAATCTGGTAACTACCTTCTGTTCTTTCTCCCACAGAAACCTTCTTAGCTTGATCCTGTGGAGTAGCTGTTTTGTGCCAAACAACTGCACAATCTGGCCTTAAAGTTAGTTTAATCAGTCCAAGCAGACTTCTTTTAGGTCAAGAACTGATTTTCCCATGGTATAAAGCCAACCTGTTGCCAGACATTGTCACTATTTTTGATTTAATGAGAAAGCCGTGCCATGAAGAAGACAACAAAATGCTCTTTGACACCAGTTTTGATTTAGGATTATCTTGTAATGAAAATAAATAAAGCTGCCTTCAACCATGGGCAGATGAAGAGAATGCAAAGGTAATTTTGTGCATTTCAGTTTCCTCACCCTGTAGCCTACCCTTTCCACAAGAAAGTAAGGAAATAATTGAGTTTACATACAGATTATTGCAGTGGGATTGTTATGAGGATCCATCAAAATCACTTGTCTCAAAGATGCTTCACTATAGTAGTTGTTCACATGCAACTATTTACCAATACAAACATGAAAATATTTTTCTGACTAGGAAAATTTTGTTCATTATAGCAGCAGTTGGAGCTGTTTTCTTATCCTCCAATGATATTTAGGTTCCAGAGGGAGACTTGCAATGCTTAATAAACCTTAAAGAGAAATGACAACATGGCTTCAAATGGCACTTTGGAGAAAAAGATGCAAAGAACACGACTTTGGAACATGGATCAGAAATATTTTTCTTTTCCTTCACTATGTTGCATAAGGTGGCTAGAAAATGGACAAAAACATTACAAAATTCTATTGATTGTATTAAATGCTTAGAAAGTTTAAGCATGAATATGTATTTTTAAAATATCAGAAGCAAGTTTCCACATTAAGCGCTTGATATTTAATGCTTTTTTCCTCTGTCAAGTCTGTGCATGAGAAAGAGGGAGAGAGAAAATGATACTAATATTTTTCCTCTTGTGTGATGTTCTGATTTACTAGGACAAATCTTCTTTTCTCTACAGAAGCACATATGGCAGAAGGAAGCAAAATAAATCTGGTTCCTCTTTGTAGAACGGAACAGGATGTAGAAAGCTTATGTTAGAGTATAAGAGGACTGCAGCCTTTCACATTAGGGACATATGCTTGAAGTGGATCCATCTGTACTGCCATGGAGACATGTTATCGGGGCTCTGTGACTGCACTGGGCAGGAGCCAAGGCTGCTGCTGCTCTCGTCAGAGACTCCAGCCACCTTCCAGTGGGTGCTTGGAGTGAGTGAAAGTTCTGCACTCCACTGAGGGCTCCTTTGTCAGACCAACCTTCTTCAAATTGATGTTTAGTTCACTGTGTTTTCATAGATTACTTTTTAAATTGTCCTCGCATACTTCCTGTGAAAAAAACAAAATATCCATTCTTGAGATGAGACCCAGTGCCTTCCAGGAATATATTTTCATGGGTGAATTTTGAACCTCTTTGTAGTAGAGAATGTTAATGGAACCTCAGTACAGAACTGTTAGTTTAGTGTGCAGTTGTAATATGTTATCTGAGCTGAAGATCATGCACACTGCAGAGCTTTAAAGTGCCAGGCAAATAGGAAGCAGGAACATTTCTTACTCTTGAACTTCTCTAGCCTTAAGCCAGTGTACTTAGCATGATATTATTAGCACTTTATTTTAATAAAGAATTATTGGACTATGGGTGAAAAAAGTGATTCAAATTCAAAAATACTGAACTGCATGAAACAACTGCCATTTACTGACTGTAATTGTCTTTGGTCAAGGACCTTTTGAGGTAGTTTGACTCAAGTTCAAAGCACACAGTTGTTGATTAAATATCATCTTTTAGTCACAGGGAGAAGGAGGTTTATGTTTCTTGTTAGCAGGTCATCCTGCTTTTATTTATTTTTCTTTCCATTTTTCTTGCCCATGTTGTCATTATGAGACCCAAGCAATTGCTGTAGCAGAGCAGTTATAATAACATAGGAAAAGAAATTCAATCATATTTGTATGTATACTGCAGAACTGACATGCTTTATTTTGACTAGCTGCTTCCCTGCTGTTTTCCAGGCATTGATAACATACTTCTATATATTATCGGAACTGCCACAGCTGAGGATGGTATGGATTAAACTTTACTACAGTATAGTAATAATATGAGATTGCTCTTTCAGTGTGCTGAAATAAATGTTTTCATTACTGCCTTAAAATAAATGCATTTGGTGCCTTGAAGGTTACAATGCAAGCAAACCCATAAAGCTATCTTTAGAAGCCTTCAGTGCATGGAAATGTTTTCTTCTTCTTCCCAGTGAAATATTTTACCCTTTCATTTGCCACAGTTTCTGTCCTATGCCACTCTTAATGCCAATAAGCACAATTTTTCTTAGGGCCAAAATCATCCTTCAACACTGATTGCTTTCTGAAGACTCAACAGCTTACTATTTACATAGTCACAATCTGTTCTACTTTCAACGCACTGTGCTGCTTAGTCCAATCTTGTTCTTAAAGCAGAGTCATGGGGACTATCTCCAACTCTGAAACACAGGTGCACACCCCAGCCACATCCCTGTTCTATTTTAGATATGTCCTAAGTTCCCCAGAAAGGAAACCTGGGTGCCTGTGCCAGAAGGGACATCTGCTTGTCACCAACTGTAGATGATCAGGAGACCAGAACTTCAGGACTGTTGCAGAGGGCACCTCTCCTGCTCTAGACCTGATGGTCAGGACCTGTCAGTCTTGATCAGAATACCAGAAGGCATACTGAGTGCACCAAAAATGCCTATCTCTGTGTCTGATAATAAACTGGATAATAATAAACTCTCCAAATACTGAAAAGAAGAAAGGTACATATGGATCTACATCTGTAGTGTAGGCTGAGAAGATTGTTTCCCTGCCTGATTTTAGGAAAAAAAAAAAAGCATATTCATATGCTCAACGATGCCCTCGATTTCTTCTTTCAGCATTGTCTGTAATACTGTATTGGAGTAGGCGTAACTGCTCCACCTGAGGCAGAAACCTTTTTCCCAGTGGTGTCTTTAAATAAAAGACAGTCTGTCCTTCTTCTGCTTCAGTGACACTAAAAAATTGTTTTTTGCAATCTCCATAAGAAATGTGTGTGTCTGTGTTGGGGTGGTGGTGGTATTAATCATTGTTCAGTTTTCCTTTCATGGCCTTCATAGTCAAATCATCCTAGTTTCTTCTGAGACTACAAGCCCTTCAAGCAAAGAAAAACCTTTGCTTTGTGTGTTGAATGGTTTATAGATTACTGGGAAAAGTTACAGAAATGGGCTAACTACATATTATACAAAACAAATGCATCGTGGGAGTAACTCCTTTTTACATAGGCAGTACAGGAGTTTCTAACTGGACGTATGTCATTCAAATAGAGAAAATATAGAAAAGGTGAGTCAGAATAAAAAGAGTCAAATTATTTTCTCTTTAGAATAATACTAAAGAAGTAAAAATATATAGGTAAAGGTACAAAATGATAACCACAGAAGTGACGGAAACCACATCTTAATTTATTTTCAAGCTCTCTGATGAATAAAAGGTCTTCTATTTTAATCTTACGAAGTCTTTGATATGTCTTGGGAACACTGCAATTAAAGTTGAGCAAAACATTGTCACCCAGTATGATGCTCTTATTGTAAATTATTAGGATTTTAAAACTTAACTCTTCTCCATTACTAAAACTTAACTCTCAAGACGAGAGGAAAAATCCAACCAATTTTGGCCTTGTAAGATTTGAAGTTAGTTGTCATCTCTTGTTTGGCTAAACACTTGCATGAGCTGGTCTTCATGAATCATCAGCTTTTCAGCTGGTAGTCTGTTTACATGTCTGCAACAAATTCCTAATTTTCTTTCCTTTTTTCTTCTTATTTTTTCATTTTTTATTTTTACTTTTTTCTCTCCCTTTCACTTTCCTTGTCATGTGAAACTCTCAAAGCATCTTTAAGCTTAGAGTATCATGTATTTTCTTTTACATGCAAGCTATTCAGTTTAGACTTCAAGGTTTAATAGAAGCTTTACTTAAGTCTGATCCGCTTCTGCTTTCATATATGTTTACCATCTCACAAGGAAATCACACAGAAACTCTGAAATGCAATATTCATTATTGCTGTATCCATAAATTCCTTCCAGATAATATAATTTATACATATATTGAATGTACTACAGCATGCACACATTTACCAAACGTTTTTAGGAGTAGTGGGGTGTATTTCTCAGCTCAGTCTGTGGTTTTGCACAGCACAGCTTAAAGTTGCCTAAAGAGGGCAGCTCAGAATTCACCTAGGCCAGAGTTATCTTCCAGAGAGATAAGACCAGTATAATTTCTCCCTTTCTCTTAACAAAGGAAGTCTGCTATGAGTTAACTAGAGAGCACCAGTGTGTGCTTTTTTAGCTAATTGGCATCTAAAGGCTCACTTAGAAATCTCTGTAGGTTATAAAAGCAGATAGCTTGACCTCTTATATCACAGAACTAGTTGAATCCATGACTTCCTAAATGTTTAAAGAAAAGGGGAATGTGCCAGAGAACCATTGATTTAACTATATAGTTAGGTATTGAGCCTATCATGTCAAAAGTCCTGCAAGTCCTCGACAAGATCTGTTTATAAATAGAGGAATAATTCTGGAAACAACTCAAATGCTGTTACCCCTGGAATATGTTATTTTTACCTTAATGCTTCAGGCTACTAAAATTACTGTAGTTCTATAATGATGCTATGGGGTAATATCATGCTTTATCCATGTGTCCTAAAACTCTGAGAAGAGTAGTTAACATGGATGTATCAAGTTTTTTACTGAGATTTCTTAAAAATCTAGGAAAATTTAAATAAGTTTAAATGAGCTGATTTTATTTTTATCTTACATAGTCATTCAGTTAGAAATATATAAAGAATTATCCCAAGAAAAGAGCTTAGTGTTCCTCATTAGTATTGTGAATATAATTAATAGAACTAAGCAAGTGAAATAAATTGACATTTCAATAACTGTCCAATGGACCATGGATTTACTAGTCTTTTGTTTGCAGCAATTTTGATCAAACTTGAATCTGACAAGCGTAAAAATAAATTAAATCTATAAGTGGGAAAGGCTGTCTTTTATTTTATATTCTAATGCAAAGTAGTCTTGTGATAATTATAGTCACTTTTATATTTTGAGGTTGGCTAGCCCTTCAATATGTTCTATTAGTCTATTTGACAGGAGCAACTCTAATTGTGCACTTCAACTATCTATACTTACATTTTTTCATAATTTCCGTGTGTATGTAAATATCTAAGTAAATATATATATTTATAAAAGAATGTTGACATCACCGGAGGCTGTATGTCTCCATTCACAGCATCGCTAATGCTGGATTGTGTGTATGTTGGCCTTGATCAGTTGGGTTCATCCTTGAGAATGATTTATTTTTTTCAAGTACTTTATTGGTAGTCTCTGATAGAGCAAAGAGCACCAAATACTTTGTTACACGAACTTGCTACAGAGGAACTGTATGCATAAATACCTACTTTACTCCCTTATGCTATCAGTAGACATCTTTCAGTTAGTAATAACTTGTCAAAGTGACCATAATAGCAGACATTGTTTGTGTGTCATCCCACTGTGGTTGTGGGATTTAAGCTTTTGTAACCCTCATGTGACTGTGGCCAGGGAATAAAATTGCTGTTAGTCTTGCATGTCGCGTTCATTTGTGATAGACTGAATTATAATAGCTGACCCTCTATAGAACCAGTTATTTTTTATACGTGACCCCATACAACTTACACTACGTGTTCCTAATACTGGAAATAAAATGGTGTTAATCAGGGTGTATACTGTATGAGCATGAATGTAATCAGGAGGTGGCTGGAGTAGGGTTGAAGATGGTAAAAAAGAGCCACGCTGACAAGTGTGGGGATGTGACTAGGTGACATTGATTAAAGTAAACAATCTGTGTTGCGAGATTGATGTCTGCATATACTGCATTTGTATAATTCATGTTCATTTCCTTCAAACTAAAAACTGAAATGGTAGATTATGAAATATGGAGGTTTCAGCATAAATATTGAAAAGTAACAACTTCAATATCCAGTCAAATCACACTGAAGATTGATAGTATCAGTAAAAACAAACTGTTAACATCAAGGTCATTTTTGTGTAGAAATTACCTCTATTGGGCTCCTAAAAAGCATTATTTTAAACAAAGTTATTGGTTTCCTTTAGTAGGGCCATATTAATCATAGATGCTTACTTGCCAAGAAACGAGTAGAAATTGTGACTTCCCTTGGTAAACTCCCAGGGATGCTCTCACATATCTAAAAATGACTGATTGGGAGAGGAAATGTTCAATAATGAAAGTAGTGGATTAAAAATCCATTTTTACAATATATATTACTATATACTATTTTTTTTCCCCCAAAGTCTAAGTCAAAGTTAGGACCAGAAGAGCACCACTGTTGTCGCAACACCATATGTTTTTTCTTTAGTTGATGTTAATAAAAAAAAAAAAAAAGGAAAAAAAGAAAAGTTTGATGAAAATTATTACAGAGTTACATTATACTGCTGTTTGCTCAACAGCACATGACAGATTAGCACTGCAGTTGCAGGACTACGTTCAGCTATATAGTGGTTATGCTCCTGGTGAGTGTTCATTCTCAGGGAGATTGAACTCACTGGGCAGACAAGTATAATTGCTCATCCGCACTGGTAAAGGTTTTGCAGTTTGCCAATGTGTTTAGATTACAGGAAGACACTACAGCTACCTCTGTGATTTGCAGTATGTTAGTCTACTGTATCGTAAATCGGTGGTGTCTAAAAATATGTGGGAAGTGTACAGTGGTGACTCAGGAGTGACAGTTGTATCTAGTTCATTATTTGTGTGTTTGCTACGTGAGATGCCAGCTGTATAAAACTTGCTTCCACTTCTCAAAATGGAGAATATTTCAGTTGATTTTCACTTATCTGAGAATCCAGCAGATGAACTACTATTTGATGAAATAACTGGATATTCTTCATTAAGTTCCTGCCTGAATAGAGCATTTAGGAAAGCTGAAACTGTGCTCATCAAATAACATAGTATATGCATTTCCAAGGAAGTGATGAGAATGAATGCAATTTGGCACTATCACAAAGTGTGTTGATCAGTAATGTACTGGCATTTCTAGGGCAATAGTACAAAGTTCTCTCCCTATACATTTGGGAAAAGGAAGCTAGAATAGACCCTCTACTTAATGAAAATCTGTCTCCCTCTATCTCCTGAATCAACATCATGTACTTAAAAATGTCTCAAGTTTTATCCTGTAAGTAGTTATTTCTTTTTTGTCTTTTCATATTTGTGGGCTTTTCTTTGGGAATAATTATAGCTTTTGTTTAATCTTGGGATAAGTTTACGGTCATTGGTCGTGTCCTCACAGTATTTAAAAAGAGCAATAAAAACTTCTTCCCTCTTTTTGCTCCAATTTCTGCCCTCTAGTATATATACAGAAATATCGTACAGTCTTCTGTCTTTGCTTTGTCAGACAAACTGTATCTTGTTAGTTGATTTGTGAAATAGAGTGTGACTTTTGGTCTCATTATTACCTCTCATTGTCGTGTGTTCTGAATTGCCTCAGAATGGATGGCTGGATCTGTATGCGGTATCGAAGTGATACTTTCTGTTCTTTACTGCTAATAGGTTACACAGGTCTCTTTCAAAGTTACATCATGGTGATGCCTTGTAGTCACCTTGACAGACAATGATGTCACATTTTATTCTTCTGCTGTTTTGTACTTCTGGGATGTATGTTCATCCTGCATAGGTGTGAAAGTAAAATTTCATTTCTTTGGTGTGTTTTGTAGGATAAGACTGCAGATATATAATTTATAAACTGTAATAAAAAAGCCTGCATATCTTTAAATGCAAACTGGTGGTTAGTGATGAGTTTTTAAAACCAACAATTTTTATAAGTTGTATAATATTATTAAGGACACCTTTTTTAACAGCATGGACTTTTAACAGTAGTAATTTTTCTATTGAAAAATCCTTATGAGCATACCTGTAAGATATTTTGTTCTGTTGAAAGAGTGTTAATAAACTAAGGAATAGTAATAATATGATTTTTTGGTAGGCTTTTGTTTTTATATTGATCAAGATATTTTATGCTGTGCTGGATCTAGCCTTCTTCAATAATACATATAGTTTCTCTTTTTGCCACTCACATCTGTGGAAAATGTCTTGAATGCTCATCTACAGAAGCTAGGGACATGATGATATGGTTAAATCTCTCACTGTCCAGTTAGAGGTAAATTGATGGTCAGCCTATGGTATAGGTAGGTTTAATAAAGGGCATGATTATATAGAGATTTTATTTCTTAATTTCCTATGCCAGTGAAAGAATTTTTTTTTTTTTTTTTAAATAAGTGTTGAATTAAAGCAGTGACACAGTGTATGAATGAAGTTCAGGACTTACTTTTAATTTCTCTTAGAATCATAGAATATCTCAAGTTGGAAGGCACCCATAAGGATCACCAAGTCCAACTCCCTGCTCCTCACAGGACTACCTAAAACTAAATCATATGACTAGGAGTGTTGTCCAGGTGCTCCTTGAACTCTGACAGGCTTGGTACCATGACCAATTCCAAGGCGACCCTGTTCCAGTGGCCAATCACCCTCTCAGTGAAGAACCTTTTCCCACTGTCCAACATGAACTTCTTCTAATGCAGGGGGCATTAATTCCATTTCCTCATGTCCTATTGCTGGTCACCAGAGAGAGGAGATCAGCACCTCCCCCTCCATTCCCCCACCTTGAGGACCGACTGCTGACAAGGTGACCCTGCCACCGTCTCTTCTCCAGGCTGAACAAGCTAAGTGACCTCAGCCATTCCTCATAAGTCTTACCCCTGAGAACTTTCACCATCTTGGTCACCCTCCTCTGGGCCCACTCTAATAGGCTGATGTCCTTCTTATCTCTTCAGTGCCTGTTGGATTGCTCACAAACCACATGATTTTCTATTTGCGTTGAGAGTCCTATATATATGTAAAATAAATGTTCCTTAAGTTATTTCTGCTGTTTGCCTGACTTTCACTGAACAATGCTACCTAGTTTCTAACATTCATTTGGATCCTATTAAGACTCTTAAGTAACTGCAGTCAGGACACTGAGATGTGTTCTGGTCGCATGTGTCCTGGACCCCATAACTCTTATCTTGCAATTGGTTAGCTCGATGATTTCCTGCTTTTTGAAAATTGAAAAGCCTTTTACTATTTTCTGATGAAGTGTAGACCCTGGAGTAGTGCTTCTGGTCTACTGAAAATAGACCTGCATTTCACCATCACCTTTCACAGACTACTTAAAATATTCTGCAGCACACACTCCTCTCCCTCTCCCCATCTGTTCCCCTATCCCTATCACTGCCCCATTTAAGCCCCTAGGTGTCACAGATAACTTGCAATACCCATCTGTATCTTTAAAAGTTTTCATCTGTTATTTTTCATATCTGAGGTCTGTGTGTAAGAAAGACCTGCTGGAGGAAGGAACCCATCCAGCACTCCAGAAGTTTCTCTCTCCTGGTAACTGCATTTTTTTTTAGGGAGGGAAGACCTTCTCCTTTCAGGTAGTTCAAACTGAGTCAGTGTGCAGTGACCAGGGCCACAAAACCCAGCATTTTTTTTCCAGTGCTGTCCAGCCATACCCCTTTAATAGTACACACATGCTAAACTGAAAACTTATAGTTCTTGTATCTGTTTTGGGGACCTATAAAATGTAGAGCAATAGCTTGCTCGATGCAATACAGCAGGGGCAGTATTGACATGCTCTAAGCAGCAAATTAGGAGAATCATTTTTGTAGCAGCATTCTGAGTGGGTATGAGCGGAACAAGATTACATTTGCTAAGGGCAGAGAAACTGATGTTGCAGCAAATGAGACATGCGATGCTGAGTGTGCAATTGGGAGTTTTAACTGTGCGAATTTCCAGAGATAATGGAAATAAAGAAGAGGAAGAAAACCCCCAAACTCTTACAAAGAGGAGAAGATTTCTGAAGAAGAGAGAGACCCAAACTTTATCCTATTTGGGGGTGAAGGCTGTAATTTAAGGGCTGTATGACCTTGTATTGTCAGAATAACTTGACAAGGAACAGTGTTTTGAGAAGATCCAGTCTGTTGAACTTCTGGGGGAGTGGCAGATTTGGAGAAGAGCTGAAGTGGGTCAGCAAGAAAATGACAAATACATGAGGAGGTTAAGGAGAAAATTATTAATTAACATAGAAATTAAAGCAAAGATGTGAGAAGAAGAATATGTAGAAGGAAGAACTGAAACCAAGAGGGCACTGATAGTGAACATTTGAACATAAGCACATGGCAGAGAGAGAGGAAAAGAGGGAAGTCACTGTTTCCTGCGCAGTTCCAGAAGAAAGTTAGTGGAGGCAAGAGATGATTTGGAGAAGCACAACAGATTATTCCCCACAGTCTGTTTCAGGAGGGAAGCCTCTAGAAGCTAAGGCAAGTATAGAGGTTATATCACACTGAAAGGTCCGGGTCTCTGGAATGGCAAGAATTTGGAAAGAATGAGGTATTCAGAGGCTTTGGGTAGCTGTCAGCTGGCACAACAGCAGCAGAGGTATTACCAAGAGTAGACTTACAGTACTGTGTTTGAAGCAGAAAGGCATGTTTGGAGAAGATATTACTAATGTTTGAAGAAGAGTAAGATATCTAGCTGTGTTCTGAAAGAAGATTAAGAGAATGGATCACAATGAAGAGGATTAGAAAAAGTGGTGGAAACTGGACATGTGAAGGTACCTTAGGGAGAAATGGAGTGAGTGGGGAGAAAGGAGAATATAAAGTAGAAAGTGAGAGCAAAGTGAGCCTCAACAAAAGAGTGTGATGAGTGCTATTGCTGAGTGGTTATATTTTCTGTTGTTTAACAATAAACCTGTAGATATTTAGAAGTTTCCAGAAAGCAGTGATATTTCATCACATTTTCATACATGATTGAACATAATAATATAAAGTATGAAAAATATGTAAGTTGAGAGCTATGTGTTTATTGGTTTTAAATTTTCCACTGCCCTATGAAAACTCCTGAAATGCAATAAACTGCCTTTATTTTGAGCCCTGGAAATAAGGGGTTTTTCGCTAAAGATAGTAGATATTACTTCAAACTAGTTTGGGCTAATTCATTAAGAGTCAAGTCTTTCTGAATAATGTTTTCCCAAACTGAAAATAAAGTATAGTATTTACTTCATTTTAAACAAACCTAATTGCATTATTCCTGGTTGTAGAACTGCATTTTTACCTTTGGTCTGTATTAAGTGTTCTTCATTTGTACTCGTTCATGATACCTTTGCAAAACACTGCAAGAGCAAGACCTATAACGTGTGTGTGTGTCAAAATGTTTATGAATGCTGCCATCTTTCATTTTTCATCCTTTTATAAAATATATATCCTGAAAAATATGTAGCAATCAGGGTATGGTAGAGAACAAGATGGAAGGTTCTCTTCCATCATAGTTTTGCTAGTAATGCAAGCAGAATAATTTAATTCAGATCAACAGAATTGTAGGCATTTAAGTAGAATGGAAATCCCACATGTAAATGAACTATATCTCACATGAACTATGTAAACAAATGTTATTTTTTTGTGTTATAAATCGGTATAATCTAACTTCTGGCCCATGTCTGACAGAGATTCAAATGGGCACTCAGGCTAGCCTGCAGGTGGCATGGGAAGGACAGTTGACTCTACCCACATGAGATACCTCTTCATTCACGTAAGAAGTTAGAAAGGAAGAGTTAGATAAGATTTTAGATAATGGAATAAAATGCAATTTCTGTGTAAATAAATAGACTGAAGACTCAGTAACACGTGAAGCCAAACTGACTGAACCCAAATGAGATGTGACCAACTCCATTTCTTTAACTAACCATCAGAGAAATTAACAATATATTTAAAGCTGTAATCATTACTAAATGACAGTCAGTGTTATACTTAGAAAATGTTAAAACCAAAAAATTGTTATAAATATATATGTTTTAGGACATTTGGACTTTCCTTATGAAGGCTACAGCCTAAATAGTACTGCTAGAATCACTTTGTAAACTGTGTCATTTCCACTTCTGAGTCCCCTGTGATTTGACAGTTCTATCATATGAAATGTGTAGTATTAAATGATAAGCCTGTATCAGAATTGGAGTAGGTAAATGCTGCCATTGTGAAATGATGTCTTTACTTATTGCAGTGAGCAGTTCAGGTAATAAATGACATTGTAATAGCTAATATGGAGGGATGGTATTAATGATGAAAATCACTAAAGAATCACAAATGGAAGAAAAAATGATAAACGAGGAAACAAGATGAAAAGAGTCACAATAATTCTTCCTTTCCAAAACTATAATAATGATAAATGCTGAGTCTTAAGCCAAGCAGGTTTTTATTGTTAGAAATGCTTATGACAGAACAAGTTTGGACATCTTTGTTCCTTTGAGCATCACAATATTGCGAGTATGGGCTGTCTGATTTTCTAATTAAAATGTTAGTGTTTTAAAATGACAAATCTAATGGCTTTTGGAAATTTTTCAGTATATATCAAGTTTCTGCTTGCAAGCATTTTCTGATGTAGATTTACTGATGTAGGACTTATTAATGTGCCATCCACAATATCTGTGTCCAGTCATGGCTTGTAAGAAGGGCAGAAAAGTTGAAACTGAGATGTAATCTATATATTAACCAGATTCTGCAAGAGCCATAGAATTTTACTTTTGTTAATTTCAACAGGTTTGTTTTATCCTTATCACCTTTGTAACCCATATAATGCCTTCGTTTGTCAAAGATCTGAATTCACTGTCATGCTAATTGTTTTTCATATGTTTTGCGAACCATTTTAGATAGCTCACAACCCTTATGAAGCTGGTATTTAGAACTTAAGCTTTTCCTCTTCTTTTGCAAGGACAAGAGATGAAGATGCTGAAAAAAGGAAGGGGAACAATAGTACCTAGATGTAATCACTTGGTAAAATTAATTTAAATGGTGTGGGAGTTAATCCTTGAGTCATCAGTGGCTTGTTTTGCTGAAGATGTTCATGCTGTGCATAGATACCGCCATTTTTTTCACTTGCTTTCATTATATTAAAAATAAATCTTTGAAAACTTACCCAGAAACATTATCCATCCTGTGGTGAAAGATTTAGAATTTTTTTTTCTTTATTTGTTACCTTTAAATCTTTAATCCAAAATCACCAGTATGATTAGTACAGACACCTACATTAAAATCATAACCAGAAATTAGATGTGTAAAATAAGAAATAATATATTTCACTTAATCCTTCAGAAATATACACTGTTACTAAAATAATAATAATAAAAAAAACCCAACACAATCAGCAACCCACAAATAGTAACTATAACCAATAAAGGAATATCTGCAGAGTTTTTGTGGTGAAATGTTCACTGGCACTGTTTGTTAGTTATCACTATTATTCATCAGTCCTTAAATGTCTTTTCACCAGAATAACACTGTATATAAAAGTAACCAGATTTCTTTCAGGAAAAAAATTGTCTCTGAACTCTTTGTTTAAGAAGTTTAAATATAGCTAAAATGATAAGGAAATTGATCACAGTCTCTTTCATTGGGATGTATTGTCTAGGAGATGGTTTGAGGCCTGGATTTGAAGAAGCCTCACATTAATATGTTGCAAGAATCAAATGTCTTACCGGTCGTGGTGGTGGTAACCATGGGTGGGTTCCATCCCACCCATTCATGCAGTTTTATTTGAAATAGACAGTATTTGATATTCTTGTATTCAGAATTCTAGCACATTGCCTCTGCAGTGTATCCACTCTCAGGGGCATCCAAAGGACAAATATGAAGATACATTTTTGTACTTCCCTGCCTGGATGTCACTCATATTTATCCTTTTTGAGCAAAATAGAAAATATGATTTAGTAAGTTCAGACATGAAGACACTTCAACAAGTTGAATTAAGAACAGAGTAGGCTAACAGAGCTTAATATTGTTTTCTTCAGCTGCTATTGTATAGATTGTGCATTTAACTAACAAAGGATTTGTGAAAAACTTTTGTTTCCCCTGAGTTTTATGACAGACTGTTACTTCCTCCTTACTTTCTTCTTACTATTTTTTTTTCTTACCAGTTTTCAGCTCTTTTTTCGATTGTTTTTGAAATTCATTCAATGAATTTTCACTGAATTAATTTTGAAAATTCACTCACGGTTATTAGTGGTGTGGCCTGCAAAATACTGTTCAATACTCATTTGGTTTATGTAAAATTTTAATTTATGTATTAATTACTAATAGTACAGAGATTATCGCCCATGAATGGAAAATAACTAATCATTTATGGATAACAACAAGGTTAGGTTAAAGTTCAAGTAGCGACAAGTTGCTTATGATCCTCTTTCACTTTATATTTCCTTTCTGATCCAATGAATATTCACCAAGGGAATGATAATTTTAACTAAGTGATTTGTAGCTGGATGTTAGCCAAATTAATTTAACTCCAGGGATTGAGTGCATGTGACGTACAAGGACAACACTAATATATTTGCTGTGAAGTTGGCAATCTAAATAAATATAAAACGTAGTAGAATGCCTGAATGTATGCCTTAATAATAAGTATCTTGATACTGGCTTAGAATGTTGATGCTTTTGGATGAACTTTTCATGTGAACAAATGCTGGAATGATCTTATTAAAGCTGCCTAATGAATCTGCTGTGTACTATGAAATTCTTGCCAAGACATTTAGAAATGCAATTAACTGAAGGAAAGGTGTAATGACAGAAGTTATTTTCACAGGAAAATAATATATTTGTTTTATTCAAATTTCATTCTTAAAGGCTGGTTGCCTTAAAGATCCTTTACTGTGATATGTTGTTGGATGACAATAAAACATCTGTGTCATACTTAAAATAATAGTGAAGGAATAATTCCCCTGCCTATTACTAACTAGCAAGTCTGTTGTTTCAAATGCTGTAACATATTGCTGTATTCCTGTTCTGTTGCCAAAATTAATCAAGTGTCATCTGCTTGTCTGTGAATTGTTCAGGTGTATCCTCAGGAGGTCTAAAACACTCTTATTTGGAAAAGGCAGCAATTAAAAGTATCTTTATTTCCTTTCAAAGAAGCCTGCTTTAGTCTCATGATTTATTTTTGTCAGTTTGTCTTGATAATGACCTTTCAGTTTCTGAATGCAAAGTTAAACATCCTAGGAAAAAACAAACAACTATACCATATTCTTTAAAATTCATGAGCTGTTTTGTTAAACTTTAAATCTTCAGCTGCATTTGAAGACAAGGTTATAGGTTATAGTTCAAGAATTATTTACAGGTTTCCTTGTTCTAGTCATAAGGATTTCAAATGAGAATTACAGGCTTAGTCTTGACTTAGCTTTATCAGAGGAAGATTTTTCTACCATTAATTTCTATGGGAGCTAAACCAAGTACTATAACTTAGTTTGTATTAGCTTAATATATCCTAGAAAAGAATACCATATGGGTTTGTTTTTTTGTAGAAGCAAGCAAATTGACCTTGACTTTTAGCATTAACAATTGAAACCTGCTTATTTGGAGTTAAGGAGCCAAAATTCACATGGGTAATGGACCTGTGTAATTTCATGTTGTTTATTATTTCTTAAAAAGCAGCTAATTTCTCAGGAATAGAGGCATAATTCCCATTGTCAGCCTTCTCAATCCCTTTATAATTAACAAAACAAAAGACTTGTTTATTTCTCTTTGTATCATTGCTAATTAGGTTTTTCTGTGCATTCTGGTGCTCATATGCTGTTGAAAACCCTTTCAAGTTGCAAATCCTATTTCAAATATTTTCAGTATTGCAAAATAATTTTTTTGGTGTCTGTCAGTTTCTAGCATGTCCTTTTGCTTCACATTCTAACAGAATTCCCCTGTACCTCAAAATTAGAAACAAGCTGATCTGAATGCAGGTTCTCAATAAGTATAATCTTTGGAAGAGGGAAAAGTAGAGACAGTTGCAGGTATGTGGAAAAAAAAGATATTTACTGCAGTGAAACTAAGGAAACAAAAACTACATTGCAAAAGAGAATATTTTCATGAGAAGCCTTGTAATAAACCCCAGTGAGAAAAGACAGTCTTAAATGTTTCAATCAAGGTTAGGTATTACGCTTCTTTTTGAGACTTCATTTCACCCTTTCACTTTAAAGACTTGCTTGGTTAGAATTCAGTATTTTCACAAGCTCAATCCCTTTACTGAATGCAGAAAGCTGTTATTATTTAAGAAGAATTTTATTTAGAAATCACGTGCCCATTTTCAGTTGCCATTAATTTTTTGGAGTTCAGGTTGCACATTGGGAAAAGGTTCTTCACTGAGAAGATGGTCTGTCACTGGAACAAGATCCCCAAGAAACTCCTAGACATTTGGTAATATTTGATATCAAGCAATTTAGCAATTTAGCAAGATCCCCAAGAAAGTAGTCATGGCATGAACCTTGTCAGTTCAAGAAGCATCTGGACGATGCTCTTAGTCATATGATTTAGTTTTAAGTAATCCTGCAAGGAGCAGGGAGTTGGACAATTACAACAGGCAGACAGACACAGTTAGTCTGGAGTTAGTTCAGTAGTTGATCTGTGTGGGCATAAGTAGAATCATAGAATATCTCAAGTTGAAAAGGACCCATAAAGATCACTGAATAATAACTTTTGTCGGGAATAAAATAAGAACAAGAGAGAACAGAAACCTTCTTCCACTGTTTTTTATTTTAAAGGATGTGAAATACTTGACTGTATTCCATGTACATGAGCTTCTACTTAATGAAGAGAAGATACAGCTCCTGCTAACATCCTCCCTACTTTTTTTCCCATCTTTGGAGATGCTATGTGTGTACTAATGGGTAGGAGGCCTATAGGTAGGTATTGCCTTCCAGTTGAGGAGAAGCAGAACATACTGCATTTGAGCTATTTTCCTCACTCCAGAAGAGGAGTGGGTTGGTGTGCTGGTACTCTAGATTTATGCTTGCTTTGGGGGTCACACGGAAGATTCCCAGGAAGACAACTGACAGGACAGAATAATTTCTGCTGTCATGCAAGAGGAATGGAGTGGGGCACATAATTTGTGCTTAAATAGGGAGGTCATTCCTTAGCCCTTGATGTCAGTGGGCCTATTTACGTAATTGTACCTTTAGTGGAAAAGAGACAGAGTTATTAGCACTTGCACAGTTGAATACATTGTGAAAATTGTACTTGGTCTATAATACCTAGCAACTCACTTTGACAAGTGGGCTTATATATAAGTGGTAATAGTGGTTAATTGCAGAGATCTCTGAAATTTCCATTTCTATTATGCTGACCCTCACTTTTACTGGATAATTTATTTTAAAATTTTAATTATGTGATTGAGTATTTAAATGTAACTTGATATTCTCTATTTTAAAAAAACCTTGAAAATGGTAAATATCTTTATGTGTTAGTTCGACTGTCAAAAAATCCAATATGCAGTTATGTCTGTAAACAACAGGTTTGTGCAGTAGGATATTGTATATACATTATCTGTCAAATCTGTTTATTCCTACAGGATTTGACTTCAGCAAGTATTATTCAAAGTGAAAAAATCTATATAGAACTGTCTCATTGCCTTGTGTAATCTGCTAAATCACCTGTGGCCACACTGGACATTTATTACTAAAGTAAATAGTGTAAAAATATACCCACTCCCACATCTAAGGCCAGAGAGAACTCTCAGACCAAATCTTTACCCAAGTTAGAGAAAGCAAAAATTGCCCTTCCTTGTAGAAAAAAGTAAACTGAAATGAAACTAGGTTGGAAGTGTGAGACTAAGACTCTAATGACTTTCTTGTATTAATTACAGAGAGGAAAAAAGTGCATAACTACTTCCCAACTGTGGCCTGCAATCAGAGTCCTTTTAAGGTTTAATGAAGCAGAGTACTTGAAAATAGCAGGAACGTAGCTGGGTGAGTGAGTGGGTTGGTGATCTGAGACAGAGTGTTGTTAAGCTCTACACAAATGATGATGAACACAGAGGCATGGATGCAGGAGGCTGTCAGGGCCCATTCCTTCCCCAGCTGTTACCACAATCATCATGCCTCATGATGGCCAAATAGGAGACTACACTTGGTTGATAACAGTCTCTGGTTTTTAGTGAAGCTGTTCACATTTAACTTTGTACACAAGCTAGAGTAAACCAAAGCTAGAGAAAACCAAACCTCAAATTTGCTTAAACTGATTTAACCAAGGACTATGTTTGTCTGACTCCAATCAAGAAGTTACAAGGAAGTGAGTTATAGCAATTAAAAAAGTTGCTATCACTCTATGGAAGTTGCTGCTCTCAGTGATAATTAAAACAAAAAGCCCAAAACAAAACAAAACAAAAAAGCCACTAACATTTTTGTGACTAGGTTTGTGAATGCCCTTAATTACTGGCTTCTAACCAAAGCTGGTATATTCTCCCTGAAGTTTGGTGACTTCTTAAACTCCATTATTTGTAATCATCCAGCCATGCCAGCACTGCCATTTCCTGCAAGATAAAATAATTTCTGTCCTTCAGTCCTTCTGTTCATCCATCCGTTCCATCCCACAGTTTAGTGAAGCTTAGTCTCCTGACCACCGGCTAGCTTTTAGCATGTGGTTGCTCATTGTCTGGCATAAGTGTCAAAACCGCTGAAGCTTCCTCTTTCCGGCTCAAAGCAGCAGTTTCTTTTCTTGCCCTGAGCTGCTCTTCTAGTTTTCGGAATGTTCTTACCAGCTGGCAGATGCAATTGCTTTACTCAACACCCAGAAGCTTTCATTTATTTGCCATCCTCGAGGGATACCTGTTTCTGTGACAGAGAGAAGTCAAGAACATGCGTGGAAATGAACTAGAGCTTTGGTTTAAACTTATCTACATTTGGGAATTTGCATCGATTTAATTAAAGTAATTAAAAGTTTATTTTAGTAATGTTGAAGCCACTTTGTCAGTGCTACTCAGGTCCTTGTAGTGCTTTAGTGCTATATGAATTAAGACAAAGGCATTCCAGCTTAGTGGGTGGCCTGACTGCTTAAAGAGGAAGCTGAAAACCCTCAGGGTGTAACAGGAGCAGAAGGGAAGGGGCACAGGGAGCTGGGGACAGGGCGGGTGGCAGGGCAGTTCCTTACCCCCTGCGGGACAGACCCGCAGCCCCTGAAAAAAATTGTTTGTGTCATAAATAGTTCTTTTAAAAGAATATGTGAGAACCTGCTCTGTCCCCTCAAACATATCAGTTTCTTGTATGGGAATATATAGTGCTGCAACATGGAGGAGCTGTGGACGCCCTCAATGATAGAGAGGCCTTGCAGAGAGATCTGGATAGACTAGAGAGTTGATAGACTAGAGGTTGTCTATCATCAACCATATGAAATTTAACAGGAGCAAGTGCTGGATTCTCCACATGGGACAAGGTAGTCCTGTACACATTGGGTGACAAGAGTCTGGAGAGCAGCCCTGTGGAAAGATATCTGGTGGTTTGGGTTGATGGCAAGTTGAACACGAGTCAGCAGTGTGTCCTGGAAGCCAAAGGGCCAGCCGTGTCCTGGGGTGCAACACTCACAACATAGCTGGCCAACTGAGGGAGGTGATTGTCCCACTCTACACTGCACTTGTGCGGCCCCACCTCAAGTACCATGTGCAGTTTAGGGTACCTCGGTATAAGAAGGACATTGGGCTATTGGAGTGGGCCCAGAGGAGGGTGACCAAGATGGTGAAAGTTCTCAGGGGTAAGACTTATGAGGAATGGCTGAGGTCACTTAGTCTGCTCAGCCTGGAGAAGAGAAGGTGGCAGGGTCACCTCGTCAACGGTCTACAACTTCCTCAAGGGGGGGAATGGATGGGGAAGTGCTGATCTCTCTCTGGTGGCCAGCAATAGGACATGAGGAAATGGAATGGATCCCCCCCCTGCATTAGAGGAAGTTCAGGTTGGACACCAGGAAAAGGTTCTTCACTGAGAGAGTGATTGGCCACTGGAACAGGCTCCCCTTGGAAGTGGTCATGGTACCAAGCCTGTCAGAGTTCAAGGAGCACCTAGACAATGCTTCTAGTCATATGATTTAGTTTTAGGTAGTCCTGTGAGGAGCAGGGAGTTGGACTTGGTGATCCTTATGGGTCCCTTCCAACTTGAGATATTCTATGACTCTATGAAAAGCTGTGTTGGACCAGGATAAGAACATGGTTGGGGCAGCTGAGAGTCCATCTTGCCAGACAAGTCTCCAGGGGTGAGGCAGGTACAAGGTCAAGTCAGGGAGTCAAATTTGTGGGTTGGGACTAGCAACATTCTGTAAAAAGGAAAATAATACATTTGCATGTAAAGCATTTCAGAAAGGTCCTATAGCATTTCCTGAGTGCAAAAGAAAATATATTTCTGGCTAATTAGAGATCTAATAGTTATCTCATCCTTGCCTTTGCTGTTAGAAGCACACATTCACAGATCATGCCAATTCACAAATGCAAGATTGAGTGATATAAGTATCTACAGCTTATGTATAGCTCAGCATTAAGGATTTTTCAGATAGCTATCAGTTGACAAGCTTAAATTTTTTCTATTACCTAATGACTTTTGTACCCACTTTGAACTAAGTAGAAAAGGAGCTCTTAACCTAGGAAATAATGAGGCTCTCCAGTGTCCTAAATTGGGCATCCAGTACCACTGCTCATTTTATAAAATTTCATTTGAACTATGTTAGTACTTTCTAAATTATGTATGATTATAAAATGGTCAGTTGAGTACAAGGCTGCTTTTCCACATGTAATAAAAAACATTAAATACACAGTATGCACTAGTGTTTATATAGCTAATTTTCTTTCTAAAATTTATTATGCTTTTTAGGGCTTGTTCTATTGAAATGGAGAAGGTCTTTCTAACTTCATTCTTACATTTTCTGTTTCATTATATGAATGATGAAATTGTAATTCAGTCGTTGTAGAGAAGACTGCATCTGTCTCATTAAGATACTTACAGTCTAAAATTTTTCTGGAAGGTACGTGATGTCTCATTGAACTGCTGCCAGCAATCTAAAACTCATTTATTCACGAATGAACTTGGCAGTAAAAAATCTAGTTTATACAAGTTTCTATTCTCTCTTTCCACCTTATCTCAAAACCCAATCTCTTGATATCATTAATATTTTAAGAAAAGAAAAAATATGTTTGTGTTCTTTATGAGCTGTTACTGTAGCTTACAAAATTCTTCTTGAATGAAGTCTGCTGCATTTACTGTTAAACATAATCCACGTACTTTCTACTTATTTATATTTAGCATTTTATGAAGGTAGGTTGGGATTTTCCATAAGCTGTGAAGTATTTTTTATTGTTATTAGTATAGTTACAACTTTATTGACTTTTGCAAAGACCATACTACAGACCATCTTGTCAAAGTTGAGAATATATTTAAAAGAACAAATGTGATCTGAGATTTGCCAGTCAAGGTTATTGTAGAAATCTATATATTCAGGCAACTGTCATCTGGGTGAACCAAGGCTGAACTACTGGGATCTGAAAATTTTTTGTGTTTCCTTTCTTGTGACTGTTCATTCAGTCATTCATTATTTCATATCTTTCAAATCATTCATTAATTCACAGTTCTTGGTTCATGCTTTTTTACTTTATAAGCTCTATTGTTTATTTGGGTCATATGCTGTTAAACAGGCTTCATGCTAGTCTATCTGGCTGTTTTAAAATTTTCTACTCAAGAGTCCTATCTTATAAATTCAAACAAGTTAACCATTTCAATGCAACAAAACAAGAAAGTCAATAAAAGAGAAATATATTATTAATTTTCTAATTTCACACTCTCATTAACACAATAGTTACACGCCTTTAGGTTACACTGTGAATTTTTTTACATTTTTTTTTCTTTTTCTGAAGTCAGGTTTTCCTCTGGATAAAACAACCACTTCTTCCAGTTCACTCAAGGTTTATGCTAGCAAATGTAAGCTAGTGTTGCAGAAGAGGAGAGAAACTTTAAAAAAATGAGGAATGACTACTGGAGATGCTGTGGGTAGAGTACAAGTTTTTTTCCCATTTAATTTTTTTTCTAACAGACTATTAAATTATTCAGAAATTAGTCATGGTGATGGCAGTATGTAACTGTATAAAAGAAAAAAGATCTTGCTTGTGTCTTTGGATTGGCTAACAACTCTCAGGATATAAAATGAAGTGTTTGTCATCCATGTCTTGAGAGAGAGAAGCTCTTCCACAGTTATACCCACAGTTTGTCACACATAAAGATGGGCAGTGAAAGTTTTTTCATTTGGCCCTATTCTTTACATCAGACTTGGTCTTGAGGAAAAATTTAAAGGGTGTCGGACAACTTCAAATTGAAAATAATATTCATACTTCAAGGAAAATTGTGATTAACCAGTGAAAAAAAGAAACAACATTAGAATCTTCAAATGAAAGTAGGATGCCAAGTTATGTTTTAATCAAACATAAGTTATTAGGCTCAATATCAAGCTAAATGAGCGAAATATTGTGACCTGAACTCTCAGGCCTACAGGTGCATTAACAAGCATAGCTGTTTCGTGACAGCTGCCCATGTTTGCCATGCTCCTGACAGAGAAAAATTAATTTGATCCTCTTTTACTGGAAGTTCGAGTAACTTTAATTGTCTTATATTTGGTGCTGACTAGGAGCAATCATCAGGATAATTATCATCAACCAGCTAACATATCTTACCGTTCTGTCGAGCTGTAAGGAGAGACTTCTGGTGATCATGGCATGGCTAGCATGTATATACAAATCCTGGTCTGTGTAAGAAGTCAGACTCAAGATTATTTCCCTTCCTTATTGACCCTAAAGTATAGCAAACAAATAAACGAAGAACGAACTCTGGTGAATAAGCTATGAATTCACCCAATTATGCCAAGACAATGGCATATGTATTTTCATAATGTGGAAGTTCAGCCACTAAAAACCTGCTTGTGTTACAGAAGTTCAGTCTACTCAGTTTCTCTGAGATGCCTATCCTTGAACGTACTTTAGATTCTTGCCTGTGGATTCAGGACAGGTATGCAGGCTATATTTTTTTCATGGTAGAGACCACGTGAAGAAAATCCTTCTTGAAATGGTGCAGAGTTATCTCTGTAAAACATAGAAACTGAAAAAGCACAAATTAGCCACAGCATTCTCCAAGGTTTTTCAGCCAGCAGTGATTTCATTGCGGTCACAGTTAATGTGTAAACTAATTATCAGTAGGTTAAAGAGATCTGTATAAAATGTGTAATGTACATCCCTCTCTCAATTGAAGACAACACGTAATATTAGGGAGGTATTTCAACTGTTCCTATTATGTATAATTCCTCATACATTATTTATGAAATAAAAGTATAAAAAAGAAAGTTCAAAAAAAATTTATTATTCGAGATAGTGGTTTTGTTGGCTGGACTAACCCAGCTGTGGAGGTAGCAGGTTGCCCTTTGTGGAGAGACAGACGTCTGTGAGTGTACCAGCAGTGCAGACTTTCCTTGCCCCTGTGAATGAACTGGGATGCCTCTTGGGGGGGTTTGGGTTGAGTGGTACTTGCTATTCACTCCATTCAAAGAGTTAATACTACCTAATCATAGCAAAGACAATGCTTGTGAAAATCTAAAGAACAGCTTTTGTTTTTTCCTCTTAGGAGCTGATGAACAGACAGGAATTTGAGGGATTCCCAGTTTGTTCCTATACAACAGATTTTTATCACAAACATCCTTGCCTGCTGAGCACTCCTTGCCTCTCACTAGTTGTTTTGCTGCTGGTGGCTCCTCTTGCCAACTTGAACTGATCACAATTTAAAACAGGGAAATATGTTCTGTTCCAAATGTGACAACTATTTTTCTTAAATAACATTTTGATTATGTTCCAATTATCCATTTGTAAAGACTAGTCCCACTGCATACTCTCTGCACAGCAAATTTGAATAGCAGAGATGAGTGCACTGGTAACTTTTTGTCAAACACTATAAATCACTAATGTTAACAGTATTGTCACTTAGTGCTTTGAATGTATAGAGAATGACATAAGTGCTAAATCTTGGTGTTGCTGTTTCTCAGTTAAAAAGAAACATAGCCTAACCCTTAAGTTTCTGAATTATACAATCCTTTAACCAAAACTTGTAGACACCTTTTTGTACTCTTACACAGTTTCTTTCAGAGAAGTAAGCTTATACTTGCACAATCATGGCTCCAATGGGCCTACTATTATACCACTTACTAAACATATTTACTCCGTAAAACTCTAGCTTGAGTTTTAAGGAATTGTGTTAGTAACTTTTTCTGTAGTGATGCATCATTCAGAGCATATATGCAAAAGCTATCTTTAGATTTTGAGCCAGAAGTATACAGTTAGTATCTCAAAACACTACGCCATACAGCTTAAATATATTCCAGTATATGTTTTATGATCTCTGTCTGCCACAAATAACTATCAGGAATGGATAGTAGAATCTTGCTAAGAGAATCAGAGTGAAAAGGTTAGATTGTTCTAAAAGATTAAATCTGTGATGCAGGAGGCACCAGTGTTGCAAAGATCTGTATGCTTCCCTGCTATTTTTGCTCTTGAGATCCTGCTCTTTATAACCCCAGTAATTTGCAGTGTTGCTCTTGCTTTCTTAAGGTAAGGGTGTGAAAGGGCTTTTCTCAAACCCAGCTGCATTACAATTTGTGTTTCAAACCTGTTTTAGATATGCATTTCTCATGAAAGTATAAAAACTTAAGTTTAGGGTGGCAAAGACAATAATGCCAAGTTAATATATTTATGCTTCTAATTTATAACCTGTGTCAACAAGGCCCAATACATACAGTGAGTGACAACACATTTCAGAATTTGTCAGTACTGTCCAAAATACACAGAATAATATGTGAACCACATGTTTAAAAGATTTGCAGGTAGAACCGGTAGGATTTCTGAAAAGTTTTGTTAATCCCACATCATATCTTGCATTTCTTCCTCCCAGGTTTTCATGCTGCTAATACTGCAAACATTTCCAGTCAGCAAAACTAATTACCTTCTTCCATATTAGTTCCTGACACAAGCCAGTATCATCAGGCCTCCTGGCTTGCATTTTCTTTTTACTATCCTTCTGGCTGTTTAATATGAGAGGACTTTCTTCTTTTTTTCTAGAAAACATTCAGAAAAAAAACCAAAACCAAAACCAAACCAACAACAAAACGCATTTTAAAAATGAAGCAATGCACTGGTGTGTAAAAAGAAACATAAGACTGGCGCAAACATTTTGTTTCACTTTGTTCTAACATGGATCAACTCTGAAAAAAACAAAGATACTAAAATGACAGATGAAATGTTTGAACTTTTTCCTCATGGACAGACGGAGGAGAGTGAGGAATAGATCCTCAAAGTGTGTAAAAAGTGTCTGTAAAGTATCTGAAATCCCTTTCCCCTCCCTTCTTGACTCTTCTGCCAGTCTCTCCCTTTTCTAGCAATATTCTGAGCAGCATATCATTTACTTGGAGAAAAAGGTGACAGGGAAACAGGGTTTCATAGGCTGGATGGGGCTAGGGCTGGTTTTGCTGCTGCCTGAGGCTGAAGATTTCATTTTGGGTGGAATAACCAGAGCGGACTGTAGCATGGGAAGAGCCGGGAAGCAACTGTGCAGACCAAACCCTGAGGCCGTGTGTACAGTTGGGGAAGAGAGGGATAGCAGATTGGCTTTCACAGAGAAGGGGAACACTATCTAAAAAGCTTCTAAACTGCTTTGTGTGAAGGGAAGAATCATCTGTAAGTGTAGGTGTTTTACTCATCTGTGCTGTTCACTGTTGGTGACACTTCTGGTTTATTTCATCTTCCCTATTTAGTTTTTTAAATAAAAATATTTGTCATCATACGAGAGGGCAAGTGTCTTGCAGCTCAGAATCCTAAAAATCTCATGGCAAAAAACCAACATGGGATACTTTTATTCTTGACAAACTCCTCAAAATTCTTTCATGTCTGCTCAAGTGATTAAAGTCTCTTACGGCAATATCCTCAGCTATCATTCAGGGTCCCTTCTGCTCTCTGTGAAAGCAGACAAGTAGAGGATAATGCAATTAATATCAAAAGGAACACAATGCTTGATGACCTGCTGACTTAGAAAATCGAGTTTTGAGAAAGAATATCCTGTGGAAAAATCCCCCCTATTAAATTTCCCATTGCTGCTCTTTGCCAAATCCTCATAAGCAGGTCATAACTCCTATTATAACAAGGATTTCTCTCACAGTAGCCAATCTGTGGTTAATTCAGCCTGGCTTCATCTGCAGGGTGGACACCTGCAGTTAATTGTGAGCATTTTTCTCCAAATACCATCTAAGCTAAAAGCAGAAATTGTGAGAAAAAACCACAAACCTTAGGTTGGTTTCTTTTCACTATGAGATTTTTTTAGCTGCGTTCAAATGTCTTATTACTGTTCTCTTTTTTTTTTTTTTTTTTAAGTAGATTTTTAAAGTTTTGCAAATGGCATTTTGTAACTGTTGGCTTAAAATATACAGGTATCTTTCCCATTTTTCTTTTTCATAATGTTAATTCTCTCATTTTTTTCTGTATTCTATTACAACAAATACTAAGCTTTCAACTACATAAATAAGTTATCCGTAACATCACTCTCTATTTCTGAAATGTTATTTTATCATATAATTGTGTACAAGTTCCAGTGACCTTAATGTTATACAATCTGGGAATAATTTATTTATTTGTGTGCTTGCTGAGCACATAGATGTCTTTATGGTTATGTCCTATGGACAATTTTTAATAGCCATGGATATAGATGCAAAATTGTTCCTTAGTTAAGCTTCTGTCTTTACATTTTGTTAGTGATAAAATAATTGATTTTCATTTTCTATGTCATAAATACTGAAAAAGTGTTTATATTGCATGCAGCACTATTTTGCAAAAATAATTACAAATAATTCTGAAGACAAGAGTTCTACTGGACTCTGTAGAGATCTTTTAAATTGTTGGTTGATTTGTTTGGGTTTTTTTCTGTGAATTTGCATTGTCATAATGTCTCTATTCTTAAAAGATTTTTTGCCAAAAAAGTGTATTACAACTATTTTAAAGTACACATTATATCGTTATTACTCTTCACTCTTCCCTTTACCTCACCATTAGTACTTTACTTGCTTTCCTGTGTTATTTTAAAAAAAACTCTACCTGTAATTATAAAGTAGATAAAAAAAAAAAAATTTAAGCAGTTTGTCTTTAATCATTTAATATTAAGATGGCTAGACTAAGATGGTGTCCGGCTTTCTTTGTAGTCAACAAGGAGAGAGATTCTCCTGCAAAAGGTGATTCATCACACTTTCTCTGCACTGACTGTAACAAACTTAACTTGTCTGGAAGGCTTAGTTTCTTGGCTGTAGTAGAGGTTTAAATTTGAGAAAGTATCAAGCTACTTGGAAATATCAAGGAGGAGATTTTCTCAACAGGTGCTTGAAGTAGCATTTAGAAAAATTTAAAAGCAACATGTTTATGGAGTTTAACAGTGATTTCACAGATAGACAAAAACTTCAAATTCCTCAGAATGATTTTGTTGACTAAATATTATGTTAATCCTATCTGAGATACTAAACTTGGTCTCTAGTAGAGACAATGTGAGAAACAGGCTTTTTAAAGTCTAGATTTCTTTTGTGGTAATATTTTGATTTCTAAGTCACTGCTATTTTTAACATCTAGATATGCATCCAATACTTTTTTCAATAATTGTGGTGGTGTTATGTAACTGGAAAAGTTTTCTAGAACCCTGTCAGAAAGGAATAATGATTGAAAATTTCTGCACAGTGTGGAGTGTGCAGTCACAATTAGTGTCTTAGGACAGCAACTGATTATTTTATATTCTTAGAAGAGTTATGGCTGAACACAGGTCTAGCCCCAGAATCAGAAAAGATATAGAAGTGCATCTTGCACCATGTAAGATTCATTAAAAATAAACATAATTTTAAGAATCATACTAATAGATTATGTATAGATTAAATAGATTATTTCTATCTACTATCCCATATGACAACCTGAGAATGGTTTTCAAGTATTTGATTACATTTTGCAGGTTTTTGTGCCTTTCCCTCTGTTGTCTGTTGCAACAGAAGCAAGTCATATTTTACTTCCACTACAGAGCAGAATATTTGGGCGGCTATAGTAGAGATGAAATATGGTTCCTACACAACAGCATAATGGTTAATGAAACAGTGAATATATTACTACTGTTGACTTAAGCATGTGGACTTAGGAAGCCCAGATATTCTCATTGTTAGATCATGCTAGCTTCCTATTTGGTAGATAAATATTGCAATGTATGCATTCAAAGGTTAAGGTATAGAGTTTTTCAGCCCTTTTGGAAAAGGTGAAGATAAGGTGAAATGGCCAGTGAAAACAGCAAGTAATTAGTTGAGTGTCTCTGTTAACAGGAAGAAGGTCAAGTGCACATAACTATTGTGATTACACAGTCTGCATTACAAGCGGCTGAGTCCTTTAACCTCAAAGTGGTTAGATTGGAAGGCTGAGAACCAATTAAATGATTTTTACTTCAGAATAGTAGCTATGCTTCCGAGTTACTATAGTATTTTGAGGTTTTATGTTATGTGCAAACAGTTTAAAATTTAATAAAAATAAAATACTCTTTCCAACAGAGTGTGCTTGCAATCTGTAGTTGTTATAAAACACTACTTTCAGTAAAAACAACATAGTTTTTTGGCAGTGAGTGATTTTGCTTTTTAACAGGGGTTTGACTAAGAAATGCTGAGGTAATGTGAAGTTAAATTAAGTATTATGGGATGTTATTAGAAGTATGGTTTTTCTCATATTTTTAATTATATCTTTGTACATATTTTCCACTGGAGCTGCTGAGCAAATCAGGCATCACTGGAACTTATGCCTAACCAGTTGGTGCAACTGCTGTCTTGAAGTACTTATTTTGTGAATTATGGATGAAAAATGGTGAATATTCAAAATGGTTCACTAAACCAGTATTTATTAGGACTGGGGCCTGCTTCCCCAAATATAGCCCAGAGAGAATCCAGAATCAGTCGCAGAATGTTTTCCATTGCTCTTATTATCTGCTAACATTGTCAAAATTATGTAGGATTTCTGCATAATATTTCTGTTTGAAAAATTTCTAATCTATTTCACTTTCTTTAAAGTTATAACACCATTTAAGGTCAAAACTGGTTTAAACATCGCTACTGATGAGCATGGAGTCAGCTTTCATAGTGTGGAATACCATTTGGAAAATGCCTCTTTAACAGTTGAAGGGGAAGAAAGACAAAGAAGTGCAAATGACTTCAAGAGTTGCAATACATTTCCAGTATTTAAAACAAAGAGAAGGGCCTTAGAACCATCTTATCTGAGCAAAATGATCAAGTGGTTTATTTCTCAGTCAGTAAAAGCCAAAATATGGTTAAGGTCAATCAATTCAGATATAGGTTTTGTCAGGCAAACCTGGTATGTTTATCAATAAAATTACAGAACAACTAGATAAATATAATTTTGATAAAGGCCATATATTTGGGTTCTTCAAGAATTCTTTTACTACCACATAATATCCTGATCTAGCAACTTGCCTTTTATAGAATTAATGTGGGCCACATTAGATGGATTATAAACAGGCTCAGTTCAACTGTGAAGATGTAGATATGGTTGCAGAGACATCTGCGAATGGTAATATTTCCAGCAGGTTGCTCTGTGATCCAAAGCTAGGTACTGGTTTTGTCAATTGTTTTCATAATCATTGGCTAATTTGCAAACCATACAGATATAGACAAGGCAGTAAATAATAAGGTGGCTATGTCATTACAGTGTGACCTGAGTCACATGGTTACTGTCCAAAAACATACTTTACAGAATGTGAAGCGCAAGTAGTAATCAAAACTTTCCTGGCTGACTGTTTTAGCAAACAGTGTACTCAGAGAAGGGCTTAGATGTCACTTTTTGTATCCTTTCGACATCAGCTCCTAGGGTGAAAAGGATGAGATTTTTCCCGGAATATAGAAAAATAGATGGAATATTTAGAAATAGGAAGATTTTGCATTGAACCAGCATAATAAAAACAGGTTAGTCTATTTATTATTAAGTATAGAATTAATCCAAGCTGAATAATACTAGGTTCTCATGTCTGAGTGCCAAGAAGAAAATGGAAATGTTAGAGGAAATTTGAAGCGTGGTCACAAAAGCGGTCCTGGAACTGGAAAACTAACTGTATGCTAAGTTTAAGGAGTTCTAGCTTGATGAATCCAAGAGAAATTTAAGATGAATTCTTGTGGCTAAATCCTTCTGCATGAAGAAGAAATAAGATGTTGATGAATTCTCTGCCTTGGAGAAGAAAGCATGAAATTGAAATTGAAGTTGGATAAATTCAATTTTGAATGCAGATGCAATTTCCTAATAACAATGGTAATTAAAATTTGGAGTAATTTCTCTGGATGTCGGTCTCATTGTCACTTAGTATGTTTGAGTCTTGATATCATAACCTGCTCTAAAAATGCTTTATAATAGAATTAAGTACTATCCAAAAAGACAGAAAAGAAAAAAATATAAAAATCTGTGGTCTACAGCAGTTAATTAAGGTGATCGGTTCGATCTCTTCTGTCATCAGAGCCTTCATCCCAGACAAAATATGTTGTTTTTTAAGGTATCAACATCATGATTCTTCATATATTTGAATAAGACTAAAGGCTGTACATAGTTAGAAATGAAAAATTATTTATGTCCTAAGGCATCTCTAGTCTTACCAACAGCTTAAGGCAGGTTCAACTCTGAAGTTGGGTCAGGCTGCTCAGAGCCTTGTCCAGTTGAGCTCTGTGTACCTCTGTGATTCCCAGCCTCTTTGGGCAATCTGCGCCACTGCTTAAACTTATGCAGTGTGAAAATTTTTCTGGTATTCAACTGGAATTTCCCTTGCTGCAACTCATGTTGTTCCCTTACCTCCTTCTGCTGTGCACCTCTTCAAAAAGTCTGAATT
Organism: Athene noctua; assembly: GCF_965140245.1. NCBI lineage: Eukaryota > Metazoa > Chordata > Aves > Strigiformes > Strigidae > Athene > Athene noctua. The sequence continues at coordinate 57,230,005 of NC_134039.1, read as the reverse complement.
CCTAAACACCAGTTAGATAGATGACAATAGCAATTAAACCCTTTGTCTCATCTCTGATCTTCACAAACCCAATTTCCTTAGCCACTGCTGTTACATTTCTGTTATTTTCGTGGTCCATCACTTTTTCCAGTTGCGAATATCTTTCATGTACTTGTGGGTTCATATTGGACATGGTTACTGGATGCATTTAGTGCAGCAATTCCATATAATAGGAATTGACAACAGGAATGACAGAAAAAAAAAAAATAAAATAAATGTGGGTTTTCTTTTACTTCACTATTATATTGCATATTATTTTCCACAACATAAAATTGTCTCAGAACCTGTGATGTAATTAGTTAAATATTGTGTTAATTATGAGATTCATTATCTGCATAAAGAAGTATGGAATTTAGATAAAATTTATGGAGTGGGAAGAAAGTGAAATAAATGAATTAAAAATGTTTTGGTTTAGGAAATATGTGCATATATTTATAAGAATTTATAAGAATTACATAAGAATGTAAATGTACATTCTTCTACAACATTTAGACTTGGCTACATTGGATCTCTTATCATAGCTGTAGTACTGGGAGGAATGAAAGGATGGATATTGCTACATAGTTCCTACTGTACAGAGTTTGAGCATCAACTACTATGGTGGCAACAGGAAGCTCCTTCATCATAGACCCATGGCTCAAAACTTTTTTTGAGGGTCATCATCTTTATCTAGTGTATGATGCAGCCTTGCTCCCTATTTATCTTTCTAAGCAAGACCAGAAAATAAGGATGAGAGAGCTCCACTACCTCTCTATTTCCTCTTTCTCCAAGCATGTTTTAAAAGTAAAACCACTAAAACTGTGCTTTGAGTTTGCCAGTTCTGTAGGTATATTAATGCCATATATTCTGGGCTCCATCTACATTTTAGTTACTGCTCTAGCTATTTTCTGGATCCCCAAAAGGCTTGAGACAAACAGCTGATTTTTCATCCTGCAGCAATTCTGGGAATTCCCAGAAGTGTAAACCATAAAAACGCTGGAATTTTTGATCAGACAGGAATTGGTTTTGAGAAATGAAGAGGTCACTGAGTGAATGGCTTTTGATCATAGCGTTAGACTGAGATCTCAAAAGCTCCCCATTATCCTGTTTTATGGAGTTAAATCCTTCACAGTATCTGGCATTAACAAATAAAAGCAGAAATAATGTTTCTGAAGAAGGTGGCCTTCATTATTTCAGTCTGTTTATGCTATAACATATGTTTATGTTGCCTCCATTGTTGCATATTCATTGTTTCAGTTGCCTCCATGTAATGATGATCTGTCACATAAATCTCAGCCTGAAGTAAACTGAAAATAATCTGAAGGCAAACTTCAAGATGGTGCCTAAACATCTTGCAACAATCTCATAAAAAGTGAAGCCATGTGCTAACAGTAATATACATACATACGCATATACATAGATACATACATATAAACAGTGAAAACTTCAGACACTTTTCACTGCAACTTTTTAATAAATACCTATTATTTGTCCTATTCTAGAAAGTGCTCAGTTAGTATAAAAATTCCGATAATTTTCGAAAGTAATCACAAAACCCATGCAGGTTGACTAGGATAATGGATGGGTAACATTAAACGTGTGTAGATCATCAAAATATCTAATTCAAGCTATCCATCTGAAATATATTAGCTGCTTTTTCATTATGAGTTCACAGTATAAGGTCTTATCTCCTTTTTCTAATGCACGCATCCAGAAAATCTGAGTGCTCATTCAAGGAAAAAAAAACAAATTCTTGTCTGTTGTAGCATCTAGTTGGTCTTTACTGTTACCCGAATATAATTTATTTATTCTTTTTGTGATAGCTATTCGCTAATATCTGTTGAAATTAATTGATTTTTGTGTGTTTGCTGTGTGTCTGAGCATCAAAAATTGTGCTTGATCTTTATCCAGGATCAGGAGGTTACTTTTTTATTTATTACAGAGACTGCATGCTCAGCAGGGAATGATATCTCATAGCATTTGGGGATATATATTAACATATCCCTTTGGAGAGTAGAAATGAATCAGCTGTCTTCCTTCACTTATCTTGCTGGGATCTCAGGATATAGCCTAAAAAGCTCTCTTGCTCGCTCGCTCGCTCTCTCTCTCTCTCTCAAAAAGCATGTAGAAACTTCAGTTTCAAGCTCTTACGCATGATTTGCTGTGGGCACTCTTGAGAAGAATGTAGTTAAACAACTCAAAGAATAAAAGAAGGGTCAAATAACACATACAAAAAGTGGAAAGGTTACTCAAATTTCATGATTGATCAAATATTAATTAGCTCATGGAGAAATTATTTAAAATTGTGCTAGGCAGTATCCACTAGAGTAAATAAATAGTCCAAATGATGGAAAGCACAAAGCTTAGGAGCAATTTTGTGACTGAAGTACTCAGTTGTTCAGTCAGGAAAGAAGAAAACCTTGTAAGAATTCTCAGCATTTTTATCTGGCAATCACTAGCTAAACACTGGGTTTCCTGCTGGCTGTATCATTCCTACTGTCGTTCCCGGCAAACATGTTTTGTAGTACTGCAATCCCAAACTGTTCAGTACAGGGTTGAATGTAGAAGAATGGATACTTGTATAAATTTATGTGTGTGTATGTATATAGGTATGTTTTCTGTAGGAGCATATAATTAAAAACATAAATAAATGTTTTATTTTTATTGGAGAAGAGATATCGAGGTAATAAGTAAGAAAGGTTGCCAGTGCTTGCCTGAAATAGAACCAGACTGTGGTTTTGGAGATGCATCACTGATAAAACCCAGATGAAGCCATCTGACCAGACTTCATCCTAACTAATGTTTTCTCTTCATGACCATATGCAGTGTCTTCACCTCTAAAAAGCTTTTTTAATTTTTTTTTTTTTGTAAAAAGGAATTTGAACTCTTTATAGCTGTTCTGCTACAGCATATGTGGCAGGTGCACCTACCCAAGGAGAGCAGAGCTTCTTGGCTGCTGAAGTGTAGCCGTTGGGGCTGCCTTTGCTCTCAGGGCCTCGTGGTAACTGGGGCCTTTGGCCAGTGGGAGCCGCTACTGACCACAGGTCAGATCGGGCCTGGGTATCAATGGAGTCCCCTGGGAGCCATTGGGAGCTCGTCCCCTGGAGCAGCAGCTGCGGTCGAGGACTCTCCCCTTGGGTCAGGACGCTGCCCAAGGAAACCCCTCGAGGGGCCTTGGGCCGGGACGCTGCCCTGAGCAGGTCCGCGAGGTTGAGAGCCCTCACTTGTCAGGTGAGTGATAAAGCGTTTGGGTTGTTGTTAAACCGTAGGAAATTGTTCTGTTCTCCTCTCACAGACATTTGAACCTGTAATTTGTGGAAGGCTAGTTAATTGCGTTGACAATAAATTTTTAATTTTTTGTGGCTGCTTGTTTATGTGAGAGCCTCTGTTATAGCATATCTTTCAACTTTAGAACTAAATGCGTGTGTAGGGAGAGGGGGGATTCCTATGTATTATGTCTTTTTTTTGGCAGCAGTATCAATTGGATAGATAGAGGGAGACTTGCCCCAGAATAATACGTAGTCTGGAGGTTAGACTGTTTTATCTTGAAGCACTTGCAATGGGTGAATAAGGAATTTGAATCTGCCCTGATCACTGGGGTGATCTACCTTCACTTCTGCTTAACCTTTCTCTCTCAATTCCTCTTGAAAAAAATGACCAAATATGAGAGTCTTTAATCCAAAGTTAATGATGTCCCGATGATATAGGCATTTGTTTTTCTTTTTTTACTGTGATGAAATTTCTCATTAGTTTTTAATGAAAGCTGGGTGTAGATGAGGACTACACAGCTGAAATTCAATGCAGAATAAGGCAAACTTAGGTTTAGGAGAAGGAGCTACGATTATTACCGGAAGCTATTTGTGGCAGGTTGCTTATGCTGAGTTGCTAAGACTGCATCTGGAACCCCACAAACAAATACATACCATATGTCTAAATTTCCCTTGTAAATTGTTTGTCTTAAAACTCTCAATCTGGGTTTTAATGGCATGATTCATGTCTTTGTGCATGAGGCTGGGATTTCTTCATTTCACTGTGCATAAACTTCAAGTTTGGAACAAATTAAGAATTGTTGCTAAGGTAGAGTGGATTTGTCCCATTATCAGAAGGTATTTCAGGCAGAGAGGATGTTGCTCTTTTGTTCTGTTATTTGCAGCCAGCCATCAGGTGATCTGTAGGTGAAGTTTACATAGTTGTTTTGACAGATAAAATAAAAATTATTTATCATTCTTGGATGCCATTGCTCTCTTTTTATATTATAGAGTGGTCATTCTCCGGAGGTGCTCCTTGAACAAGGAATACTGCTGTTTAAAAAGAACTTGGTAACAATGAGTTATCCTCAAACTTGATGGCTTGAAGGACACACTGCTAGACTTGCCTGTTTTCCACTTTTCTTCATGGAAGAACGAAAAGTGACTATGAGTGCAGTAAAATTCAATACAACTGAATTGAATAAAAATTCAATTAAATAAAATAAAAAATCAATTTAAGCAGTGGATTTATTTTCCAGAGATGTTTTTCCTAGTGCATTCCTTATGTGCTGTGAATTGCTGCTTGTGCATTAATATCTGTAATGTGCTTGAGATTTTCATAGTCATTCTGACTGTTCTTACTTGCACTGCTGTCCCTAATTCATGCCTAGTCAAAAGTGGTTATATGTAGATGAGGAAATATTTTCACAGAAGAAAAAGTAAGTTTAACTTTTTGAGAGGTTAATTTAGAAGATGCTTAAGAAATGGTGACTGCACTGTGAATCATCAGGTATGGATCTGGCTGGTAAATGTGCAGATGATTGTTATTCATATTAATTTGTATTAATGATATTTATATCTTCTGAATGCCATCTTTGGGAGATAAAATATATTAATTGTCTGTAAGAGATCTCATCTCTTCCCACACAATATCACTTGAAAGGAACATGCCTCAATATGACCTTTTATATAAGGTGAATGAAAAAATGCGGTATAATTTAGGAGAGGTGCAAACAGGTGAATCATCAGTTTCTGTTTCATTCTGTTTTGAATGACTCCCATTTCAAAGATTATTGCTTGTTACTTCACCCAGATATCAGTGACAGAAGTACAAAACAATTACCTGTTACAATATTTGGGGATTTTTTTTCTCCTTCATTGTTTAATTTGTTTTATACCTGCTGTGAAATTTCAAAGATAGAAATTGCCTGTATCTGCATGTTTTTGTGATTTTCATAATCAATGAAATTCCAGTGTTACACTAAACGCCTTTCAGGAAGGCATCAATATCCATCACTTCAGAACTAGTGTCTCTTACCTACTGTTCAATCATTGTGGCTCTTGAACAGAACATTCTGCTTGCCTATTGAAAATCCTTGGTCTAAAAGTGCCCATGTTATTGGCGGCTTTGAGCTTGCTGCTCCCTCTCTTAACAGTCCTTTGCAATTTTCATGAATTATAATCAGAAAGTTAGTATAAGGATTATTTTTAAACTATTCTTCAAATATTAAAAATATTTTTGATTTATAATAACTATTTAAAAGGAATTATTTGAAGGCTTTCTGATAAATTATGAGTTTTGGTTAAATATGTCATTACTGGCAGAAAAATAACAACTCTTAGAACAAATGCTCATATATTTAGAGTGGTGTTTATTCAAGGTCATTACAATTTTTTGCACAAGGACAGCAAATTAAGGGAGAGGTCAGTAATTACATTACAATATATACATACTAATCAAGTGAAAGCACTTACATAGGGAATTTCAAAGAACCTTTGAAAGTAATGTGTTAAACCAGAACAGAATTTTGAAAGAGCAAACTTAAAGTTTGTTTTCATTCAGTCTTTAAGAAATGCACAGTTCATCACATACATTATGTATTATTTTCATTACTTAAATTTTACATGGATATACTGCAATCTGAGCCTAAATGAATTAAAAATTAAATCAATTTACAGTAATTTTTGCAAATACTTACAATTTATTGTACATTATTACAGCTTGTAATAATAAAGATGTGGTGTTCTATTCTTAGACTGTGCTCTGATTGAGAATAAGAGGTGGTCACTGCTTGAATAAGTGTACTTTGAAGCCTGCTAGGGATCAGCATCAGAAAATGCTGTGGATTCCCCCTCCCAGGAAGTGGCTTTGAGCAACCTGATCTGGTGGAAGGTGACCCTGCCCATGGCAGGAGGGTTGGAACTCTTTAAGGTCCCTTCCAACCCCAACCATTCTATGATTCTATAGTACATCATACATTTAAATCATATGAGCATCTAAAACTTGATTAATTCCTCTCAGGACTGACATGTAAAATACTGAAAAAATGTATATTCTCAGCTTCTGATAAAGAACATGAAATACAAAACATAACTAGAATATACAACGCTTCAGGTAAAATTAATGCTAAATAAAATATTACTGTAAATGATAGAATGATTTGAACATTCCAGTGATGACTAGGGAATCAAAGTATGGTCTTTATTCATGTGCACTGTTCCACACTGCCTTGTGAAAATAGGGTTTTAAGACTTTGTAAAGTGAAACTATTTGATATTTTGAAGTTCAGAATCATACTTCTTGAATTTTGTGTCATTGCATTGAAAGATAAATATATTTCAAATATATTGACACACACAAAAACCCAAACCACTTTTAAAATGTTTGGAATACTTTTTTGGCTTCACACTAAAAAAGTTGAATATCTGAAACCATTTTTCTTTTTAACTTTTGGAACTGAGAGTGAACTGCAAATGCCTTTTGTCATGCTTATAGGAAAATAACTTGAAGTGAAAATATAGTATTGCATTAAAAAGCTTTGGATAAAGGTGAAAATTTCAGAAATCTTAACTTTTCTAAACTTCCATAATTCACTAAACAAGGTTTGCCTAAATTAGTGATAGATATGAATTTAACATAGGGACTTTTTTTTTTTTCCCCAAAGTGAGTGAATGACATGGATGTTTAAACACAATATGATGGAGGGTTCAAGTTTTAAATACATTAATCTATTTGAAAAGGTACCCTCTTCATTGGTAGTGCACATTCTTATTTTAATGTTATGGAGTGTATTTTTCATGATAAAAGAGATGTTGGTTGTTGTGTTTGTAAGCAGGTCATTTTTCAGCATCTGCTTTTCAATGGTGGTTTTCAATGAGAATGATTACAGTAGCTTCACTTCAGCATGGAACATCATGATTTATCTGTATCAAGGAGAACATGGACTTTCCTAATGACTTTAATAGTGTCTATTTCTTTGTGGAATTTCTTTTCATTTTCTTAAAACAATGGGAACATTACTGATTGTATAACCTTATCCCCTGTCTCAGGTCTCCTAGAAACCCTGAACAGAAGATCATTAAACGAGTGATTGCTCTTGAAGGAGACATTATCAAGTAAGTATTTTAAGCCTTAATCTCTGAGTCTTTATAGGAGTAGTGCAGCTTTTCAGTGGATTTTATATCAGTATCCTAGACAACGAGAACTTTCTAGTATTTTCTTTCTATCTATTCTTAACAAGGACATCAGCATTGTACCTTTCTCCTTTTTAATGAGAGGAGGAACGCTACACAAAACTGCTCACTCTCTCATGAAAGGTACATTGGTGCGAATAGTGCTTGTTTCTTAGAATTTCTCTGCCATGTATCAAGGCAGGTATTTGTAATTGTACAGCATTTTTTCAATAAGATTATAGGGCTGCGATTTTTCATTGAGAGTCCAGCTGCTGTTTCATACTGTTGTTGGCAAATAAAAGTAGAGTGGATTTTTAGGATTTTTGTTTGTTTTAACATTTGTTTTATTTTGAGACAAGGAACTCTCATAGATGACCATATTCACTGCAGTGTGTAGGAATCTGTAGGGAACATGGTGGAACTTATTTGGAGTAAATTATTCTGTCAGAAAAGAAACTGTAACAAAGAGTAGACTCTGGAGTACTTCAAGACTTGGTTTACTCTGACAGACCTTCCTACTGGGGCTGTGTGGAAATACATTACTAGTAGATGTAAATCAAAAGTTTTTGTGGGAACAGTATTGTTTTGAAGAAAATGCTTTTTTGAAAAGGTTTCTTTTTCCCAGGTACAGAATAGAATTGGCATAGAGCTGGGAGGTTAAATCCCTAGTTTCCCACACTAAGATACAAATGACCCTGGAAGCTCTCAGACAATATGGCAGACTGAAAATCTATTCATTGAGATAATGATTCTTGCTCTGGTGTAGTGAATACTTAAGAAGTACTTGGCAGCTGCAATTCAAATCAAGGACTTGAGTCTGGTTAGACAATGAGCTCTAGTTAATAGCAGCACTGGTGAGTTTTTGGGCACCATAGAATATGTCTGTGTCTTGTCTTTTTTTCCCCTCTTAGAGTTGGTATCATTTCTGTTTTACTGAAAAATTCTGAATCATCTCAGTTTGAGAAATTAAAATAAATTCTGACATTTCTGTTGAAGCAAAATATCTGAAATAGCAGACACTAAAACGATAATTTGATGTCCAAAAGCTATGGACATCTACAGCAAAAACTAGCTATCACTTCATAGAACTATAAACATAAGAATAGCATGCGCTACTGAGCAATGCCTTTTATAGACCTATGTCCTTAAGGAGGTACTTATTCCTTGATGTAGTCAATACTAGTGCTGTAATTATATAAGTGATAAGACTGATATTCATGATTCAATAATCCTCATTCATGTCTGTAGCAATGTCAGAAAGAGATAGCAATATAAGGCAACTTCAAGTGTTACTTTTCACAGTTCTGTATTATTAACATATTTGTCTCAATTTCTGAAACGGAATGAATTTTTTTCATAACACAAAGACATTTAATAACTTAAATTCCAGCTGTAGGAAATTAATTATGCTGTACATTCAAATGCTTTAAGACTGAACTTTTAACTTCTGTGGGTGTTCTTGGACAAATGGACAAAGATGTGGAGCATAATAGCTGTTGAGTGTGTGAGGAATACTGATGAGCTGATGGTTAGTGAATCACTCATGGACACAGAAGGCTGTACAATTACCCTCATTTGTCTTTGGTAAAACAAGCTAGATTAATTTATTGATAGAAATATTAATCTCAGTAATTCAGATGTGCATTTTTCTATTTGAATGCATAAAAATTGTCCCAGAGCTTTTTGCTTTCACTGTAGAAACTAGTTTTTAGCAAAAGAATAAATTATTAGACTATTGTAACTTGTTGAGTTTTTATTGCATATTATTGTCTCTTAATTGTGTATGTGTAGGAAATGTAAGTAATACTTGCCACTTTTCATAGCACTAGGGTAAAGAAAAAGCTTAGATAATACGATAAAACAGCAAAGCTGGCAAGAGTTTTCTAAAATATGTGTTATTTTTGTAATGATACTGCAAGAAGGTATGTGACTAGCATATTTGTGACTGAAACAGACAACTGGTAACTGAGAGCATGTATAGAAAACATAAACATAATATTTTGACTCCTATTTGATGTCTGAAGACAGTCTTTATTACAAAGCAGAAATAATTGGTTTTAATATCTTAAGATTTTATGTCTATATATTTTTATATATTGAAGTACTCCTGATCAACATAAAATGATGCTCTGAATGAAACCGAAAGTAATATGGATCATGTACAAAAGTGTATCTGAAAGTATTAAAATGGAACTCTTCCCTATTGATCTGACTCTTTTTTTGGTATGGATGAAATGTTATGCACAACTGACCTGAGAGAAGTGTTTGAATGTCCTCGCTCTTCATATCAAGTCTTTGGAGTATATATTCCTGCATGCTAAAAATCCCACTTCTTTAAGCCTTCTGCTGCTCCTCTGATCAGTCAGAATTCCTTCTTGCTGAGAAAACATCCAGTCTCACTTCAGAGCTGTGGTTTCAGTTCCAGGGTACAGAAAACTGGGAATCGTCAGTTAGATATGGTAGGCTTCTAGCACTTAGGGGGCTGTTTGTGGGTACAATGGTTCTGCAGAGAGGTGGTGATTATATAGAGAGCTCTGTTGAGTGGGTCACTTTATCTGGAAGGTCAATGTAATGCACAAAGTTTATCTGTTGCTTTTCAAAATTTGCTTGGTGTCATGTGACAGAATTACTTAATACACACTTCAGGGGTGAATCTTCCAGTCTTCTGTTGTGAAGGAGGTTTGCAAATAATTGTGAGTTGGAAAATATTTTCATTTAGTACTCTGAGAGATAGGTGATAGACAATATAGTCTGTGAGTCTGTAGTTATGCTTTCATAAATGAAAGAATTATGTTTCTTCAATCTATTTGGTGCATGGTTAGGGATAGTTTGTCACAAAAATGCTGTGGTTTTTCATGTTATAAATTGAAATAAATTAGCATTTTGCTATTTGTTAATTACTGTAAGTAATGAAAGATCAAATAGACAGAACCATTAGTACCATAAGAAAGGTTTATTAGATTTTGACTTGAGTTCAAGTGTTTTGACTCCACAGCAGAAAAATCCCGTTTTTCACTTCGTCATTTCTAAAAGCATTAAATAAGATAAAAATTGTGACATTTCAAAAATAATGACTGCCTTCCAGTTTTTGTAAAGGAATGTAGGTGAGAGATCTATAATAAGTCCATTATGATCTTTCATTATGTATTTTTCAGGTAGAGAAACATTGTGGACTATGTAGTACTTTATCTTTTAAAAGATGCTTTGAGGAATCGAAAAATGCTACAAACTTACTGAAGAAAAATTCTGGCATTTAAATTTTCTGTTCTTGTTTCCAGTCTAGTTGGTAGTCCAGATGAAGTGAGTTTCGTAGTGTCTTGTAGGCCCTGGATGTGTGTAGTGCATGCCACAAACCTATAACATAATTTAATTTGGACACTCTATTAGACCTTCCTCCTCAAACGAATTTAAAGAATAAACAGAAAAATCACCATTTAGCCCTTGAGAATGAATCTATAGGTCAGCTTGTATATAGACAATAGTGCAAAGTGTAGCTCCCATAGATCAGGTGTTGCTTTGTCTTCCATTGATTCACAGGACAATTAACTTTAAGTAGAAAATCATTACAATGGTTCCTGAAAACTGTTTAAATGATAATTCTTCCAAAGAAGGCCTTCTTTTAAAAATCAATATAACCTAATTTTTTAAAAATTAATGTTGGTATTATAAAACACTTTGAATAACTTGTAATTAAACTTATTAAAACTAGTTATCTTCCATGCACGATTGGATATTCAAAAATCCAGAGTAATCTATCACAGAGGAGTTATGGTATGTTTTCAGTAACACAAATAAATTAAAGTTTATGAAGTTAACCAAAATGGCATTGAACTAGTAACATTTAAAATTAAGTCTGTTCAGTAACTTGCTGAACCAATTTGTTTTCCTTCTGTCACAGTTGCACAGGTCTGCAGGAGCTTGGTGTGCCAATTCTGTTTTTTTTTCATATAATTCTTAATACTGTACTTGATTTGAGAATGATTTCTGAGCCCCTAGGAAGGGTAATTTAAAAAAATTTTGTCCAGGAATATTCTTTAGGAGTCAGTTTTCTGAGGACCGAGTGGTTTAGCAAAATGATGTTGCATTTAAGTATTGCATCTTGCAAAACTACTCTGAAGATGTGAGTAGGGAAATACTCCTTGCTTCTCAAAGCATGACAGTGCAGAGATAGATCATTATTTTATTAGGCTGTAGGTCTAAACCAAACTTCAGTAACGTTTCAACTTTTAGCACAAGGTCCATCATTAAATTGCAGAAACTATTGCCACAAAATGTTAGGAAGGACAAAGATATAAAGGAGTTCAAAAAAGTAGAGAATTAATAGAACTAAAGCCCATCAGCAGTTATTAAATGCAGCAATCACAGTATAACTTCATGTACTCCTGTTGTCAAGTTCATGCAGGTTGTTTTATTTCTTCCTACAAGGATCCCATAGTGCCTTAAAATATAACCAAAATCTGGTCATTCTGTCCACTTGTTGGAGAACCCTTTCAGCTTTAAACAAACTGTTCACTACTCCATGAAGGTGTTTGGCTGCTTTTAATTTGTCAGAGAGTAGATGGCATCCAATATACTTTCAATATGAAAAAGACAACCAGCAATTTTTCTTACTATTTTTTTTTTTTTCACTGAACCAGCTCATTTTCATCAGATAGATGTGACTGCTATTTGTTTTCACTGGACCAAGGATGGTTGTCCAAAAAAACAGCTGTCTTCATGCAGATGCTACTACTTGATAGCAACTTGTGTTAGATACCACATTACTACCTGCCTCTAGGAAGCAGAATGGCCTTGAGAAAAATCTCAGAATTTGGCAGTGTTGTGGCACAAGAATGTCTCTATGTAACATCTTCAGGGAAACCACTTGGCAGGAATTGCACCCAGACCTTTATCATTTAATCACACAGAACTAATTTTATGTTCACTAGTGCTGTAGTTAAGTAGTCTTGTTCCCTCTTCAGCCCTCTGCACTCTGACATACACATGAAGACCTCTGGTAACTATTCTGAGGTACTGGCAATGTGGTAAGGTACTGCATGCAGTGGCACAAAGTTAGAATAGAAAAATGTATTATCAGTAAAAGACATCAAAAGACTAGGAATTGCAGTGGATCATGATCCACAGGGTATGTTTATTATTGTGTCCTGGTTCCTTCTTCCTCAAAGTGCACTGTATCTGTCTTTGGGTCATGAGTACAGGGGATCCACACTGACAAGAGTGCTAGTGGGATCGACAGAACTGAGAGCTGATTGTACTCTGTCCGCCAAGATTACAAATTTTGGAGCATCTTTCCTTTTGATTAACTAATTGCAGTCATCGTATCATTCTGTCTTTGTACTTTACATATCTAAAGGATGTAGTAGCAAGCTACTCAGATGAAAAACTCTTCATTTTCCAAAATATTTTTATTTTGTGGGCATGTGTGCAGAATGTATATCTCATAGGATTTGTGCAGTATTTATGCAGTTTATTTTGCACTACTTATTATAGGTACTGATGGGATTTTTTCAAGCCAATGAAAGCTTTTGTTAGGTTACAGCTATACTGCTCTGTCATGACTCTTCAGCATTGATTGTATCCTTGTAAGTCTCCTAAATAGAGTTACCATTGATTTTGACTCAATTTCATACTCAGAGTCCTTGCATGACTGGACTCCATTTCTGTAAATGCAGATGATGGGAAAGTATATTAGTACAGCATTTTTAAGATATAAAAACAATCTGACAAACCTGGGATGAAGTCTTTCTATATCCATAATGAATTTGTAAAGTTCTATAGATCTTTAGGCCCAGTAATGAAGGACTGCAAAGTTGGATTTCTAAAATTTGGCATTCTTCATACTCATTATAAAATAAGGAGAAATGTTTTTGCTTTGCATTAGATTTCAGTTGCTATATATCTGAAGAAGGTGCATGAAGAGACAGAAAGAATAATAATAGAAAGTAGTTGAATTTCAGGAAAAAAGTATAAATGTGCTTTTGTTTTTAGAAAATACAAGGTAAAATAATTTTTCAGAAAGGCAAAAATATGAAAATGCAGAAAATGATAATTTTCTAGACTGGTTTTTAACTTTTTTTTCCACATTGGAAAGTGTGATTGTTAATATTATAGCCATATTTACTCATTTCTCCATGCAGTAAGGTCTTAATTCTTTTAATATCCATAACATTTTACATACATATTTTCTTGAGAATACAAATAGCAGCAGTAAGATTGCTAAAAGATCATGTGTGTCATCAATACCATTTCTCTTATATTTCAGTTGGTTTTATTTGTCAAAATTCACTGAAAGCAATTGAGTTGCGATGTAGATGCAGTGTGACCTCTGGAACTCTTAATATTAAAGGAAAAAAGACAATATAATATGATTCTCTGAGCCTGTACAGAATTTGCAATGCTAGCTTATAGAAAAAAGAAACAGCATATCCTATTACCTCTGAAATAAAAAGAGGTTTGATTTGGACAACACTAAGAGAGAATAAAAGAGAGACCATCAATAATGCTAGTTTCCATAGAGTTACTATTCAGTCTAAACCCAAAAATTAAGTGCTAAAAATTGAGTATGCAATTGCAATATGAACTCAGCTACTCTCTATTGGTGTGCATCTGAACCAAGACATAAATAACAGCTGCATCTACAGGAGGGAGGAAAGTTTTTTTTATTATTTCTTCCTTTTTTTCCTCTCCTTTTTTTTTGTTTAATTAGAGAAGCAGCACTCTAAAATGCAAAAAGCAGCATCTCTTTTAAGATAGCATATCTGTGAACTGTGCATAATGAGTCTCAGTAGTGTTCAAATTTCAATCCACCAGAGCAATAAACAGTGGGAAAGTTTCTTAAAAGCTCTGTAGGCACCTTAGAGTAACCTTTCTCATGGGTTTTAAGAAATCCCTGTAGTTATGCAGCCCATGGTTTTTGTGAAGTGGACTCCAGTATATGCAGAAAGTGTATCTGGAGACACTTATTGCCAGCATTAGCTGTAGCTGTGTGAAGTACCATTCTATCTTGTGCTAATATATATTATAGAATTAAGAGAAAAGAGGCAATCAAGGACTTTGTCTTTAGCATTGAAAGCTACAAGAAATCTGTGAGAGGAGTTGGAAAGAGTACTGCTGAAGTATCATGGCCTGTTTGGCTGCGCTTACACCAACACATGAGAGCCTGTAACATTTGTTGTTTTATCCCACCATTGGTGAAATGTGAAGTTCTTGGCAGTGCAAATATCTAGCAGGGTTATGGTCACCAGTTTACTTCTGATTGGCTTCCATGTGCTGGACACTGAGACCAATGTAAGAATAGATAATGCCACTAATAGGTCTTTATATTCCACAAAATTATTCTCCAGGATGTTGAGACCTTTTGATAGGTTTTAAACACAAACATTGTGAACAGGGCTGTGATACACACAAATGCTGTTTCAGCAAAAGAATAATACCACTGTGTCATAGACCACACATAGACTTCTGTGTCCAGTTTTGGGAAGGAAAGACACTGATAACCTAGAACAAGTTCAGCAAAGGCCTCAAGCCCTCAAGCTGGTCAGGTTCTGCAGCACTTGACCTGTCAAGAGAGCTTGTGGAAATGGGACTTGTTCATCCTGGAGAAGAGATGGCTTTGGGGTCACCTAACAGCAAGCCCCCAGTACCTATGGGGAGGTTAGCAAGAAGCTGGAGCCAGGCATAGTAGTGCAGCGGACATAACTTGAAACAAGAGAGGTTCAGACTGGATAGAAGGTGAATTTTCCCCATAAGGATGTTCAGGCAGTGGGGCAGTTGCCAAAGAAGCTGTGGTCTCCATTGTTGGAGATGTTCAAGACCTTACTGGATAAAGCCTTCAACCAAACCACACCTGATGTTGTAGCTAACCCTGGTTTGGGCAGGAGCTTGGACTAGAGACCTCCTGGGAGCCCTTCGAACCTGAACTATCCTATGATTCTATGATATCAAATAATAATTTTCAAACGTGTTGCATCACATTTAGAGGAATGTTATTTTTGTTAGAAGCCTAAAAAAATGCAGTGTATTAATCTTGTTTAGGAGAACATGTCTTTTCTAGGTATTTTTCTTTAAAGAAACACATTTGATTTCTGTTTTACTGAAAGTTGATTTGCTGCCAAGACATCAGATGGTTAGAAAAGATATGCATACAAGTATAATCATCTCAATAGGTTGTCTTTATGAAGATTTAAAAAAAGTGAGCAGCGAGTGATTAAAAAACATTAACATTAAAAAAAATCCAACAGTAAATAAAATGGTTTAATTGTATTTTAATTTTCACAATTTATTTCCTTTTTGCTTTGTAAGCTATGGATACAAATGTCACGGGTGGTCTGAAATTTGGCATTTAAATCCAGACAGGCATCAGAAGAGAGGGTGTGTTTAGTAAAAATGGTCTTTGTTCTGAGAAATTTAGGACTTAATCTTCTCAATGTTTAGATGTCTGCTTAAGTAGTTTCTGGATAGAAGTTGAGCTCCATTTCAACTGATGCTCATCTGTATGTATTGCATTAAAAGCTCAGTATGATAAGAACAAAGATGGGAGTAGGAGGAAAGAAATAGTATTAAACCCATTTTATAGAAGAGGAAGTCAGAATGAAAAATGTTGTTGTAGGCTTATGCTCATATGAGAAGTGTGTGGAACAGCCATTAACTCAATTCCCTGTGTTCCTCATCGCAGAAAATGAACAATAAGTTCATGTGTTTGTCAGCAACAGATTTTTTCAGGTGTACTAGAAGGCAAAAAAGGTTCAGAACCTGGTAATTCATGCACTTTCCTCCTGTAAATTGAAAGGACATTTTTTATTAGCTTGAGCGGTATTAGGATCAGGGATATTTTTATGTTTGCAAATTGAAGGAAACAGAAGAGTCTACTCTGAATAATGTAAATAAATCTTACCGGTTATTTCATTTTACAGCAGTGCAAAAGTCCTTTATCTTACTTGAATATGTTTAGGGTGCTGAACTCAACCAGTGACACAGTGAAAGTGTTGTATCAACCTACCAATACTGAGTAGAAAACTGTCTTGTGAACCAGACTCAGTATGGGGTTCTTTCATGATCTGCATTATTATCCTGGCTTCAGAGAACCAAACGATGACTTTTTTTGTTGTTATTTTGTCTGAATTCCTTTGTTCTTTTGAAGGAAGAATTAAGCGGACTTTGTTTCAAATAAATAATGGTGAGATAACTACAAGTAACCAAGCTGGTAGTTTTTAAAAGGTATTGCCTTTCTCTGCTCCCCTTCCGTCTCTACTCTCTCTCTCTCTCTCTCTCTCTCTCTCTCTCTCTCTTTCTCCCCCCGCCTCTGTCCGCCCCCCCCCTTCCTTCCATGCTCCACAGCTGGATATACTGCTCCCTCATACCATTCATTTAAGCTGACCACGTGCATGGTACTACTCCAGTCTAATGAAGAAGATTAATATCCATCTCCAATCATGTGTAGGGAAACAACAGCAGTTGTGCCACATTCAATGCTGTTCTTTGTGGTTTTTTTGTTTTGTTTTTTTTTTTTAAAAAAACATAGTTTGCCTCCCAAAGCATTCTTCCTAAATGCTCATCTTTCCAATGCTTTCACCTGGACTCCCTTTTGGAACGGCTGAAGGCAGCTTAAGTGCACACCATGTACTTGGCGTTGCAATGAGCTGACAGGGACCACATGTCTGCTTACCAACTCCAGCTGAAGCACAGTAACTTTTTAAAATGCACTGACGCTGCCATTTGTGATCATCTGAATGTACTCTCATAGGATCAGAGTCTCAGCTGCTATGAACCATCTTAGCTCTGTTAATGTTAAGGAAAATAGGCCAATTTAGTCTAAAAAAAATCTGTTTAAAACATTTTTTGGGATAAGAGCATATGTAAAGAAAACATTTTTTGGGATAGCAACATATGTAACATAAAAAAAATAGTCACCTCTTCAAAGATTTATAATGGATTTTATACATTTCATATTTTTCCATTGAGTGGAATAATGAATACAGAATTCTGTACAGAATGAACTGATGATGCTTTACCTCTTTTTTTTTTTTTTTCTTAATTTAGAAATATAACATAGTTTCCCATTTGCTTGCTTTTCTTCGTTAGATTTACAGGATGACAAAGTTTTTCAGTGCCAGTGAGTATTTTTAACACTGTCAGCCATACACAATAATTGCCCGTATTTTAATTTGAAAAATTTGAAATTATTGTGTTTGCTATTATGTAAAGCTTGCAGATATATGTTGGCAGAAATATTAATTGTAAATTGTTCATTTAGAAAGATTGCCTCCATAGTTTTGCACTGCAAACTGATCTTGAAATGAGGGCCTGAACAGTTCACAGTAGCAGAACTAATAAGGTTTAGAAATTGATCACCCCAATGGTTATGAGATTCAAATGAGAATAGGAGGGAAAATGACTATTATCTTTTTTCATTATTATAGAACTGACTACTGTTGACATTCTTCTTCTGTGGAGTAAATTGTGTGATGAAACTGTAGTGTATTTTGGGTATAATGGGTAACAAGTCATTAAGCGGGGTCTCCAGCATCTGTGCATAGGGGAGCCAAAAATCTTTTCTGCTTTACTGTTGGCAGTGATTGCACAAATAATTTCTGCTTGCTGACCATTATGCCACTAGCTTTTTAATATGCAGCCAAAAATATATTATGATAAACTGTATGTCATGTATTTCTAGAACCTCAGGTATATCCCAGATAGCATTTCTAATGACTAGGTTTCAGTTTTGTATATATAGCAAAAATAAGTTAGTATTTAATAATTTATTATAGCACGAAGGGGAGCAAGTGATAAATACTGAAAAAGATTGTGATAGGATTTGCTATAATTGAAAACCAAAGTATAGTGCCCCACTAGTAGAGGTGGGAGTCTAATAAGTGACGGACCTCTAGAAGAGATAGACTAGAATAATGGATGACGAAATCAATGAACAGATTAGAAGTAGGTATGTACCTAAAAAAGAAAGGTGACCTTAATGGATTTTAGGGGACTGACTTGGTGATTGGCTAAATTAATTAGAGTTCCACTGCTAGTGCAACTTTCTGTGCAAAAAAAAACCCCAAAATTGCCTACATGCAATATAGTGGAAATGCATGTAAAATTACAAATAGCAGTATCGTGTGTCTATTCAGGAATATTATGGAGCGTGTCTTGTCATATTTCTAATATAGTATATGTAGGTGTGTTCATATTTAAAAGAAGGATTTAGATTTCTAATAATAAAAATCATTCTGCTGTTTCTAAGGCTTATGCAGTAGTTAAAACTTTAATTAAACAGGTTTTCAAGAATGGGGAATAGAGGCTACGTTCATAAACCAGACAGATACGCTTTGTAAATGAAGAAGAAAGCTAATTAAGCCAAGCATAGCAGCATAATATTAATTTTTAAAAAACACTTCCAGCATATTTGTGGTAAATCTTGCCACAGCTATTGCATATTTTCTAATGAGTTATTCTACAGTTTAGGTAAAAGCTGCCAACACTCCATAGCCAGGTAAAAAATTGTATCCTTATGCATTATGCTAATGTTTATTTCAGCACAATTAACTCTTTGAGCACAATTTATGAAAATAAAAGGACAGAAGTGACATAAGGAAATATTAGGTACCAGAATATTTTTCATTCCTGTAAGTTTTATTCAGCTGATGTTAATTCTAGTTTCTTTGAAAGGAGACAGGTTTATATGGAGTGCTTGCTGGTCTCTATCAAGAGGTTTCTCACATGGGGTAGAAGAGGGCTAAATTTTGTCATATGTATAGAAGGCAATTAGTGAACTGCTACATTTCCTTTCATATGAAGACAAAATTCAACTACATGTATTATATTGTCAGATTTAGATAGTTAAGTTGAAAGCACTTTCTGATGTTTGGCTGTAGTTTTTGTGCTTTTGTGTTTCCTCAAACTATTTATCTAAAAATTCTCAAACACATTGAATTATTTGAGAGATCTGATAAATCTCTTAGGAAGTCACTTCTTTGGTTGAGTTTCTGTATTTCTCTAAAGAAAGCTTTATTTTCCTGATGGATTACTGAGAGATCCCTAATTCTTGTTATATTCTGCTGGGAAATGATGATGTTTGAACAGGGTCAGTTAGATCAGCTTTAGATATATTATTTTGGGATCTCTGCTACACAGAATCTGAAAACTTGAGTCAATTTTTGAAGTATTACCAAATGCCTGAGGACTTCACAGAATCACAGAATCATCTAGGTTGGAAAGGACCCTGGAGATCATCTAGTCCCACCATTTGCCTAGCACAGTTCCCACCTACAGCATATCCTTAAGCTCCAAATCGACCCTACTCTTGAACGCCTCCAGGGATGGGGACTCCACCACCTCCCTGGGCAGCCCATTCCAACGCCTAACAACCCGTTCTGTAAAGAAATACTTCCTAATATCCAGTCTAAACCTTCCCTGGTGCAACTTGAGGCCATTACCTCTTGTCCTGTCGCTTTCTACTAGGATAAAGAGACTCATCCCCAGCTCTCTGCAGCTTCCTCTCAGGTAGCTGTAGAGGGCGATGAGGTCTCCCCTCAGCCTCCTCTTCTCCAGACTAAACACCCCCAGTTCCCTCAGCCGCTCCCCGTAAGACCTGTGCTCCAGACCCTGCACCAGCTTTGTTGCCCTTCTTCGAACACTCTCGAGTCATTCAATGTCCTTTTTGTAGTGAGGGGCCCAAAACTGAACACAGGAATCGAGGGGCGGCCTCACCAGTGCCGAGGACAGGGGTAAGATCCCTTCCCTGTCCCTGCTGGCCACGCTATTGCTGACACAAGCCAGGATGCCATTGGCCTTCTTGGCCACCTGGGCACACTGCTGGCTCCTGTTCAGCCGGCTGTCAATCAACCCCCCCAGGTCCCTCTCTGACTGTCAGCTCTCCAGCCACTCCTCCCCAAGCCTGTAGCGCTGCTGGGGGTTGTTGTGGCCCAAGGGCAGCCCCCGGCATTTGGCCTTATGGAAACTCCTCCAGTTGGCCTCAGCCCATGGCTCCAGCCTGTCCAGGTCTCTCTGCAGAGCCTCCCTACCCTCGAGCAGATCAACACTCCCACCCAACTGAGTGTCATCTGCAAACTGACTGAGGGTGCACTCGATCCCCTTGTCCAGATCATCAATAAAGATGTGAAACAGGAGTGGCCCCAAAACCGAGCCCTGGGGGACACCACTCGTGACCAGCCGCCAACTGGATTTAACTCCGTTCACCACAACTCTCTGGGCCCAGTCGTCCAGACAGTTTTTTACCCAGCAAAGTGTGCAATTGTCCAAACCTCGAGCAGCAATTTTTGCCAGGAGAATGTTGTGGGAAACGGTGTCAAAGGCCTTGCTAAAGTCAAGGTAAACAACATCCACAGCCTTTCCCTCATCCAATAAGCAGGTCGCCCTGTCGTAGAAGGAGATCAGGTTTTTCAAGCAGGACCTGCCTTTCATAAACCCATGCTGACTGGGCCTGAGCATCTGGTTGTCCCTCATGTGTTGCATGATGGTGTTTAGGATGAGCTGCTCCATCAGCTTCCCTGGCACCAAAGTCAATCTGACAGGCCTGTAATTTCCCGGTTCATCTTTCTGACACTTCTTATAGATGGGCGTCACATTGGCCAATTTCCAATCAGACGGGACCTCCCCGGTCAGCCAGGACTGCTGGTAAATGATGGAAAGCAGCGTGGTGATCACCCCAGCCAGATCCTTCAGCACTCTCAGGTGTATCCCATCTGGTCTCATGGAGTTGTATGTGTCTATGTGATGCAGCAGGTCACTGACTGTCTCCTGGATTGCAGGGGGGTCGTTCTCCCAGTCTCTGTCTTCTGGCTGTGGAGGCTGGATTTCATCAGTACAACTAATCTTGTTATTAAAGACTGAGGCAAAGAAGGCATTAAGCACCTCAGCCTTCTCCTCATCACTTGTTACCAAATTTCCTCCTGCATCTAGCAGGGGATGGAGACTCTCTCTGGACTTTCTTTTGCTACTGACATGCTTATAGAAACTTTTCTTGTTATCCTTGATTGCGGAGGCCAAATTAATTTCCAGTTGGGCTTTAGCCCTCCTGATTTCCACCCTGCATAGCCTCAAAGCATCTTTGTAATCACTGTTTGTGGCTAGCCCCTTCTTCCAAAGCCTGTAAACTCTCCTTTTCTCCCTGAGTTGCAGCCAAAGCTCCCTGTTCAGCCAGGATGGTCTTCTCTGCCGTCGGCTTCTCTTAGAGCACCTGGGGACCACCTGCTCCTGTGCCATTAACTCTTCTTAAAGAGCGCCCAGCCTTCCTGGGCCCCTGTATCCTTCAGGAGAGTCTCCCAGGGGATCCTTTCAAGCAGGTGCCTAAACAAGACAAAGTCAGCCCTCCTGAAGTCCAGGATGTCAGTCCTGCTTAGCTCTCTTCTGACCTCTCTAACCAAAACTTCTTAACCAAAAACTTCTTGACCAAACTCTTTCCCTCTGTCAACTCAAATACTCCTTCTTTTTTTTTCGTTTCTTTTTTTTTTTTTTTTTTTTTCTCCAGGGAATGTGAAAGTATAGTTAATATCTTACTTTCCTTCTGACTGGGCCACAGACTTAAACTGTTTCACTGTTGTAATTAGTCGCATCTTCTTTCCGTCATTCATGCTTGAGACTACCCAAACATGGGCAAAAATAGCAGATATATCAGGAATGCTACATATGTGTCTACTGATTTTTGTAGAAAGAATCTTAAAATCTTGAGTATTCTCTGAGTTTCTCAAAGGCTGAGCACACAGACTTACCTGTGACTTCCATACCTTTTCTATTAAGAGTACGTATACCATAACTTTATTTGAAAATTTAAAAAAAGAAAATTAAAAGAAGAGTGAGACAAGAAAGTAGAGAAAGCTACACCAATGGCAAGCTGGAATGAAACAGACTGGGATATCTCTAGGCAAGACTCCTCTTCCCATCATTTTCTCCAGTGCCACAGATATTCCCCTGAATACTTCCCACGGTGACTATACAGTTACAGCAAGATCAGCTTGGTACCCCAGCAGGTTTCTCTTACACATTAGTGCTGATGGTGCTGACTACAGCACACTGATCAGGTGCAGATATTGCACTCATTTAACTGGTTGTGAAGCTATGTGCATGTGTATTTCTGGATGTTGCTTCTGGGCTATTTAAAAAAAAAAAAAAAAGTTACTGATCTTACTTACTAAGCTCTACATATTCTTGTCCATAAAGTTATAAATCAAAAGCTATGAAGTGAGAGGTGACAGAGGAGCGGGACAAGAAAGGGTGACTTAAATGTCAGTCATAATCTGTTCCCACAAGAAACCTAACATCATAGACATAGCAAGGTCCTACAATTCGATGACACAAGGCCATGAGGACAAGAGCATTTGGCAGTACAAGGTAAAAGTATTGCCACAGGAGACTTAGGGTATGTCAGTGAAAGACTACATAGGCAAAAGCAGACTTCAGTGCTACAAGTGAACAGTTACAGGACTGTAAAAGGAAAAACATTAATGTTACAAACTTTAAGCACAGGGAAACATTTGTACCTTCCATTTCTATGTGAATAATGTGAATTTTTATGATGACAATAAAAAATAAAAGCCAGACCATCTTGTAGGCAATTTGAGACTTATTTAATGTGAAGACTTACAAGTTCTGCATGGACAGAACTGACCATTTACAATAGAAATACCTGTATCAACAGTTAATCAGAGAGTGTAGAGTAACTCATCCTGCAAACCCTTTCTTTTATTTTAATTTTTAGGGAACATTTTAGGAAATTATGTTTCTGTTCTTCTGCCCCTGCCCTCACTTCCCTGTGCTCATGTATCCTCTGTACATCTTTGTACCAGTACTAAAGTCAGTCTGTAAGAGCCTCTGCATAGATAATTGTGTTCTGGTCCTGTATATCCTTTGATGTACATAACATATTTTGAGGAGTCTTTTATAAATATTTAGAGATCTATATACAGTATCCCTACACAAGCATGTGAAGATAATTTTTAACATGCCAAGATATGTTGGACATCTTCACTTTGGCCTGTGGTTATCTCTTACCAGGGTTTAAGAAGTTTCTATCAAGTTTCATCTTTTAGCTTCTCAAACCTGTTCTGCTGTAGCTAACTGTTAGATGCTGACTTGTTGCCAGGACAAGAGATTAGCATATGTTCCTGAAGGACATTTTTTCCTCCTTCTCTTAGTGGCTACTTCTTTAGGTGTTGAAATGAAGTGTTTCCTGCCATGAGTACTTTCTATGTTGTATATTTAGTGCTGAAGGAAAGTCATGTAATTAGTATTTGAAATTTCTGAATCCAAGTTCTTCTATAATAAACCATTGAAAGCTGAGTAATGAATTAAAAACTCTTTCTGTATAACCTTTGATTTCCAAAGGAAAACTGAGTTGTACAGGCTTTATAGGTGGGATTCAGTTGCTCTAACACGCCTGTCTAGTGGCATTTTATGGGTCCTAGTTACCCTGTCTGGTCTTACAAGCTGCAGTTTCAGAAAGGCACAGTTGTCTTGAACATTGTGTTATAGCTGCCCTTGTCATGAGGATGTCTCAGTAGACTACCTAAAATAGCACCAGTCACTTACGTGTAGGCACACGAGTCACTCTTCATAACAAATTAGATGGTTCAGGAGAAGCAATTAAAAATATAATGCTGAGGTTTTGGCAAACATCCAGGAACATTTTGGGGCTTAAATCTGAGTTATTTACTGTATAGAAATTGTCCTTTTTATGTGAAGTTATCTTAAGGATGGTGTACATCTTTGTAGGATAAGTATACCTTCAACAGCAATGAGTGAAAACTTTGTATTTGAATCATTCCTTGTCTCCCAAGTATATTCACTGGTTGATATTTGAAGAATGGTCAGTCTTAGAAGAGTATCCCTGATGTTAAGGTGTGTGACCAGCTTCCAGTGTAATTGTCTTGTAGACACTATTTAACATATGATTGCTGGGACAGCGGGTTTGTTTAAGAGAAGAAATGCATATAGAGCACTGGCTGTGGCAGCCTACAGCAAAGATGGAAAGTGATAAGGCACTATTTCTGCTAAATTTATAAGCCCTTCTTAATACTTTATATAGTGTACATGGATTTTCAACTTGGACAAAGAATACATATGTCTACTTGTATAATTGTATTTTTATGAAGATGTATACCTGATATATACATGATTGAGAAAAAAACCCTACTAAATTTGTCAAGAATCAAGAGGTATAATATAGGTCTTCTGGGAACAACTGAAAAATTGATTGAAATGAATCATGATTTAGCTACTTGAACCTAGATTCTGTCTCTTTACAGGCAACTGAAGCTTTCAGTCTAAATATAAATTAAGTGTATAATATATGCTTAAACAGACTGACATTAATTACAGGAAATTAAAAACATCCGTTACTCACTGGAAACAAATTCTGCTTAGATTATATAAAACCAGATTAAAGGAATAAACTTCATGTCTCTTAAAACAAGGAAAGATTGTTAAGATGGTATTCTCAAGTACTTGAAACTCTCCATCTGACAGTCACAGTGGCTGGCAATAAATGCAAATTTGAAAATAATTTAAGTTAAACAACATAAATTGTTTTACTTTCTCTCTTGTTGGGCTTTATTTGTTGAAGTTATATGACAAAGATACTGTCATGAATCTCTGAAAACAGATTTGTGTCCCTGTAGGTCTGCAGAGAGAATGAAATGTTTCACTTTGAAAATGAGAAATTTGCCAGAAATTCCCTCTTAAATTCAGATTAAATTGAATGTAGTTATTTTATTTTCAGTTTATACCTCAATTTTAAAGTATTGCACAGATAAAAGTGTGATTTGCTACAATACTTATTTCTAATGTCAGACCTGTAAACATTATCAGTTGTGATCACCCTGCAAGGATCTGTGCAGAGGGATGGTTGGATAGGTCAGCAGTTGAGAGATAATCAGAATCATTAGTCATGTTTATTCCCTGTCAGCTTTTCAGATACTGTAATTAAGTTAGGTATAAAGATCTTATTACTGAATGAAGTCTGTAGTCTCCAATGGAAGATGCAATACAACGTGAATCTTGAATTCCAAAATAAAATCTGTGATTCAAATTGGAGCTTCACAAAAGAAATAGTGTTTGCAAACCGGAATGGAGTTGCAGTTTCACACAGACGTATCTCCAATCCATCTCAGCCCTGTGCTGATTATACTCATCTTTGGATATTTAAAATAAAATGTGTCTCAATTTCTGACCAAATCACCATCAGTTACTTTTAATGTTGTTTTTAAAGTTTCTCTAAGTCTTGACTACATGAGTCACCAAACTGTACTCACATTAGCATAATATCAGAATCCCATTAGAATCACATTATTTGATACAGCAGATCAAGGCTCTGGATAAGTTTAAAACCAGCTGACTTCAGACACAACAAAAAAATCCGGGTAAGAACTGCATTATCATAAAACTGTTTGGCTGTGCTGCAACCCAGACATTCAGACTACCAAAAGGAAGAATGGGACCTATCACCAAAAATTACAGGCCAAATGTATATAAATATAAATACCAGGAAATTATTGTTAAGTTGCAATATTTAATATGCATTAAAGATAATAAGAATTCCTGAGAACATTGGCTGATAGAAAATGAATAACCTTCTGTTTTGTAATTTTCTCCAAGCTTTTTTAATAGTAACAGTCACACTGATTTGCAATGAACACATGATATAGTTTGTTGGTTTTATCTTTTTTTTAAATTTTAAAGCCTTCAGTGGATTTCTGATCGCCCAATCAGGATTTTTTACTCTGATCCACAAAGTTATGAAAGCAAATAAGCTGTTTGGTTTCTCCTCATTTCAGCAAAGAAATAATTACCTCTTCCTTTTATTTGTTGCTTCTAGAAAACAAAAGGCCTAAGAAAACTCTTTTGAGCTGTTCAGTGCCATTGTCATCAGTATAATATCTGAAAATAATCTGCAAAATTAAAAACTGTGTTTATGCACAGATCACAGGAAGCTGAGGAGTGTAACATTTCTAAGGATATCTCTGTGCTGTTAATATATATATACTTATATCATTGGAAAGACTTCCATTGTGTTGAGTGAATTTTGGATCACATTTCTGTATTACAATGAGTACAGGAATTTCTGAATGGTGCTTAATGAATAGGTACCTGAATGAGAGGTTTCACCAGCCAAGCTTTCATAGGTTATTTGATCAAGACATGTCAGTACAGGTTTGAAAAGATCTCACTTTTGGCTTTCAGAAATTATGGCCCAGCTATCTTAGAAATGATGACAAACATTACACTGACATAGGCTATTCTGAGACACAAAAATTTAGGAAAGTACTATATCCAATCAGTAAAATCTATGTTAAAAACCTGTGCTGTTGTCTCAGTCCTGTTGCAAACAGTTTCTTCTCTGCTCCCAGGAACAATACTTGTCATTTTATCTTTGTGAAAATGGAAAAGCTCAACAACAATGATAGTATGAGGGACTGAAAACCTGATACATTTCCACAACTCACTAAAAATAATAGGTGCAGATGTAATTTTTCTGCTCTTCTTTGGAAGAGACTCTGGAGATCTGTCACACTATGGAGCATCTCCACAACCACTGTATTACATCTTTTGGGCAATGCCTGTAGCAGAAGAAATAGCAAATCATCATTCTCAAGACTCAGTTCTTTCTTTGTTTTCAGTCCTTTATTATTTTCTGCATTGTCTTGTAGTACACAGAACTTGGCTTCTGCCTCTTCTCAGCCTGAGGAAGTACTTCCTCTGACTAATTTAATAATTCACATAAATACTGTCTAGTTTCTTTAATGTTTCCCACAGAAAAAAGAAAAAAGGTAAACCTCTGTAAATCCATTTGCTTAGCTGCTTGTGATACTCTATAATATTTGCAACTTTACAGAAGATGCTTTTGTGTTAATTTTTGTGGTTATCTCCTTATTTCTTTGTACGCCTGTATACTGATTTGCATCCAGTGCAATATTTATATTTGATCGTAAACTTCTTGGGCCATAATGGTAGAAAAACCATCATAATAATTCCAGATCTGCTGGTAGATATTCTACATGCTAGTGTGACATAAATAACGAATACTAGTAAATAAGGGCTTTATATGGTCACACTTACCTGCCTGCATGAAGTTTTACAGCATGAATCTGACCTGTATAATTGATGCTCTGTTTATTTAAAAAGATTAGAGTCTTTTAACACATATCTGTTAGAATTTAGATATATTGCATCTTGAAATACTAAAAATAGTTGCAGGGAAAAAAAAAGCTGTGTTTCTGAAATTCTAGATAGCACTAATGGTACATTGCCCTATAGTTCTTTCTTTTATTTAATGCATTTCTTCATTTTATGTATTTGTCTCTGTTGTTTTTGAAAATCAAATCTATCCTTTGGTAATGTGATTTGCAGGAAATAAAGAATAAAGCACTACAAATGAAGTACTTTTAAACAATCTGTAATTAATTACATGTGCAAATGCATTGACTAAGTTTGGGTTTGCAATTAGATAACTAATTATGTTGAAAATGGCATAGCATATTTAAATAGATGCTGGTGCCTCTGGCTCATCCAGTTTTCTCTAGGCTGTTATTTAAATATGCAACTATTCTCTTGCTGTTAGGTATCACCTGTTATAATTTAAAAGCATGGTTGCATGCCTAATTAGACATATAATCATGATGTTTACATATGCAAAAAATAAAATCTTTGTATTAATTTAAGGTCATTCTTCTACTTCACAGAAAACCTGTTCCTCAAATGCTGTACAGAAGATCTGTTCATTATTGCAGCATTTATTGGAAAAAAAAAAAAATTCTCACTGTGTTTTCTTGTATAATGCCTAGCAGCTATTTAGTTAGTCACTTTGTAATTACTGGAAGAGCTACCTCTTTAAACCTGGTTCCAACCTCATACAATCTTTCAACGTAATTGTTTATAGAAAGAAGTTTAACCTCCCCATATCGGTACTACTTAGAGGTCTTTAAGAAAAGGGATAGACAATTATTTCTCAGAAATAATGTAGATCCAGTCTAATTGCAAGAGGTAGAATGTGACGAATCATATCATGAGCATATGTATATGAATCATGTCAGCAGTTTCTTAGACCTTTTTCAAATGACTAGATACATTTAACATGCGATGATAACAATACCATTCTTTTTTTTTTTTAATTTAATTGTTGGCTTGTAAGACATGAGGACCATATTTCTGGTAAAGAATATCAGAATTATCAGAACAATCAGAGTTAAAGGTAGCTTCAGGGATTTTTTAAAACAGAATTTCTGTATATTAATGGCCAGATAAATTGGAGTCTCAGTAACAAACATCTCTTTTGATAGCCATTTCTTTGATCCATCTTCCAAAAGAGAATGCTACTTATGTTCACATTAACAGAAGATACTTTTGGTAATCAAGTTGAAGTATGGAATTCTAAGATACTGCCTTTGTGCACTTGTGAATTATTTCTATTAAGATATACAGTATTGATTCCTTGTACAGTAGCTTGCATTTTTATTGTTTAAAAACGAAGATAAGTATTAATTTAACATCGTGTTTATTCTAGCATTACATTTAGGAGAGAAGCTGAGGACAACATTTTGATTGTAAAATTGGTCTGTGGATGACATAACACCTTCTATATAGAAAGCATAAAAATATTTAAAGAGCTAGCATTTTCACAGGCAGTGCTGGAATAGTAGAGACCAGATAGAGCGGATGCAGATTCCTGTATGTCAAATCCAGACTTTGTTATGAAACCACTTGCTTAGTTAACAAACTTTCTAAAATTCTTTGCTTTAAAATTTATCAGTCTGACAAAACATCAAAAACTAGTGAAGATAATGTTGGGCAGAACATACACACTTCAGTAAGTATGAATAATTACATCATACTATTTCAGTTAAGATGCAGTGAAAATTAACTAACATATTTACATAGTTTTGTTGTTAAATGCAGCCTGAGAGTCTTAAATTTGAACTCGTTCTGCATACATTTTTTTCCCCCAGGAGTGGGTCCAGAGCAGTTCTTTTTGTTTGCTGGTGTACAGCACAAAGCAAACAAAATTCATAAATCATACTGACTGAAAACATTAGTCCTGCTTGCTGCTTAATGAGGCTTTAATCCGTTTTGAACAGTGGATTTTTTGTTGGTTTTATTTTGTTTAATATAATTTCCTAAAATTCCTAGGGGAGGAGAAGAGGAAATATGGTTAGAACAGTAGCATGTCTTCTGTCTGGTCTTTAAGGGAAGTAGAGATTGGGACAGTTTTTCAAATCAGAATATTCTGAATATATCTCTTCATGCATGAGCTCATAGAACTGGATTATCACAGAATTACAATCATGCATGAGGTTGGAAAGGTCCTCTGAAGATCATCTAGTCCAGCTTCCCTGCCCAAGCACGGTCAGCTACAGAAGGTTGCCCATCCCCATAATCAGAAAATTATGTGTGGAGCTGCCACAGTATCCTGTGAGAATTAACAATTCTGTGAAATCTCTACAAAAATTATCAGTTGCAAGGACTGGGCACAGTCCATTGGGTATGAAATATGAAGCAGAATTCCTAGAGTGGGATGTGTTAGGAGAGTGGGCTGCCTCCCCCCAAGGCTCAGGTGTGTGGATTTAAGTAGTTACCGTTGGAAGCAACGTTAACAGGTATTATTTTGTTTAATGTTAACAGGTATTATTTTGTTTAATATTTATTGTATTATACAAAGCACCAGCATAGAAAAGATTAGCCATCATATTTCTGCATCCTTTTCCAACAAATTTCATAACATGATTATGACTGAACTGTGTAAACCACAGAATATCAAGCCAGTTCTCCTAGAACAAATTCAATGCTTAGTGCTACATTTTACCTTTTTTTTTTTTTTTTTTTTTAATACTACAGTATTGTATACACATATATATGTTCCAGAAAATAAATATATTGTCTTCATGGGATAAAGGAAAGATGATTAAATGTATTGAATTTAGAAAATGGTTAACCAAGACCTTTTTTTGGTTAACCAAGACCTTTTTCACTGTTTTCTGTGTGAAATTTTACTCAAAGTACTTTCACAAGATAAGTCTCTCTAACTCTCAATTTCCTAAAAGTCTTCTTCCAATTACGTTTTAGAGAGAAAGCAATTGCCTGCCTTCCTTTCATTCCTCCTTTCCCCATCTTTTGGTAAAAGCTGTGCTGGAAAATATACCTACGTTAAACCTTCTTGATATATTATTTTAGTATTTACAAATATTACTGCTAGATATCCACTGTTAATCATCTGTGATGAGTTTGCTGAAGCAGTAAAACACATCTGTACAGGGAAAAATCACATAAACATCAGTATATTGTAATGAATTTTCTTCTAAAAAAACTAAATTGGTTTGACTTCATGAATGCCTCTCTCATGGTTGACTAGCTTAATATTCATTGTCTCAGCAGCAATTTGAAGGTTATTAAGCCTCCTGACCTAGATTTCGCTGGTGTACAGGTTAATCTGCTCAGTTATCTTTTTGTGTGTGCATGTGTTTTAGTTCTCACCAATTTCTACCTTTAAGTTAGTGATTTGGAAACTCTTAAGACCAACCCAGTCATGATGAGAAAGAGAATTACTGTTTGTAAAAGGTAATTTTTTACATTTTTCTCTTTTGCATTGCATCCTTTTTGAAAACAGTTATCCAAGGATAAACAGGAAAAAAGTAGTGATTTAACATGCCCTGGCATCATGCTTCACTAGTCTGCTACAGCAGCAGACACCAGAGGAAGTCAAATCTTTATCCCTCATCCCACTCCGTACAGAGAAGACCAAGTGAGATTAAGAGGGAAAATAAAGAGGGATTCACTTAAGGGACAAACCTTATGATAACAGGTGACAGGAGGAAGTTGTTGGAAGCAGATCTATTCCCACTCTGAAAAGAGAACAGTGCTTCTTCTAGGGGCACCTCACATTGCCTCCTGTTTTGAAGCTGTATTCTAAATAAAATGGAAGATTTTTAGCTTAGCATCTTGATGAACAAAACTGGTATTTCTTCATTTTATCTCATTAAAAACTTAGGTTTGATTAATGCAGAAAAATCCTTTCTTGTTTAAATTTTGCGGTTGTTTGGAGTTCTTTTCAACCGAAAAGCACAACCTGGGTAGTTCTAGAGTCTGAAGTATGCTGTATTTATCCACAAAACTTACATTGTACAAGATAAGAGGAGTTTATATATGGGCTCATTCTTTCTTTATTTGAGAGATGACCTTCTGCTAATTCTCATCCACATAGGATCAGTTCTATGGTCATATTTAATTTTCCATCACTCAGGCTTCCTTTATCTTCCTATCTAATATATTTTAAATTATAAAAAAGTGCCAGAACATTTTTCTTATAAAACCTTCAGTTCTGTTCATTACATCCTTTGAAAGAATGAAGCATCATATGTGTTGTCTCAAACCTTTACTTAATTAAATTAACTTTGAAGTGTTTTTTAGGTAAGGGACAACTTTTATTGAAATACATCTTCAATTTTTTCATCTACTCTGGTGCAAATTGTAGTCATAGTATAGAAATGAAGGTGGAAGAATGGTCTAATCAGATTTCCTGCAAAGAAAGATCAACTATATTCTAACAAATGTTTGCCTGTCATATTCTTCTAAACCTTGCTGAAAGCTATCCTACAACTTCCCTAGAAAGACTATTATAGTGCTTTGCTATTTATGTAGCCAGAATATTTTTCATAATCATTCATAATAGTAAATTATGTTAGTGAAAATTAAGCAATTATTTTCCTTCTAAAGTTATTGAAAAAATTGATAATTGTTCCTTCTAAAGATCTTCATATGGTACTGCAGTTTTACGTGCTGCTTCTTGAACTTAGTCCAGACTAAAAAAGCTGAAGTCCTCCTAGTTTTCCTGACAGATCTTATTTATCACAAGGTAACCTTACCATGTCAGAGGCAAATATGAAGAGATGTCAGGTGCATAGGGACACTTATCCAGAATATTCTTCTAGCTTTGAGCAATGTCTTTTCACTAGATTTTTATTCGATAAATTTGATCGCTTTTCAAACCCTTTGAAACTTGTAGCATCCACAACATACTGTGCAAACAGTTCTGAAGCTTCTTTGTGCACTGTTTAAAAAAACATTTTTGAAATTTTTATTTCATGTTCTTTACATTGTCTATTGGAAAAGTAGTTCCCTGTTTACCTTCTTTGTGCTGTACACATTTTTTTTACTTCTTCATCACTTTCTTCTGCCTAATTATCTCTTTCCCAGGCTGAATAATCCAACTCTGCTTAACAAATGTATTGCTTTTCTCTAAACCTTTTCAGTTTTACTGTATCACTTTCAATCTCTATCAAGATCTGTCATATTAGGCATATATATTAAAACTGCATGCATATTCAAGAGGAGAAACACCACAGTTTTCTGTAACAGAATGAGTGTTTCTATTTTTTCTCTTCCTTACAATGAATGATAGTGGATTTGACTGCTAATAGACATTGAGCTGACCTTTGTTCAAACTAGAAATACTTTTCCCAGTTATACCTTTACTGTCTGGTAACAGTTATATCAGAGCCCAACTCTTTGTACATATAATTAGGACAGGTTTGTTGTTTTTTCTTTTCCTCTCCCAGAAGCATTGTTTTACCTGAAATGAGATCTACATCTGCTTTTGAAACCTACTATCACTTGTTTGCTTTTTCCTGGATTCTCTCCAGTAGATTTATCATTTTTTTAAAAGTTTGATATGATACTCCAGGTGGGATTTCATCAGCTGATAGAAGAACAAATAAATTGATCATTTCTCTCATCTTTTATATGCAACACATCTCTTAATACACTTCTGTATTACATCTCTCAAATACACTTTTTTTTTTTATAAACAATATCTCATATTTTGTTTGTGATCAGAGATAATTGCTAAAATCTTTGCTGCAAAATGGTTGCAGAAGTGTTATTTGGTTACTCCTTCCTAAAGACATGTCCTGGTTTTGGCTGGGATAGAGTTAATTTTTCTTATTAGTAGCTAGAATAGTGCTGGTTTTTGGATTCAGTATGGGATTTGGTATGAGAAGAATGCTGATAATACACTGATGTTTTCAGTTATTGCTAAGAGATCAAGGACTTTCCAACTCTCCATGTCATGCCTGTGCACAGGTGTACAAGAAGCTGGGATGGAGCAGGGCCAGGGCAATGGACCCAAACTGGGCAGTTAAATATTTCATATCATATAATGTCATGCTCAGTATATAAAGGAGGGCCAGCCAGGAAGGATGGGATTCTCCCTCATTTTCAGGATTGTGATTGAGAGAACTTGGTATTTGGGGATCACTAGTCAGAAATTAGCTGGGTATAAATTGGTGAGCAGTGAGCAATCCAGTTTTTCTGTGGGATGAGCATAACTCTAAAGAGTACTTTTCATTAGCTGACATATTAAAGATACTGAAAAACAGATAGTCCAGATACTATGGAATGAATTTCAACTGAACAATATCTCTGTGTCTCCCTGCAACTTAGCGATCATCAAGTTGGCACTAAGCTTCTCCAGTGGAGGATAATTTCTGCAGAACCATCCCAGAGAATATAAACTGTGCTCTTTGGTGATCTGGAAGGGTTAGTAATCCCATGGAGGCCCATTTTTCTTGCACCTCACAGAATCTGGAAAAGGGTATGTGGCATGGTATTGCATGCTGTAATAAACTGACCTCTCCCTTCCCTTCTTAACTTGGTGCTTTACAATCAGCATTGCTACATTCTTGTTACACATGTGGCAGATTTATTTTCAAGTCTGCAGGAACCCCACCCAAGACCCAAAAGTCACATGTTCCTTTGAAACACTGCTGCTGAATGGGTGCATCTGCCTTGTGGGCTGCCAATCAGACATCACTGATGCAGAGTGTATTTCCTAGCTGAGCAGTATGAGACTGTTTTTGGGAGCGCATCAAAAGCCTCAGTAAAATGAAGGTATAACCCTTCTATTGCTTCTCCCATGTCTGGCAAATCAGGTGCTTTGTCCAAAAAAAAAAAAGCTGGATCAATTTAACACAATTTACCCTTTAAAATCCTGTCTGGAAGTTTATAATTTCATCATTGTATAGATGGTTTCAAAATGAATCTGGCATAATTTCCTCAGGCATAGTTTTGGCTGCAGAAATTAGACCAACTGCTTAATAACTGCTAGATCCTCCTTTTTATCTGATATAAACATAGGTGTTGTGCTCACTTTTCCTAGGCTTCTGAGATATCTTCTGCCCTGCATGAGTTCATGAAGATAATCAGAATTGTTTCACGGACTGTCTTAGTTAGTCTAAGGGAACATCATTCTGCTTCACCTTCTTGCATACATCCAGAGTCTATATCATGTATAACATATTCTCTCTTTATTCTGGTTTACCACCCTAGCCAATCATTAAAATTTCTTTAATTAAGGTTTTGGGTATGAATTATTTTTTGTAAATGCTGATGCAAATAAGGTATTGAGCCCTTCAGCCTCCTCTTTGCCCTATGACAAAAAAAAAAAAAAAATCATAGTTTTGGGTTTTTTTTCTAGGTAAATATAACAACTGTTAAGTAACTGAAGTACACTTTGCTTTCTTTTCATATTTTTTCTATTGAACTGTTTGGTTTTATCTTTTAAGCTCATTTCTTATTTCAACTAATTTCATTCTTTACCTTTATTGATTTTAAATCTATATGTTTGTGCTATTCCTTTGTAATTATTATTTTTTCTACACTTTTGTTTCTACTTTCATTAAAAAAGTGATGCTTTCCCCCCATCTTTAAAGCATGTTGTGTTGTTTTTTTGATGGCTTTCATAAGCACACATTTCATTTCAATTTTACCATGAGTTGCTCCTTACAAGGCAGAATTAAATGATTGTGCTTTAAAGTGTTGTGCCACCCTTCCTAATTCTACGCAACAAAAAATACATTCTGAGATTTTGGTAGAATGTGTGTGAGCTACCCTGTTCCTGTCACAACCACTGACTGAGGAGTTAAAAATTCCTGTTCTAATTACCTGTCCTATTGGAGTTGCTTCTAAAAACCACATGCCTACCTCTTACTTCTGATATGTAAAATTATATTGCATAAAATAAGTTGCAAATATAGATGCAATGAATGATAATTCATTTGTGTAAATATAGATGCAATGAATGATAATTCATTTGTGTGTGTCTCCTTTGATAGTAATGGGTTCAGAATAGGTTTGTAAGGTTTAAACTTAGATAAGTGGAATCCCAGTTAATGGGTTTATACGGTATCTAACAATGGGACTCCAATCTTGATTGCTGCTTTTAACATCTTACAGTACAAGAACTGTAAAATGTGTAAATTTTATTTTAACATACAGTGAATGGAAAATCTTGGGTTTAAGGGTCATTGACTGTGTGTCTGAGCAGATAATTGGTAAAAGATATCTCCATTTATAATCTTAGAAGAAAATTTCCTCTTTCATACAGGCACTTAAAATATGGCTTTATTTAATTTCATAGTACAATAAGTTTAAACTAATCACAGTGGAACCTAATCACTGTGAGAGTGATGACTGTTACTGTAAGATCTTACCTAATATATAACAATCTTTGTAATAATAAAGGGTTTTTTTCTGAGAATATTTACATAAGACTTTTTTAAAAAATTAAGTTTAAAGATGTATTATAAGGCTATAATCTTTACCAAATACATATCAGTGGGAAAAGATTCTGTTAGTATTTGATCTGCTGGCTAGCAATTGATGCTACTACTAATACTGTGAACATAATGAAGGAAATAACCTTGACAAATAGTGAACAAATTAAAAAAAAAATAAATATAGTGGATTTTGATTAAGTAAAATGCATGTCAAGCACCACGCATGTGTAATAAAAAGTAAATGTCTTTACATATATTTTGTATATGCCAAATATATACTATTCACCTTTCAGTCAGTTGTAAAATTTGCTGGCATATGAAGTGCGATAATGTCTGAGAAAGAGCCAGGCATGTGCTGAAAAAATCAGAGATATTGGTGCAATGTGACAAGATGAGTTGGACTGTAATACAAAAAATTGTATCAGCGGAGACGTATATCTGTAGCCAGCCTACACCACTTATCTCTCGGTTTTCCAAGAAAAAAATATAAATTCAGAGAAGTGCATTATTTTGAAAAACCTTGAATGGAGACAGATATCACTAGCGCACTTTCTTAAATTAACTTTATTAGCATTCAGAAAATAGTAGTCTAGATACCTGCAGAATTTCTAAGGGTTCTATATAAATTCCTAACCGTATTACACAATTAAACATTGACTTTCTAATAGTGAAAACTTTCTAATTCAGACACAGATGCTGCACAAATATATTATACTGAAAGCTGTACTATGAGCCTCAACCCAGTGCCTCATAAACTGTGTTTAAGAACCCAGTTCTCCCTGCTGTAGAACCCAGCCTCCCTTCCAGTAAAGACAGGATAGGACCAGATTATCGTAGACAGGGATTTGGAGTCCACAGAGTGTGATATGGGTAGTTAAAGTGACTCGGGAATTACCGTGAAAAATCTTTTGTCTGCTCTGTTTTTGTCTTACCATCTGACAGGAGGACTTTGAGCCCAGAGGATGAGGAACAAAATAGGTACAGGGTCAAAGCTCATCAGAGAAGTTCAGCACAGGCTCTGGGGCTGGTGTGAGGTGGCTCAGTGTTTTGTTTGCTGATGCATAAAATACTTTTTGGATATGGATGGGTAAGCGCAGACTGTGTAATAATGTGGAGTCTGGGTCTGAGGAAGTAGTATATGTATTTGTCTTTAATGGTGATGAGACAAGGCAGGAGGCCAAACTTGTATGCAGAAAAAGGAAAGAAAAATCTAACATCTAATGGCTATGAAGAGTAATAGAGAGAATGAATTTAATGTATTGCGACATATCATGAGTGAATATGAGCAAAAACTGACTATGAGCCAGCAATGTGCACTCGCAGCCCAGAAGGCCAACTGTATCCTGGGCTGCATCAAAAGAAGTGCAGCCAGCAAGTCGAGGGAGGTGATTCTCCCCTTCTACTCCTCTCTTATGAGACCCCACCCGGAGTACTGTGTCCAACTATCGCACCCCCAAAACAAGAAGGACAGGGACCTGTTGGAGAAAGTCCAGAGGAAGCCATGAAGATGATCAGGGAGGTGGAGCACCTCCCTTAAGAAGACTGGCTGAGAGTGTTGGGGTGGTTCAGCCTGGAGAAGAGAAGGCTCTGGGGAGATCTTATAGCGGCCTTCCAGTACTTAAAGGGGGCTACAGGAAAGATGGGGAGGGACTATTTATCAAGGAGTATAGCGCTAGGATGAAGGATGACAGTTTTAAACTGAAAGAGGGTAGATTTAGATTAGCTATAAGGAAGAAATTCTTTACTGTGAGGCTGATGAGACACTGGAACAGGCTACCCAGAGAGGTTGTGGCTGCCCCCTCCCTGGAAGTGTTCCAGGCCAGGCTGGACGGGGCTTTGAGCAACCTGATGTAGTGGAAGGTGTCCCTGCCCATGGCAGGGGGGTTGGAACTAGATGATCTTTACGGTCCCTTCCAACCCAAACCCTTCTATGATTCTGTTTCATGATGACAGTGAGACGTTTGTATGCTGTAATTTGTTTACATGAAAGTATATCTCACTGTTGTATACTATATCTTAATTAGTTCTTAGAATGTTGACCTGGAGGTTCATTAAATATCATATGCATATAATCAAAAGAAAACCACATAATATGGACATCTAGTTTCAGATAGCTGTGTTTGACCAGTTTATTGAGCATACAATAAAAAACTACAGACACTGGGAATTTAAAATTCCAGTAAGTATGATATGCGTTAAATAGTGTAGTCTCGTCAGCTTTTTTGTTTATTTGTTCTTTTCAAGGAGTTTAAATGTTAGTGAGTTATGTGTAAAAAGAGTGAATATTTGAACGTTGAAAGATTTGTAGTATTGTCAGGAGACACAAACTTAAAAAAAAAGTCATTAGAGATTTTACAACAGGGTAAATTTCTAACTTTTCAGTATTTCTAATCTATGTTTTGTGTTCTAAAGGTTTTATGCATTGTAAACATTATGGAAGAATAAAATAAATTTAATGTATAAACTTATTTCCTTGAAACCATTCCAATTTTATTTTTATTCCTTTACTGTATGCATTTCACTGATTGCTCAGTTATATAAACTCACCAAAGAGTTTATTGCTTATGGTCTTCTGCTCTACTGTGTGTTTTGCAGGCACACCAGTCTTCCAGGAGGGTGTTTACTGAAAGGCTGTTCCTTACCTATGTTGGATAATGCTGAGAGATCGTTCTCATTTATCCATTACTTTAACCCGACCACTCATCTTCCTCCTCCTAAAAGATAAATAAAAACCAAGTAAACAAGAAGCCTCACATTTGGAGATTGACGTAGTCTTTAGTTTTCAGAGGTGATGAATACATAGAGCTCTTGCTGACTGTGAAGTGTGCATAGTCAAGTCTTCTGAGCATCACTCACATGAGTTTACAAATTAATTATTCTTAATCATTCATGTTAAAAACTCACTGTTTTTTAAAAGTTGTAGCAAATTCTGAGACCTCTAGCTTCTTACTTATTGTGTAGGGAACTACCTGTTAGTTGAGTTTATTTGGGACTGGGATAGACAAGGAATATGTAATACAGAATTCACAGGAGTGCATATATAGGAATATATGTGTACATACACAAACATTTATAGGGCTAGATAGAGAATTCCTATCAGACCTGAGCAGGCCACCATGAAGCTTGAGTGCATCTCCATTTGTACAGCACTCACAGATAATTGGAAGGTTACTAAGCCGCTTCAAATGCTCAACTGAAGTAGAGAAATTCCATGTCAGAGTTTGTAAATGGTAAAGTAAAGCAGACAGGCTCACAGATTTTGATGTCAATATGTTTGCCATTAATGCTCTCTCTTTGGACACCATTTCTACTAGATATGCCCAGCTATCACATGACATCTGACCTTACATTTAGAGCTTTAATAAATGTCTGACTTCATTTTTAAAAAGAGCAGACAAGAGGTCACTGACAGAAACCAGTCCAGTTAGTTCCTGAGACATAGGAACTATCCTGATTATATTACATTTGGATTTATACTATTAAGCCAAATGATAGGAAAATTGCCAAAGAAATCATATAAAGCATATAAATCTGAAATGGAACAGAAGACTCGTCTCGTTTTGTTTCTTGATTTCTTGCTTTGTGGCTTTCTCTTGCTTTCTTCCTTTGTCTTGCCTTCTTGCATTCATACTTTTTCTGTTTGTCACCTTTTCTGTTCAGCCTGAGCGAGATCAGAATCAGATCTTCAGGGCATATTCCTAAACAGCTGGTTTTGGTGCAGAGGTCTGTGATGAAATGATGGCCTCCACTGAAGCTGACAGTAGAACTCCCATTGAGATAAAAAAGGTCAAAAGTTCACCCAGGAACAGCAATCTACCTCTTGTGAGAAAGTAATCCATAGAAGACTGGTGGGAAAAGACAATATTTCTTACAAAATATTACATGAAAATAGCACTATATATACATTTAGGTATGGTGGTGATAAAAGGAAGACTAGGGAAAGTGTGGGCCCTCTCCAGACGGAAGCAGGAAACCCAGGTACCCAGGATATGGAGGAGGCTGATGTACTCAACATTTTTGCCTCAGCTTTCACTGGTATTCAGCCACACTGCTCAGGTCACAGAAGGTGAAGGAACAGATGGGGAGAATGAAGAACCACACACTGTAGAAGATCAAGTTTCAGACCATCTAAGGAACATGAATGTGTACAAGTCCATGGGACATGATGAGATGCATCCACAGGACCTGAGGGAACTGGCAGATGAAGTGTCTAACACACTATCCATCACATTTGAGAAGCTGTGGCAGCCCAGTGGAGTTCCTGCTGACTAGAAGAGGGGAAGCACAACTCCCATTTTTAAAAGGGGAAATAAAGAAGACCCAGGGAACTACAGGCCAGTCAGTCTCACCTCTGTGCCCAGCAAGATCATGGAGTGGATTCTCCTGGAAACTATTCTAGGGCACATGGAAAATCAGGAGGTGAATGTTGACAGTCAATATGGCTTCACCAAGGGCAAACTGTGCCTGACAAATTTGGTGGCCTTCTATGATGGGGTTACAGCATTTGTGGATAAGGCAAGTGCAACTGATGTCATCTACTTGGACTTGTGAAAAGGATTTGACACTGTCCTGCATGACATCCTTGTCTCTAAATTGGAGAGACATGGATTTGATGGATGCACCACTCAGTGGATAAGGAATTGGCTGGACGGTCACACTCAAAGAGTTGCAGTCAACAGCCAGATGTCCAAGTGGAGAGCAGTGACAAGTGGCATTCCTCAGGGGTCGGTATTGGGACCAGTGCTGTTTAACTTCTTTGTTGGTGATATAGAGAGTGGGAGTGATCACACTCTCAGCAAGCTCAGCAATTTTGCCAGTGGCACTGAGCTGTGTGGTACAGTCAACACGCTGGAGGGCAGGGATGCCATCCAGAGGGACCTTGGCAAGCTTGAGAGGTGGGCCTGTGCAAACCTCATGAAGCTCAACAAGGCCAAGTGCAAGGTCCTGCACATGGGTCGAGGCAATCCCAGGAACAAATACAGGCTGGACAATGAGTGGATTGAGAGCAGCTCTGAGGAGAAGGATTTCGGGGTATTAGTGGGTAGAAAACTATGAGCCAGCAACATGCACTCACATCCCAGAAAGCCAGATATATCCTAGGCTGCATCAAAAGAAGCGTGGCAGCAGGTGGTGATTCTCCCCTTCTACTCCTCTCTTATGAGACCCCACCCGGAGTACTGTGTCCAGCTCTGGGGCTCCCAGCATAAGAAGGACATGGACCTTTTGGAGTGGGTCCAGAGGAAGCCACAAAGATGATCAGGGGTCTATAGCACCTCCCCTAAGAAGACTGGCTGAGAGAGTTGGAGTGGTTCAGCCTGGAGAGGAGAAGGCTCTGGGGAGACCTTATAGCGGCCTTCCAGTACTTAAAGGGGGCTACAGGAACGATGGGGAGGGACTATTTATCAAGGAGTATAGAGCTAGGATGAAGGATGACAGTTTTAAACTGAAAGAGGGTAGATTTAGATTAGCTATAAGGAAGAAATTCTTTACTGTGAGGCTGATGAGACACTGGAACAGGTTGCCCACAGAGGTTGTGGCCGCCCCCTCCCTGGAAGTGTTCCAGGCCAGGTTGGACGGGGCTTTGAGCAACCTGATGTAATGGAAGGTGTCCCTGCCCATGGCAGGGGGGTTGGAACTAGATGATCTTTAATGTCCCTTCCAACCCAAACCGTTCTGTGATTCTATGATTATATCTGAATGTGTGTACATAAATCAGAAAGTTTAATATTATAGTTCCCATAGCAACAATAACTGTGCCACACTGCACATTTCTAATAAGGTATCAGTTCTTTAAAAGCATGTAATGTAATAAAAAAATTATTCAGTATGTAATGTATGAGAAGAAGGAGCAATGTGGTCGATAACTTTGAATTTCTTTATTTTAGTCTATTTAAATCCTTAAGTAATTTTTAAACATTTTCTTCAGGTTGAGTAATCACTATCTTGTTTACTTTTTATATCTTGTATCTCATGATCATTAGTGCCCTGAAGATAAGACAATAATCTGAAGAATGTTTTAGGTTTTATGTTTATTCAGGTTTTGGTAGCTGATAAGGCTTTATAAGAGTGCATCTGATAGTAGTGACTTTTGAAGAGAAAATATATCCAAAAATATTTTCTGTCCAGTAGTAGGTGAGATTTAAATTTGTAAAATCAGGAGAAATTTGAACCAGTGATTTGGAAGTGAGAATATTCTGTATTCTGAGCCATACAACTTTGTAAGGAAGTTATGTTATTGTGCAAGTTTTAAGCCGTTTGTGGTAAAGATACTGTCTTCATATTTGTACATTGCTGAGCATGTACTTAGAATACTGAAAATAAATATAATACCTAGTTGAACAAGTGAGTGCCCTGTCTATATTCTTGGTATTTCTGCAGTTTATCTTTTTACCTTTTCCTGTCATTTCTCTCATAACTCTTTGATTAATAATATGCATCAAACAGGCATAAAAATATAGAGCTGCTATGAGAGGTGATGATATACAAAAATCAGACTTTTCTTGATGTTTTCTCGCTGAAGATATATTAGCTGTTAATCAAACTATTGAAATATTTGTCTGATTTTTTTTTTAGTGAATTACTATCTGTGCAGAAACCACACAAGAACTAATGAGAACTACTTCTTTAGCTCTGCCACTCCTGTTTCTAACAGGTTAGTAGGTCCAACCAAGTCCTGAAAAACACTTTTCTGAACTTCTGAAAATACACAGGACATGCTGTCATTTGCTAGACATTTGATAGGAGAGGAAAATTTCTCACTGAATTCAGTGTTCTGGAACTCCAAATTTGTTCATAAAGGGATAGCTGCAGTAACGTTGTGGTTTGTAGGAATGCACGTATTTGGACTCCTACCTGCAGCAGCAGTATACAGCAGAGCATAGTTTTCTTGTTTGCTTGCTGGCTTGTAAGGAATTGAGGTAAATAGTTCCCAAATGCTTTCTGGCTGTTGTTTGGGAGCAAATTATTTTGCTGTTAATTCCTTTTTTTTTTTTTTCAAAGCTAAAGCAATGTATAGTCTTCATTCCATATGTATTTTCTGAATTGGGTCTGAAGACTTCTGAAGACTTTTATGTGATCTTTCTTCAAAACCTACAGCAGTCAGACTCACAGACTGAGCATTGAGTTTCAGAACTGCCATAAATGCTTTGAATTGCAATATGAGACTGAAGTGATTTGTTATATTAACAAAACTTGATGTAATGGAAATCTACAGAAAACTAAGAATTGTAGTTGTACCTTGTGTATCATCTAAGTATCAACTGAATACAAATGTTCTGCATACCAGAATGTTATGTATTTGTTCATTCCTATTACTGACCAGCCTATAAAATATCATGTCTCTTACAATTAATCTACAGCTAGAAAGTTCACTCTCAAGTGATTTTCTTTGCCGCTGTCTGTCTTCCTTATGTGTTGTACTTTCTTTTTTTTATGTAATATAGTAGTGGTAATAAATCCTAGTGCTAATGTTACGGACCCAGGAAATGCTACCTTACTGGTAGCTTATGCTGTGAATTACCCATTCCAGACTTTTAATAGTTTTCATGATTATTTTAACTGTTCAAAAGCTGCTAACCATTGTTTTGCACTTTAAGTCTATTTATGATATGTGTCTCATGAACATATATGTATTGTTTCCTCAGAGTCTCTGACCACAGAAATATCAAGCAAATGTGGAGTTGTACCTTCTTGACACCCCCCACCCCCACCCCCCCAAATTTCATTTTCCTAATATCTACAGCCTGAAAAATCTAATGCTCCTACCAATTTAATGGCTTATCACCTGCCTTTTAACTGCTGATGCCTCCACTAATGTCTTCTCAGAGCCACAATAATTATTATCAGCAAAGTTGTAATTCTTTGAATTACAAAGAAAATTTACATTCCTGAGAGGCAGGAGAAGAGAGCTGTGCTGACAGAGGAATTTGCATATAAAGATCATGCTTTAATGGGCTTTCACAAAGCAAATCTTTGCAATCCAATGAATGGAATGACTGCATCTCTGAGGTATGGAGGAATCTTTTGCTGGCTGTTGTGAGTAAATGACATCCTGTGAAGACAGAAGAGATGACATGGAGTTTAAGGGTATTGCTCTACAGAAGGGCTGTATCACAGGGAAACAGTGCTCAAGGTTTTAGGGTGTGTTCAATCTGAATGGGCACAAAGAATTTATTTGACGGACTCCACTCAACCCTTAATAGGTGCATACTGCCTCTAGAAGTATTTCTTAGGATTGTTAAGAAACCTAAAAGCTGTTATGGAACAGGTCTAACATTTATTAGCCTTTCCCTTAAGGAAGTATAAAAGAAGGGAAGAACTAAAGCATTCTTGAAAAGCAACATTAGGCTGAAGTAGAAATTACTGGCTTGACTGTGGTGAATTTAATCTGCTTTATTTCAAGGTTTCCCAATAGCTGTTTTTAAGCTGTTACTGGTAAAACTGGGAAGTCCCTTTGCAATAACAGTGCAAAAGTGTGAAAGAAATCCCACTTCCTTCTTTGTCCTCAGTAACTCCCCTGTTAGATACTTCTGATCTTGCTAATACTTTGCTTTCTCTCAGTACAGCAAGTGCTGTAGCATTTCTACAGCATTATAGCAGGTAGCTTTTTAGATATGAAGATTATTTCAGAAATACCAGCTGTA
Source organism: Athene noctua (assembly GCF_965140245.1). Taxonomy (NCBI): domain Eukaryota; kingdom Metazoa; phylum Chordata; class Aves; order Strigiformes; family Strigidae; genus Athene; species Athene noctua. Next base: position 57,185,371 of record NC_134039.1, on the reverse strand, counting down.
TTGCTGGTTATTGCTTTCTACTGTCATTCCATCCTGAGGTCCTTTTTGCAACTCATCAAGTGAGAAGCTGAAGAATGAACTGGGGCAGCACTGCAGGAGAAAAGCAGAATGTGCTTTTGTCTTACGAATTTTCCCAGTAGGAGATAACAAATTATGATTGTCCCTCTCCTAAAAGAGATATAACCTAATTCACTGAATCGGAGGAAGAGCTGGCAATTATGTGCCAGTGACTCTGTTTCACTTTCCTATGGAACACTTACTTCCCTATTTGCTCTCTCTCAAAGGCCAGTGCAATATAATAGAGCTCTAAAGCTGTCCTCTAAAGAAATTCACATGTGCATTTTTCTGCTTCGAAGCAAATGTTTACAGGGGTTTTTGAGCTGTCATGTGTCTGTCAGATTATTTCTCTTTCTGTTGTAAAGATTCTCTGCTATGACAGGGAGAACGACTCACTGGGGATCATACAGTGCCACTTCCTTGTATAGCTAGGCATGAGGAATTAATTACAGTCTTAATACTCAGGGGAAGTGACAGATTATAACTGATGGGGAGTTGTGTTGGATCACAACTTTCTGAAAGAAAGGGAGGGAACGCTGGCTCCCTTGGCTCCCCTTACACTGTTGGGAAGTAGAGATATGTGCTTTTTAAATGGCAACTGGAATAGGAGTCTCCCCATTGCAGCCCTACTGTCCAGCAGCATATGCAGATACTTGTTTGCTCCTTTGCTATATGCCAGTACTTTCTCCTTCACACAGACAATTCCCAGTGGCCATAATGTATGTCTCTCCGTGCAATGAAGAGAGCAAGGGCCAGAATCCAAGATAGAAACTCTGGCTGCTGATATGTGTGACTGGCTTGTTGTGTGTGGCACCAAAACCACATTATTATTCTCCTACCTTCTGTTCTTTTGTGATGTACCTTCTTTCCCGTGAGACAAACCTCTGCAAATCCAACTCATTGTGGCCTTGAAGAAAGAAGCCTGTGGAAATATGTTAACATTAGCATTTCTGTTTTTCTGTCTGTGGTACATTGCCCCTGGTTCTGACCAAAATGATTTTTTTCATTGTTGAAGAACAAACGGGAACAGATGGGACTGAGTATTTTACAGCTAAGTTATTAGAACAGTGTATACAAAATTATTTTCTCTTAAAGTATTATAGTAACAGCTATTGATGGAAAAACTCAAGAGAAAAATTACAGTTAAAAACTATCTTTATAAATAAAGCCATAGAGGTGGTCAAATAAGGAAGATATGGTCTTGTCTGGCACTTAGGAAATCTGAGTTTTGTTGAACAGCCTTGCACAAACCATTCTTCACTTCAGATCCGTCTATTAAAAGTATATAATAGTGCTCATTCTTCCCTACCTTTTGCCAGTTTCTCTATATGGATAGCAAAGTCTTCCAGGCAGAAGTTATATTATAGTTAGTTATATTTCTAGAACAAAATGACAAGCATATGAGGACCGTCATTTCGGTTAGGACCACTTTGTAAAGTGAACAAGTCTTATCTTTCTTACTGCATATGGAACAAAATGAATGAGTAACCCAAACTTCCAAGTGATTTTCCCATTTCACATCAAGGTCTTTTCAAATGTTTTCCAAGAAAAATGCTAGGGGAAATACGTACCATGGTATAATGGGCAGCTGTGACTTACTGAACTCTCTGCTTTATTGGTACTAGTTTTAGCCATCTCCCTTTATAGCTAATATGTTTATTCTTGTCTATCACCTTTACCCTGTAAGTGTTTGTGGCTGACGCACATTTTCTCTGAACCCAAGAACTAGTTCAGGTCATGTGAATCCTTTTTGTAATGTCACTTTTTTCTACTCGATTGTGGCTGACTGGCACAGTGCTAGCTCAAAATAAGGGATTCAGAGTTTCTCCCTGAATGATCCTAAAAACCTCTCAGGGGAGAATATTTTTTCTTGTCCCAGACAATTCTTTCATTCAACAAAAGATCCATCTGAAGTGCAGACTATTCAGACTGAATAGGTCTCAATTTTTTCCCCCCTCTGAAATCACTGGGGGTACTCAAGCTATTTTTGGATATTTTTTTTTTAAAACAGAAAATGCAGAGTTTCTAAATAATTTATTGAGAAAAATATAGCTTGGTTTTGGTGAAATTTTAATTATGAATGTTATTCATGGTGAATATTCTTCTCTCTCAGAGTGGTGAAAGACATCTCTTTCATCTTTATGCAAATGTAAAGGCAATTGAAATAGTAGACTTTTTGTGGGGTTGTGAAAACATTTTCCAGTGAGTTGAGCCACCAATGTAATAATCTAAAACTGAAATTTGTAATTTTTACATAGATTAATTCTACAAGTCATTAGACTGGAAGTCTTATTCTTGATCCTTTCACTTTGCATGATGCCTACAAAGTTTCAATTTTAAAATGTATATTGACAAATGATAATGTCAATGTTCAAAGTAATGTTCAAGGAATTATACGTTCCATGTTCCTTTTTTCTTCTTTCATATACCTCAGATTCAGCTTTTTGTTATGGTTCACTGTTTACACTTTACTAAAGAGGACAGAGGCTGATTATCCATAATTTTAAAATATGTTTGGGAACATACACTTTGTTGTGTTTTGATCCTAAATTATACATTTCTTCTGGCCATTATAAGTAGAAACACTTTTGATTCTGATTAATTTTTTTTCTTTTTTGTGGTTTGTAAATAAGAATTTGGAGTTTCTCAGGCTATGATGATTAGAATTCTTTTCTGTGGCTTCCTATCACTGTACTCTCACTTCTTTAGAACCATCTGATCATGCTGGTAGCACTTTTCTTTCCAGAAATACCAGCATACTGGGATTCTCCAGCGTTATACAAAAATATATCTATTTTTTCCTACTCTCACATTGCAAGATTATGCAAAGCAAAATCAGAAATACTTCCTGTGTAACACTTTGTGGCTCAAAAAAGAAATACTAAAGTTCTCCTACTTTCCAAGTATTTCTTAATGATACAAGACTCAATAAAGTGTTCAGCATACTTGTGTTCCTGCTAACATACAAGGCAATGACAAGGAAGTTGCTGCTCCGACCAGACACAGGATCAGGTTCTCTGTTGGTGTTTAAAATGGTCAAAGAATAACACTGGAGACTTTTAAAGAATAAATATTGAATGAACATTTTATAGTAATATTAAATAGAAAGACGTACTTGGGGAGAAGGAGAATGGGAGAAATATACCAGTTTAATGAGACATCAATTGCCTCAGTGCTGTGAGGTTACCAAATGCTGTGAAAGTATTAATGAGGACAATGCCCTTTCCTTTTGTAGGTGATTCAGATTATTTCTCTGAGGATCTTTGGTCTGAAATTTTTACTGCTTTGCAGGGTTTTCCTTTTAACAAAGCGATATGAAATTCCAGTGTTGTGAGAAAAAAAGAAGCTATTATTAACATCTATTCCTAAGAGCAAAGATCAGCTTTCCAAATCTTTTTAGGCTCCATGAAGCACTTCTTTACTATTGTCCAATAATGGACTCTGTAATTGAGCTCTTTCAGCAGAAAATGTTTAAAGACGGGTGCATGTGGCAAAGAGTAGGCTGCTCTGAAAAGTATAAAACACTTCCTAAATTAAACATTTATGTTTATTAAGTTTCCACTGTTGTTCTAAATTGTAATACCAAAGCTGAAAAACTAACAAAATATTCAGGAAATATAGGTCTGCCTTAACAGGCTAGGAATATAAAACCCCTGAAGGATACTGTCAATCCTTGCTTCTTGAGACATGATTTTAAAGATGGACATAGAGAGAGGTTAAAGAGAAAAACAACAAAAACAGTGTTGATGGAGCAGTTGACTGACATTGGCAACTGAAAACACAAGAAATCTTCAGTTTGCAGAGGCTGCGGGGAGAAATACCTAAGGTTTACAAAATTGTGAAGGCAGTGCATGAGCTGAATTGTTCACCAAATCACAGAATACAGAGGGTAGAGGCACTTGATGAGACTGGTCCATAACAGACAAAAGCAAGTACTTCTTTACACAGCAGATAGTAACTTCTGGAATTTGTTGCCCCAGGAGACTGTGGAGGCAGGTATTAGCAGGTTCAAAAATGGGTTGGAAAATTACTGGATAACAGATCAATAAATAGATATTAAAAGAAGTAAACAATGATGTACAATCAAACTTCTCTGATACAGTAAATCTCAGTGCTCATGGAGAGTAGCCAGGCTAACATGCTTTTCCTGGGCACTGTCTGCTTTTGCAGTTCTTTGGAGAAAGACTATAGGGCAGCATGGACTGCTGCTCAGACCCAGAAATAAGGCATTTCTTATACTCTTCATAAAATATTAACGATGACTATGCTTTTTTGAATATGCTGTAATGCTATCTTAAACACTAAGAAATATTAGTATCTGTTTAGATATGAATCTAACATCAGGAAAAGAGTTTGCATGATGCTTACTTCAAATTGTAATTGTTTATTTCAGTAATAATAATTCTTTTGTAGAAATGTCCTAGAAATTGTCTCCTTTAAGAATAAAAATACTTGAATATTTGTTTCATTCATGCTTATACTTTTTTTCCCCCCCTTAAACTAATCATACCATTGCAGTAAGGCACAGAAATCTCCAGTTGTTCTGGCTGATTACTCACTTGATGACTGCTTTACAGGATTTTAGCGCAAAACAAGAATTTTCTTCAATGAACAGAAATATTAGAAAAATTATCTAGTACATGGATTGCTCAACGTGGCTATGCTAGCCCTCTGAATAAAAATGTATATGTTCTGATGTTCATGAACACACCTGTATGTAAGTTATAATATCCTGAAATATGAAAAAGACTTTTTTCTCTCTCATCTTTCTGTTTCAGCTAAGATTAAAAATAGGAGGAAGCACCTGAATCTTGCATTAATGTTTAGACAGTTGGCTAAAAATTAAAAACAGCTGTTGTGTACTGTGATCTCTATATTCTTTGCTTGTACTAACTGTCAGGAATGAGGGCACCGGCACAATTTATTTAATGAGTTTAATTAGAATTGTGAAGAAATCATGGAATTAGGCACCTGTGACTTTAGTCATAAAAAATGCTTAGATATACCTCTTTTTAAAATTTGAAAACTACAGTTACTGGTATTATTTCAGTCTTTTTGTTCAGCAGTTTATGTCTACTACTTGAAATTATTTTAGGGTCTCTTTGGAGCAGTGTGTTTCAGGCACAAATAAATTGACAGGTTTTCATTTCAAGCAAAACTTCTGTTTTATACACCTTACCTTACTTGAACTTTTGAACAAATTGTCTTGAATCGATGCACTTTGAATGCAGCTTGGATAATTCTTGAATACATGAATCCTTCAAAGCTTCAATTTGTCATAGTTTTTTTTATTCTAGACCAAAATTACCTGGGATGTGACACTGCCGTGAGTTTTGGGGACAATAGGGAAAGAAAATCTCACAGATCCCCAGGTGGACCCAGGTACACATCTGTATGCACTGTGAGCAAGGTAGGCATACTAGGACCCAGATAGTTGTTATTATCTAATTTTGACTTATTGACGTGTGATAGTGGGATCCCTCTTGGAGGTTTGGAGGCTAACTACCCAAGGTAAGATATAAAGACAATCAAGGTCAGTCTGTCATGTGCTCTGTGGGCATTTTCAGCGAGAACCTGAGGCACTGTCAAGTGTCAGCAGGGACACAGGGATCTATGTCAGATAACGTGGTGAGCTGAAGACGGGATGGATGACAGCTAAGTGAACTGCTTTATAATCTGCAGTCCAGGAACAGTTACACATTTTCAGCTCACGTTTATTATGGACAGGCAGTAACCCATCCCTGGTTACTTAGATTTTCTTGTAACATGCAGTTCAGGATTCTTTTTTTAAAAATTCAGTTAATATAGCTGTGATGGAGAAGATGCTAAATATTTCATATTTTATAAAAGTCACCTAGATGTTTCCCAATAAAAAAAGAATGAAACCTCTCTCCAGTCACATGATTTTGTAGGGCTGGTCAGGAAAAAAGTAACTGAAATATTTTACAAACCAAAATGCAATTCTTGAGAAGTGTCCATGTTAGTCTCCTGCAAGTGATATATTTTTTCTCTTGAATATTTGTTTCAGAATTATTTAAATGCTACTTCAGAGAGGTCTGTATAACAACTGGTTTAAAATATTTTGGTTTTCATGTGAATATTGATTTGCACTACTTTCACCATGTTTCAAGGCATTTCAGTAGTAATTTGTCCTGTGTTACACAGTGGTAAAGCTCAAAAAAAATTCACACCTGGAAATTCCTTTTGAAAAAAATATTTGTTGGCAATTGTAGACTGTATTATAGGTCAATCTAACTTTCCATGAATGTAAATATCCTTTAAAATAAGACATATAAACCAAGGTTGGATTTCTTTGTATCTATACAAGGGACGAGAAACCTCAAAGGATGACGAATGTTGCAAAACTGTGAATTGAAAGTTCAGTCTGAAAGGGCATCACCAGTTCAAAAGCAGGTGTCTTCTGCAGTCTGATCTACATGTAAGAGCTCATATCTTTTAACAGAAGCCATATGAAACATGTTACTTTTTAGAGTTTTTTGAGCAAGTTTTTCAGGTCAAATCAGGTAAGTCTAAAGCCAAACGAAGCTTTTATGACAGCTATTGTTGCAGGAGACGATTGAAAAACAAAAATTAAAAAAATGAGCCGACTTTTTTCTTGCATTTAGTCTATTTCTGAAATTTCAGGAAAGCTTCTGATGAGTGTTATGTGAAATTTCATGTTGTTCTTAGATTCCATCGTTTTCCAAATTATGACCAGTGTTGCATTACATTTACAGAATCTATTCTATGTAACTTTTTCCTTGATTTTGCATTGGTTATTTCAGTTTTAATTCTCAGCAGAAAGTATCATTATTTCTAATACATCTTCATTACTATTAAAAAAGTTTTCTTACATATTTGGGATAAAACAATTTAAATATTTGGGATTTTTAAAACTCATAATCATAATTTGTATCATAAAAATATACATTTATTTAATAATATGGAGTTAGTTTTTTTATTACTTACTTGCAAGCTTCTCAATTATAATTTTATAGTTGTGTCCTTCAAAAAAGAAAATGCACTTTTAAAGGAAAAGCAATAAAATGCATCTTTTAAATTTTTTTTCTAACAAACATTAATAGAAGGAAACATGTAAATTTTCAGGCTTCTATTGTACAGAGGATAACAACTCTTGCCTTTCCGTAAATAAAAAAAAAAATCTTGAAAGCACTTATTAAGGTTCCACATTTTGTGTATGCTACCTAAAGCGGATTAGGAAATTTTAGTACCTTTAGTTAGTGCTAAGCAATGAAGAAAGTATAAGAATTAGATTCTGTGTGAGAGGTGTGTGGGTGGGGAATTATTTCTTACAGTTGGAGCTAGGCAGAGATATTACAAGACTCTTTTAGCAGTCACAGGTCTACAAGAATCTGATTTTAACTGAGACAGCTATTCACAATGCTTATCTTACAAGGTTCCAGAAAACCAGGTGGGATATTGTTCTTTGTGACGTGTTAAGACGTTTAGCAGTTTTAACTACCATTCTGACATGAAAAACTCTGCACAATCTACCTTCACTATTTATTAAATAAGCTCTACAGAGTCATGGATCTTAACTTTTTCTCAGTCCTGAGAAAAGTTGTTCTTTAATCTTTGCAGAGTAGATAACTTGAATATTTTGAAAAGCCCTTTTATATCAGCAAGCAAGTATGTTGTCAGTCTTGGAAAGATTGTTTAGATTGTGCTGAATATTAATATATGTATCCAGTGCTTCAACGGTACTTTCTGTAGCACAGAGGGAAAAAGGAAAGTATTGTGGCAGTATGTCATTAAACTCAAACCATTAAGTATGTATCAGGTGAAATCTTGGTCTTGTTAAGAGTACTGTAAATCTTAACTGTTAACTTCAAAACAGTTGTCTTAATTTCCTTCAAACATACCTAGAGCTAAAATTTTGTCCAGTGATTTTCCCATTTGATTCAGTATTAATAAAAAGAGGATGTGGGGTGCAAGAATTAGTCTTTTTGATAACAGTACCTTTTTGGTCTTTATTTATTCTCCAGTTCTAACAGATATAAAATTTCCAATTTGACAATAATGGTAGGGTTTGGTAATTATACTTAGATGACCTAGAATAGCTAGTAAGTTTTTACCTTTATAAAATTATAAAGCTAATGATAATGAATGTAACAAATGATACCCATCTCATATATAATATAATACGATATTGTTAATAGCTGTTAATGATATTAGCAAAAACCTGTCATGTTAATTATCAATAAAATTCAGTAGAGAAATGTGAGAAGGTAATGAAATGATATACTCATTTGGTTAATGGGGCTTTTATCAAAAGAAGCAAACTGAATAATTTTCATAATCTTAACTTGAAAGGGCACAGTGTTGGCAGTTGGAGTCAGGTTCACAAGTGGAAGACTGTAGGAGTGAAAAATGAAATGTTGTATGTTTTCTTTTTGCTGAATCAGTAAGCTGGTTAGACATTTAAATGAAGTGAACGAAACAGATGAGCTGTTGCTTTTTTTAGCACACAAAAATACTGTTTTGTTTTTGTTTTAATTTATCCTAAAGATAATTATGGTCCTTCTGATTAAGAGAATGTGCTAAGCAGAAGAATGAAGTAGTTTCAGTATCTCAAGCAGTAGTGACAGATTTTTGCAAAACTGTGTAGGAAAATTTATATTCTCATAATTATAGTATATGCAGATATCATTAGATAGTATACGATGTTGAACAATGTCCTCGTTTCAGCCAGGATAGAGTTAACTTTCCTTGGGCTGAGAGGGAGCACAGCTAGAGGGCTGGGCCCAGATCAGTCATTGGAGTATTCCGTATCATGTGACGTCATGCTCAGTATGTAAAGGAGACGAGTGCTCTCTCATTTCTGCTGCTGGGGGTGGGCTGCCTACAGGACGCTGGTTGGTGAGCAACTGTGTTGTATATTACCTGTTTGGACTTACTATGTTTACTGTTGTTTTGTTACTATTACTAAATGTTTTTTTATTCAACCTGTGAATTTCTTTTTTTTGTCCCTCCCCTATTTCACTGGGGGGAGGGGGAGGTGGGGGTAAATGACTGGTCACATGGTGATTGGCTACCGGCTGAGTTCAAACCATGGCAGTTTATTTTGGCACCCAACATGGGGCCTGAGGGTTGAGATAATGACAGATCGGGTCATAGTGTTTGTTGCTTAGCTCCTTAAGATTTTATCACCTCATTTGTCATATGTATTTCTCATTTTGTTTTTGCTGTACCGTAATGCTGATCTATGACATGATGCAATCATCAGTCCTGGGGCTATTTACAAATGTGTTTGAGAATTTCAGGAATTTCAAATATCCTTGGAATGCTAACAATAACATGGTCATCTTACTGCTAGGAGCTAAGTGTATTCCTGCATGTGGTTCAGGTTTTGTTCAGGATTAAGCAACTATATAAGAGTATCACCTGGACATCTACCCCAAGGTTGGAGAATTATGAGTGGCTGGGGATGTGGAGTAGCATGGGCAAGTAGCTAGAACAGTGAGCACCTCCGGTGTAGTGGAACTTCACTCCTGAACAGGTGCAGAATCCTGAAGAACTAGTAAAATATTTGGAAAAAGTATGTTGTCACCTGGGTAATTCCAGAGAGGCACAGCTCACTGCAACATGCTGAGACCTAGCCCATGCTTACCGAGTGCTATCAAACACTGTTCAGTATCCTCAAAAGGAAAAGAAGAGCTCTGCACCTGGTAACAAAACAACGGACATTGCAGCCATTCCAAAGTCCTCAACAGAAACTTCAGCCACTACAAGCCTGAGGACAGGAGCTGCAGCTGAACCAGAGAACCAACCCATGACGGTGTCAGTTGCTCCCATACATAAGAAGAAATACACAAGAAAACCCCCTCACAGTGTACAGGGTGATGACAAACCAGGCCCATCACGAGAACAGGAGGAGGAGACAGAGCCAGTGATAGTCACCTTATCCCTGAGTGAGTTGTGAGACATGCAAAAAGATTTCAGCTGACATCCAGGTGAGCAACTTGTTACCCGAGTGCTCTGAGCCTGGGATAGTGGAGCCAGTAGCTTGGAATTAGAGAGTAGGGAGGCCAGGCAGCTGGGATCCCTGTCTAGGGAAGGGGGCATTGACAAAGCAATTGGAAAAAAGACACAAAATCTCAGTCTCTGGAGGTGACTCCTGTCAAGTGTGAGGGAGAGGTATCCTTTCAAGGAAGATTTTGTATGTCAAACAAGTAAGTGGACCACTATGGAGAGAGGCATTCAATACCTGAGGGAGCTAGCTGTGCAGAAGATGGTTTACTATGACTCAGATAATGCACGGCTACCCACAGATCCAGATGAAGTCCAATGCACCCAGCCCATGTACAGAAGTTTGTATGGAGCACACGATCATCATATGCCGATGCATTAGTAGTGATGGACTGGAGAGATCTATAAGATGTATAAGCCCCAGCAGTATAAGGCTCTAGTGGACACTGGTGCTCAATGCACCCTAATGCTGTCAAATTTTAAAGTGGCAGAATCCATTTGTATTTCAGGAGTGACAGAGGGGTCTTAACAGTTGACTGTATTGGAGGCCAAGGTGAGCCTAGGTGAAAAAGACTGGGGAAAACACCCCATTGTGACTGGCTCAGACACTCCATGTATTCTTGGTATAGTTTATCCCAGGAAAGGGTATTTTAAGGACCCAAAAGGATATTGGTCGGCTTTTGGTATAGCTGCCTTGGAAACAGAAGGAATTAAACAGCTGTTTGTGTTACCTGGTCTATCAGAGGATCTTTCTGTTGTGGGATTGCTGAGGGTCAAAGAACAACAGGTGCTAACTGCTACTACAATAGTGCACCAACAGCAGTATTGTAGCAACTGAGACTCTGTAATGCTTATCCATAAACTGATTCATCAACTACAGAGCCAAGAAGTAATCAGCAAGATGCGCTCCCCCTTTAACAGCCCCATATGGCCAGTGCGAAAATCTAATGGAGAGTGGGGATTGACAGTAGATTATCGTGGCCTGAATGAAGTCACGCCACCGCTGAGTGCTGCTGTGCCAGACATGCTAGAACTTAACTATGAACTAGAGTCAAAGGCAGCCAAGTGGTATGCCATGATTGATATTGCTAATGCATTTTTCTCCATCCCTCTGGCAGCAGAGTGCAGGACACAGTTTGCTTTTACCTGGAGGGGTGTCCAGTACACCTAGAATCGAATGCCCCAGGGGTGGAAACACAGCCCCTTTGCCATGGACTGGTCCAGACTGCACTGGAACAGGGTGAAGCCCCAGAACACTTACAGTATATTGATGACATCATTATATGGGGTAATACAGCAGAAGAAGTTTTTGAGAAAGGGGAGAAAATAATCTAAATCCTGAGAGCAGGTTTTGCCATAAAGTGCGGTAAGGTCAAGGGATCTGCGCAGAGATTCAGTTTTTAGGAGTAAAATGGCAAGATGGACAGATACCAATGGAGGTGATTAATAAAATAACAGCTATGTCCCCAGCAACTAACAGAAAGGAAACTCAAGCTTTCTTAGGCATTGTGGGTTTCTGGACACTGCACATTCCAAATTACAGTCAGATTGTAAATCCACTTTATCAAATGACCTGGAAAAAGAATGATTTTTTATGGGGCCTGGAGCAATGACAAGCTTTTGAACAAATTAAACAGGAAATTGCTCATACAGTAGCCCTCGGGCCAGTTCAGACAGGGCAAGATGTTACAAATGTGCTCTACACTGCAGCCGGGAAGAATGGCCCTACCTGGAGTCTCTGGCAGAGAGCACCTGGGGAGACTCGGGGTCGACCCCTGAGGTTTTGGAGCTGGGAATACAGAGGATCTGAGGACCACTATACTCCAATTAAAAAGGAGATACTGGCAACATATGAAGGGGTCCGAGCTGCTTCAGAGGGGATGGGGACTGAAGCACAGCTCCTCCTGGCTCCCTGACTGCCAGTGCTGGGCTGGATGCTCAAAGGGAGTGTCCCCTCTACACACCATGCAGCTGATGCCATGTGGAGTAAATGGGTCTCATTAATCACACAACGGGCTTGAATAGGGAGCCCCAGACATCCAGGAATACTGGAACTGATTACAAATTGGCCAGAAGGCAAAGACTTTGGAATGGTGCCAGAGGAGGAGGTAGCACGTGCTGGAGAGGCCCCACTGTATACTGAGGTACTGGATAATGAGAAGCAATATGCCCTGTTTACCGACAGGTCCTGTCGCATTGTCGGGAAACATTGAAGGTGGAAAGCAGCTGTATGGAGCCCCACATGATGAGTTTCTGAAGCTGCTGAGGGAGAAGGTGAATCGAGTCAGTTCTCAGAGGTGAAAGCCGTCCAGCTGGCCTTGGATGTTGCTGAGTGAGAAAAATGGCCGGTGCTCTACCTCTGTACTGACTCATGGATGGTGGCAAATGGGATGTGGGGGTGGTTACAGCAGTGGAAACGGGGTAACTGGCAGTGCAGAGGCAAACCCATCTGGGCTGCTGAATTATGGCAAGATATTGGTGCTTGAGTAGAGAATCCGGTTGTGAAAGTACACCATGTAGACGCTCATGTACCCAAGAGCTGGGCCACTGAAGAACATCAGAACAACCAATGGGTCTGGACTTGATTAAATGTAAATAGTGTTGAATTAAAAATATTGTTATACAAACTATCAACTATATTGTATAAAGTGTTTAAAAGCTTTTCTAATTCAGTTTTTGTTTCTATAGCTGGTTGGTATTCAGACAAAAATGTTTAATCTATTTGTTGTAGTTTAATTGGGCGGTGGTTTTGTATGCCTTAAGAAAACTAATGTTCATAATAATCAGATTTTAAAGGTAGCGGAGGAGTGCACTGAGTAAGAATATATAGGGTCAGAGGTCAGAAGTTAAAGTGATATGACTTTAGAAACCCGACTTTATTTTGATGTATATGTGATGTGGGTCATGTGAGTTTCACAGATCTATTTAACTTTCTATATAAAATAAATAGGTTAAAAATTAAATAGGTCAGAATAAAGCTTGCAGAGAGTAAGTGGTTCATAAGGTCATACGTTAAAAAAAGTTATTAATATACAAGTGGAGGTACAGAATATATTTTCATATTTTCCTAACTTTCCCTTTTGCTAGTGTGAGGTAAGTCTTTGCCAAGATAAACTTATTATGCTAAACTTTGAAGAGTAGCTTCCTGTCGTGGATTGAACTCAACTGGTAGCAAATCGCCATGCAGCCAGTCACTTACTTTTTCTCTCCTCCCTTGTAAAATAGTGAAGGGACAAAAAAGAGGGAAAATTCATAGGCTGAATTTAAAAAAAACACAGTTTATTGATGGTAACAAAAGAACTGTAACAGTAAGAAGTCCAAATGGGTAATACGCAGTGTGGTTGCTCACCACCTGGTGACCAGTATGCAGCCCACCCCCCAGCAACGATCCCAACAGCACAAAAGATCCTGCTATGCCAAATGAGAGTGAAACTGCCTCCTTTATATACCAAACATGACATCACATCATTTGGAATACTCCAACTACCAATCTGGGCCCACAGCCCTCCAGCTGTGCTCCCTCTCAGCCCGAGGAAAGTTAACTCCATCCTGGCTGAAACCAGGACACTTCTGTACCTGCTTGTAATGTGGCACTAAAAACAATTTCTCCCTATCACTGACATGTGATAAACAAAATTAGTTTCATTCCCATTTTTATAAAAGCAGAGTGCTTTTAGGATGGCAGCATTTTAGAACACTTAGGCTTACATGTTTACTCAGATGAAGTTCTTTCTCTCTAGTCACATGTCCGTGAAACTATTAAGATGTACTAGTTATAGGACATAATAAAATATTAGATATTTTGTAATGCAAGTATCAGTTATAAAACACATCTTGACATGAAATAATGGAAATTTTAAAATTGCTTAAAGGTGCATGCTTAAGATATCAATCAATAGTGAATTATTCAATAATCACTGCATGAATTACTGCCTGAAAGTCTGAGGGTTGTACTTATCCATATTTTAAACTGAGTCATCACATCAGTATCTTCTGGCCTTAGAATTAATATTCACAGTTCTCAAGCTCTGCCAATGTAGTATAAAGAAAGCCCTAGTGAAAATGAGATTTATTTTCTATTAACCCATATAAAGGACAACTCCATTAGTAATACAGAATTTTGTATGACTACATTTCTTCTGGTTTCAAAATGTTATGCTATAATTGGCTGCATTACACTGTCCTGCAAAATAGTGATATAACTGTGTTTGTATACCGCATTGTGGTATAGCCATCTAATAGAAATATAGTTTAAAAGCTTTCTGATGCAATACATGATGTATGCTTTCAAAAATTTAACTAATTTTCACACAGCAGGTAATTGGCAAAAAGTGTAAATATCAGCATCTGATTAGACTGCTTTTTAATTTAAATTGAAATCCAGTAACTTTCCTAAATACTATATGTTTTGAAAGTGATTAACTGCTACTTTGAAGAAGCTGGTGAAGCAAGTAATGGCTAATTAATTATTTTGTTTAGAATGACATGCTTGCTTATGAGAAATTATCTAATTAATAAAACAGAGCTACAGGCATCTCCTGTACTTTCAATATATTTCTACATATTCTTAGCACTGCTGTGTCATAAGAACCTGCACTGGTGCATCACTTTAGTAGGAATGCTCTAGCTGGTAAAAATAGAGATCCCATTTGCAGTTTGGCATCTTTCTTGCTTTAACTGATTAACTTATTTATTGCAAAAGGTTGTGTTTTTATCATATTTCCAAATGAGGAAACCAGTCTTCATTTTTCCTGAAATTTCAAAATCTTTCATTGCAAACGGTGAAACCGACAAGGTCTAGACAGTCAAAAATTTGCCCAAGGCAAAGGAAATCTCTACCTCCTTAATGGCTACTCCTAATCTCATTGAACTGGAGTCTCTTGTTTCAGATTCTGTCATTTCTGTCATTCTGGTGTGTCTTCTTTGTGTTTCCTTCCTCAGTATATCAGATCTGATAATGCTCCAGAAGCAGTATCCCAAGCACGAGGTCTCCTCCAGCACTTTCCCAGTTCTTAGCTTGGATGCCCATTTTAAAGTCAGGCCTCTCAATAACTGACTGGTCTGCAGCTTTTAAGGAAAACACATTTC
Organism: Athene noctua; assembly: GCF_965140245.1. Taxonomy (NCBI): domain Eukaryota; kingdom Metazoa; phylum Chordata; class Aves; order Strigiformes; family Strigidae; genus Athene; species Athene noctua. The sequence goes on along the minus strand of NC_134039.1, from coordinate 57,170,236 downwards.
AGTTCTGAGGGAAAAGTTAATAGCTACACACAATCAGAGAATATTTCCTAACCTATTGACACACTCTCATTCAAAGTTTATTAACCTGGCCTTCAGAAAAAATGCTTAATGGCTTCACATACATAATCCTGTCTTCTGAAAGAAGATGATTTAAATAACAGCTTGTGGTCAAAGGAATATAATATATATTATATATATTATTATGTATAATAGGGAAGGGTTAACGTAAAAAGACACAGATGGCTGCATGTGTGTGTTGGAAGAGAAAAAGGAGATTTCTTTGGGGCTGGAAGGTGTTTAGTGTCATGTGGAAGATTCCCTGTGGTGCAGCTAATACAGTTTCCATGATATATTACAATAATGTTCATGTCTTAGAATCTGGGTGTCACCTGAAATTGAATATCTTACTATTTTTTTCATGCTGGGAATTTGATGAAGATGGATGTATGTCGAAAACTTCCATGTACAGCAATTTATATTGTTTGGAAAAAGTTGCTCTTAAGTATCATAGATACTACCTGTTTTACAAAAGAGTTTGTATTTATTTATTATCTCCTGTGCAAGCAGAGGAAATTATCTACAGTGTCTCTTTTCAGATGACACCCAAAGGTGTGTAGATTGCTGAGACTTTCTGATCTCTCAAAGTGAAATCAAACTGAAGGCAATCATTCCTCATCCAGCTTAGCTGAGCCAAGTTGCTTGCTTTGGCATTGGTACCACATCCTAAAAAAGCAGATTTTTCCTGCTTGTGGGCAGGTGGTTAGAATACCATATAGAGCTCATTTTTGACTGTCAAGATTGAAATGATTTCTCAGCCAAGGATAGATATAAGTACATCTGTTAACCATTAAATCATGGAGAAAAAAACCTTTGCAAAGGTTCAAAATGTACCTCAGATGTAAGAAAAAAAAGTATCTGAATTTCAGACCAACTTCTGTAAAAATGACTAAAAAGATAAATGTAATTCCATTACATTCTGATCAAGAAAATTACTACAACTCTTGTAGGCTCTGTTCTTAAGCCAGTGAGAGTTTAACTCCAGTTTGAGCAACAGTAGCATAGGTGGTTGTTAATAACCTGTCAAAGACTTTGTTAAAACCTGAAATATTTTTTGCCATACACCATTATGGTTTTTAACAGATGCTTGAATACTATGTATAAAAATCTGGGTATTTTAGTGTCTTTGCCTATGCTATTCCTGAAGCAAATCTTTAAAATGGGAAATGTATGAGGTCTTAAATAGTCTGTCTTTGTTTTTACTTCAAATATAGTAGGTTTCAGATAGTGAAAGACCAGTCCTATATTAGTAGAGGCTTTCTGAAATTTAAAAGATGTTCATTAATTATAACTCACGCTAATGAACTGGATATGAAATTAACAAATTCTAAGTTAATTATTAGTTACATCAATTGTTCTCCTAAGAATTCATTCAGATGTCTTCTAAATTTAATTAAATACTTCATGTGTGAGATCTAACAAAGAGGTCATGATTACAGGCAAAGTGAGAAAAATGAGACTAAGAATACTCAGCTAAGAAAAATGGGTTTTTTGCATTACTTTCAAAATATACGGTACATTATTGGATGCATTTCTTTTGTAGCAAAGGCCTCCCAGAAGGAGTTATTGTAAAATTCCTGATGAGCTAATTGTGCTTTTAATTGATATCTGGCTTGAGGATTTTAGGTTTTGTTGGTGGTGGTTTTGAAGAGTGCTAGCAGTATTTCAGTAATTTTTCATTTTAAATTGTATTAATTTCTCACAGAACTATTGATCATTATACATTTACATGGTCCTAAACCTCAAAAGTGGATGCCAGTTGTCTGCAAAGATATCCTTAAGAAAAAGGGTTGAGTCAACACTTCTCAAAAATGTACGATTTGTATTAGTAATTTGGCATAGTAGGATTCCATCAAAAGATGGGTAATAGTTTTCTTACAGTATGTCTAGCTAAAATAGTTAGCTAGTTTTCACGGTTTAAACTCAGCTGGCAACTAAGCGCCATACAGCCACTCACTCACTCCTCTCTGCTACCCCCACAGTGGGATGAGGAGAATCGTGAAGGAAAAAGTAAAACTCATGGGTTGAGATAAGAATGGTTTAATAACTAAACTAAAATAAATAGTAGTAGTAGTATTAATGAAAAGGAAGATAACAAAAAGAGAGAGAAATAAAACTCAAAAGAAGTCAGAGAGCCAGAGATTAAAGTGTTTAATTTCTGCAAAATTCATGTGAGAGAGGGACAGTGCTACTGACTAATTTTGGTTATGAGACAATTTGTGCTCTCTTCGTAGGAGAGGAAACTACAAGTTTGGGGTTTTTTGTTCTTAAAAAAAGTCAACATAGTCTTTGCAAAGGTAATTAAATATAGCCTACTGTCATTAACCGAATATGGCTTTCTGAAGCCTGGTTTGCTTGCATGAATGGTTTATTGATCTGTTGTGGAGTAATGCAACAATGAAATTATCTTGAAAATTAAAACCAATATTAAGTAATGGATGATCCAATTTACTGTAACATGAGCTTATTGCCACAGTTCATTACTAATTCCTGCAGTGAAAACCTCAAGTAGAACTTTGTTTTCAAATTTCACCTGTGTCCACAGAAGTTTTTGCAAGAGGATCACTGAAGTGGATACAAAGTCCCTAGATAACTGCCCTATGCAAATGCTACAGTAACATTTTGAAGGAACTGTCTTAGGAAAATAGAATTTCTTGCCTCTCTTTAGTTCACAGGTATACAGGTACATATTGTTTATGTTCTATCTTGAATTTTTTTCTATTGAACCTAGATGTGGGAAAAAATTCTGATGATTTATATACCCCATACATGAAATGGCACAAGGTTTTACATTTATCTGTTGACCTTATAGAGAGATTTAACCATGCAGTATCAGTCCTATCTACTAAAGTAGATAATTAGAACTGCTGCTTCTCTTTCTTTTCCATTTCTTTTTTCTCCCCTATTCCCTTAATACATTTATTAACATCATCAATTTTAGTTCTATTTCCTCTAAGTCAAAACTTCTTGTGTACAATCATCTGCTTATTTCAATATGACAATTTATACATAATTCCTCTTTAATCACTGTAAGACACCTTATTTTTGCATAATTTTATCACATTTTTCTGGTTTATGATGGTTATTTCAAGAGAAGAAAACAAAATATGTATTTTCCTATGTCGTAGAAATAATAAAAACAACCAGTGATAATTACTGCACTCTGTAATCTTTTTCTTTTTGCCTTAGGACTTAAAAGAATGCACTATAAACCTGTGTTAAGCCTTTCTATTTTCACGGGGTCTTTGCAAACCTCTGCAAGACCTATCCATGCAGATGAAATTCTTTCTATTTTGTTTCCAAGTACTTATTGCAAAAGCTGGGGTTTTTTTCTGGTGGTTTTTGTTTTTGTTTGTTTTTGTTTTTTGTTTTTTGTTTTTTTGTTTTTTCCTTCCTGTTAGTGATTTCTTAATCATAATAAAGGAGGAGATTATTTGGGGGTAGGAGATTGTGTCCAGTCTGAGATGGAGTCACTGACTGGCATTTGCCAAATTATTTTCCTGACATTTTTGAGGTAAACATGCCAGCAGAATTAACTTTCAAATCCTTTCTCCCTTCTGGGTGAAATTCAGTCTTGTACATGAAGTCTGTAAAGGTACAAAACTTTATCACAATCTAGTCTTCTATATTCAGGAAGATGAATGGAAGGAAAATTAAATATTTTTTGAGCTATTGTTTGCCTTTATCACTGGTGGAAGATATTAATTGAATAATTTTCAAAGTATCTGATCAGAGAGAACAGAATTAATGGCCAGCTTCCCTCAACCTATATCTTAAATCATGTTTCTAGCAAAATATAGTCTCATAAGGTACTTTAAAAAATAAATTATCATTGGAAAAAACATTATGGAATCTCAAAACATAAATAATTTTATTGTTCAGACTGTATGTCTTATTTATTTAAAAAAAAACACTGAAGGAATTGCACAGTAATAAATTGCTCTTTTAGCATAATTAAATCATTACAGAACTACACCTTGTGTTTAAGAAATCATATATTTACGATCTCAGAACAGTTGTGCCTTTTTGTTTTGAATGGTTTAGTAACTCAGTCTTGAATACTATGTAATATGAATCTGTTCTAAAGAAAAATGAAAATCAGAGTCTTTTTTTAATGCAAATAAGCTATTGTTTTTTCAGCTCCCAATGAAAGTACAGGTAGAACTTCCATTAGACTATAGTTCTGGCATGCTCATCCTTTAGCTGCCAGAAAAAGCTGTCTGAAAAAGCACTGGTTGGATTTTGTGACTTGCAAAGTAAATAATTACTAATTTTATTTGACTAATAATGTCAAATAAAGTTAATAAAATGAACTTTTGAGGATTCCTTATTCATCTAAAATTTCATGGTCTCCAGGTTATTAATTAGCTTTCCCTTATAACATCCTCACACCCCCCAAAGCTAAACAAACCTCACCAAAACCAGTTTTCCTATTTTGACTTGTGGACATCCATGATCAGTGCTGTTGCACAGTTCAGCTGAATCTCCTGGTGAAGGTGGTTTTCTCTCTTCAGTTGATTTTCTTTAGAGTGTGCTCCTTCTGCTTCCTGCTTTGGGAGCATACCTTCCAGACAGTGAAAAGTGATGAGCAGCTGGAGGCAACAAGCTAGATCAAAAGTCTGTTTCTCTCTATGGACAGACTTGGGTATACAAAACAAAACAAGAGATATCACTATCCATAGTCCCCTCTGTCAATGCTTCATCATGGTAATAATTCGGTGTGCATGATAAAATCACTTCTCTGCATGAATGATTTCAGAATAACAAATTCCATTTGAAAGAAAGCAAAAGTGAATTGTAGAAGGCAGACTAGAATTGTGAAAATGACAGCTACTTGGGAACTAAATACAGGAATTTTGCATACTCTGTACCGCAACTTTAGGACTCCTTTCTAGTTTGTCATGCTGAGGCACTGCTTCAGTATGAATTTCTGTGGAGAATTGCTTGAATCATCAATATCTTTTTTTTTTTTTTTTTTTTCCCAGCACTTGGCCTTCTCTTAGAGGTTCCCTTAAAGTTCATCCTGTTTAGCTTGTTACAGATGAAGAAATCCTGCCCCCAGGACATAAACATCACAGGAATCCAAGCTCTGAATATGAGGCCAGTTTAGATATGCCAGACTAATTTTGCTGAGGAACTAATGCTACCCTAGAAGAAAAGCATTCTCAATACGTGACTGCAACATGTGTCCACTGGCATTCACCTGAGATAAAATCTGATGGTTCAAAGAATTGTTACTACATACAGAAATAAGAATCCCTTAATTATATTTAACTGAAGTCTTGTTCCCTGTTGTGATGTGATTTCTGCCAAAATAACATAGTAAACAGGCCCTGATAGTGCAACTAGATCATACAAACTTGTTACGTTTTTTGATTTGAGTAGCACTCTTGAAGTCTAAAGGACTTCAGCACAGATTTTTTTTAAGCAAGTGTTGGATGGTGTGCAAGGTGAAGTTCCAAAACCATAAATATGTGCATTTTCCTAACAAAGCATTGTAAACTTTTCTTTTAAACTGATTAGCCATTTTTTGTGCAATTCTTTTTAGAACCATTGGATACAAAAAGAAGTATGTAAAAGTTCCACATGGGCATATTTGGGTTGAAGGTGATCACCATGGACACAGCTTTGACAGCAATGCTTTTGGCCCGGTAAGTCAATTCTCTGCATAACATTTACACTTTGCAACTGAAAAGCATTACATGTCTCCTGGGTCATTTGTGCAATACAGCAAGTATGAATTGATTGTGATTGTATTTTTATTATTTTTGTGAGAATTATTAGACTTCATAAAATGTCTTGGTCAATGGAGATTGAGTTTGCTCTTAGCTGTTATAAAAAGAATAAAGGCTCCTTTTAATTCCCCCACATGGAAGGAAAAGCGGTAGACATTTTAAATTTGGAGGGATGTACTGGAGGAGTAGCCAGAGGGCGAGCCAACTCCCTGTAGCTGACAGATGCTCCCTGAGGACATGTTGCCAGCTGATGTAATTTAGAATGGCTCCCTCCCAGGAGCTCAGCCTGGCTTTTGCACCAGTGCTGGGATAAAGAATTAGGAGATGTTAACTGTGATTAGTAAGCGTTAACTGTTAAATTGGTCTGTGAACAATGGTAGAGATTTTAAGAACTTTCCCAAAAATAAATATTTAAATTTTCTTTTTATAGGGCCATGTTCATATTGAATAAAGACAAAATGTAACCTGAAAAATCTGTTTCTTGACTGGTAGCTATGTGCCTCTGTTCATCAGGAAGACAGTAAATGCTTTCTCTGCACTCCAGTTTTGGTTTGGTTTTGGTTTTGTTACACTTTGTGTAGATTGCTGTTCTTGTTTTAACTCAATCTAGCATGCAGGAAATAGTTGCATAAACTGTGCAACCTGCTGTGGAAATACAAATCCTTTTTGTCCTATTCCAAATGCAGGTTTTTGACATGTATCTTTAAGAGAAAATGCTCTTCTGATATTATAAAAAGCCACTGGTTGTCACAGGCAAGTTGTCAAGGCTGGATTTTTCCACTCTTATGCATTTCATACCTATTTCATACAGAAATCACCTCACTGACTCAGACTGAATTAATGACAGCAAGGACCTTATAAGTTTGTCTGACTTCTGGAAGTGTAGCCCAATTATTAGCTTGAAATAATTTGTTCTCAGGAAGAAAATCAATAAAGGCCTACTGCCTGGTTTGGAGTATGTGATGCTATTGCCTCTATTTTGGTTTGTCTTGGGGTTTTTTGTGCTGATATTTCTTGCTATTTTTCATTGTTATTTTCCTTCTACTATCTTCTAAGATTGCTAACAACTAGTTTTAGAGGTTCTTTCCTGCAGGATTTAATTCAGTCTACACCATGAAGGTATGCCTTTCCTCCCTTAGTAGGCTTCTCCTTTTCTGTCTCATTCTCTGTTCCCAACATAAATCTTAGTCATAAAACCACTAATCTTCTTTTCACTTACAAATATATTGCCAATGTAAAGTCAGAGCATAAGGAATCTTTAGTATCTGGGCATTGGTTTCAGATTTACAGCCGCTCACACAGAAATTAATACAAGGTAAAATCCTCAAGGTAGGCACCATGCAGCTTTCATGCAAGATAGCATGTTGGGGTAAACCTAAATACCCTCAGATTTTTTCTCAATTCACTGATGTTTATAAATATTAGAAAATCGCCTTGACTAGACTTTGACCTTACATCAGTCATCAGCTGCTAGATAACATCAGATAATATGTCACTTTTCTTACAGCAGTGACACTTTTCAAGAGCTAGTAAGATGGTTTTTGACAGTGAATACTTTAGCTTTCTGCAGAAAAAATAGCCTTTGTGTTGTGTTGATGAATACCTTATGGGCAAGTCAGTTGTAAATAAGTATTTTCCTCTGAAATTAAATTAGAGCAGCAATTGTTGAATGCAGGAAAAAGGGGGCAGAAGAGATCATAGGGTTGGAAACTAGCTTGAGAGTAATAAGATATAGAAAATTTTAATCTGTAGAAGAAAATGGAAAATGTATTTAGGACACATTGGACTCCAGGTTCCTTTCCATTCTATACATGTTAGATTTTAGGTTACTGGGGCATTTTCTACCCCCTTGTCTGCTGTACTCTGGAGATCACTTGCACAAGTGAATTAAAATATTAAAATCACTCTCTTCTAGACGTTCAGAAGGTATGTGCTTCTTAAACAGTTTTTGTCTCATAACACTGAAGCAGTCACAAGGAACAGACTGCACAATGGTAAGACATGAACCCATTCTTCTCAGTTAGCATATAGGTCCCTTAAGAGATTAGGTTAAATGACACTTGTGTCACAATTCTGACTTGCAAAATCAGATATATTTTATTGGATCAAAAGATTTGGTAAAAGTAACGTATTTTTAAAGTGGATTATGTTGTAGGTTGCAATTTTTTCAATTTTCATGCAGTCTTACAGTGGAAGGGTGTATATACCATAGACAGAGTAATGTTTTGTAGATGAGCTTAATGAGTTACATGGGGCATAAAAGGAAACTATGGAAAACCAGATTGAGAACAGATGTTAGAATAATTTTTTCTCTTGGAGAATAGCAATATGTGTAATGGCCTAATAGGTTAGGTTGATAAAGCAAAAACCTTGATACCGATCAAATTCTAAATTAGATGCACCTTTGGAGAGAAATGAATTTATAAAATGTAAAACCTTGGCAGATAAAATTATTTTTACTTAGTTCATAAAAACATTATCAAGTAAATTATATTTCTTGTTATTGCATGGTTTTTATAGGAATAAAATTGGAATGTTAAGGCACAGAAAGGCATTTCATAGAAAGGCATTTTCTTGAAGTGTATAAATAAAATTAAAATGTTTTAACTAAGATTTGTAGAAGTCTAAAATTTCCTTTCTGCTCAGTTGTGTCTTTGAATAAAATTAATACCTTAACTGATATTACAAAAATAACAGGACATCTGTGGGTAGGGCTGAATTAGAAATGCTGTTAACTTTCTATATGATTAAAACTTAAATATTAATTACCCTTCCAGAATATTGGAGTAAATTAAATAGTGCATGGTTATTGTAGGTTGTCTTTAAAAAAAGAATGCTTTGTGTAATACAGAATGGCAGCTGTTATATAATAGTATTGCTTTGATACTACTGTTTCAGGTTTGGAAATATGTCATGTCAGTCATTCATAATGCTGAAAATAGCTGTTTTGAATAAAAGCCAATGAATATTCAGAGAACTTGCATCTTTTTACTATTATTTAACGGGATAAAATATAAATATCTCTGGAAATTTATTTCAATTACCTGAACTAGAACAGATATTTCTACTCACTTGGCTGTTACTGTTTTGAAATTCTTATAGAATGAAGTCGAGTTTTTATGATATTAGCTTAGTATTCCTTAAATGGCATACTACAGGAATGTAATAATGAATAGTTTATATAATTATGATACCACTTTTAAAAGTTTGTCCTTCTTGTTTTCAGTTCTGGTAGTTTTGCTATTTTGGGGAGCCTTTTTACTATGAGGTTGTACTTCGACAGCATAGGAAATATAACATTACTGTTCCTGGCAGTGCTTCTGCTTTCTTAGGTCAGAAATGCAGGAGAAAAATTGTGAAGAACTGATCAGGTATTAAACTCCTCTACTGCTTCAAATTTCTTAAAGATTTTAAAGGGTTAACTTTATGCCAGATCAGTTAATCTCTTTGCTTGCACAGCCAGGATAATACTAACATAAAAACAAAGTGACAATTTATATTCTGGATCTGTCACTGGCTAAATCAAGGGACAAGTCGTTGTAAACTGTACTTTGTCCAGATTAAACGTGTAGAGTTGACATCCAGCAGGGCAGAGGTAGTTATGCAACCAACATGTAATGGTATCTGAGAAAAGTTATTACTAAGTGAATACAATAACTGATACATAATATATATATATTCCTGAATATACACACATGCAGTAAATAGCACACTCAGAAATAATAAAAAAAAAGTTCAATTTTATCTTATGGGGATTTCTTTGGTAAATATAATATCCTTGTTAATACATTTCCATGTTTCCAAATGCCTCCAAGCTGAAGATATGAAAGAGATTTATAAAATTAGAGGTTGAAGTCAATGGCAGTCTTTCAGCTGTCTTGTAAAGGACCTGAACAAAAGCTCATTAAAGTCAAAGCGATTTCTACCGGCTTTAATGGTTTTGGATAAGGCTCTTTATGAGTTAAGCTTCACAATCCAGTGTAAGGGCAAAAAGGCTATTATCCTCCTTATCTTCCTGGGAAACCTCAGACACAGGTAGGTTGAGTACCTTGTCATAAAACATCTTTTTAGCTCAGCCAGGTCCTTATCCTAGTCCTTTTACTAAAATACATCCATCTTTTAACGTGTTTGCTCTCAGAACTAAATCCCATTGAACCTGAGCCTGTTTTTTTGTTTAAACAGAAGCTTTACATTCATACACTTCAAATGAGTAAATTGCATTTAGTCAGCATTACTGTAGAGGTCGTTTTTATGATTGTCCATATAAGCAATTCTGCACTGTAAGTTCATGCAATAAACTCTTTGAAAAACATTCCTGTCTGTTTAACTATTTTTTCTTTGAGCAGCACAAACCTGTAGGCTGTGACTAGAAAACTCTATAGACTAGAATGACATTCAAAATAAGTGAATATGGTGAGTTTGTCAGTTATTTGAATTTTCTTTTCAAAGGCTATTGTCATCTCTTCCGGATATAAGACAGAAATGGTTTAACTGTTAACCCTCAATGGGCAAATTCAATTAATAAGAGAAATGGACAGTAGCCTGTTATAATTATTTTCTTAAACTGATCCAGTATTTCTTTCTGTAACTATTGTTAGTGAATACAAGTAGTCAAAACAGAAAATATGAAAATTCATTGGACAGTAAGGTGAACTGAAATAAGACACTTATTGTGAAGTACAATGTGTGGCTGCTGGTAAAGGAAATATTTGAACTAAGAGGTCTGCAGCCTGTGAGAATAGCCCTGCTTCCTATGCTCTGTCTTCTTCTAAGAGAGGTACAGAGGACAGTTGAAGGAAGAAGCAGACATCTTCCCACAGCTCTGGATTACTTACATAATAGCAAACAAGTGCCACATGTCCTAAAAGTGCACATCATCTTGGTGATGATCTTGCCATCTGCTGAAGCTTTCATTTAGGAGCTATGAACTAGTGCAAGAATCACATATCCCCCTGAAATGGAGCAGCTTCTGAGGCAAAAGGTGGGAATTTAACAGCTCACAGAAGTGTGCTAAACAGCACCATGGTAAATTGTGCAGTAGGGTGTGTAGGCAGGGCACACTCTTCCCACACAGAATTCTTCCAGGTCTCAGAATATCCGGTGACCCTATTTGTGTCCCCATACTCCAACCAGCCATTCAGAGACGCTTATGACAAACAGTTTCAAAAGCAGGGTCCCAAACCCTATTTTTCTTGGTTTAGACTGAAGTCAAGAGGAGATAGTCAAGCATTGTCAAACAAAAGTGTGATTTCAGCAAGTAAACACCTATCCGTGCTTACGCTCATAAAGTTAACGTAGGTGAGGATAACAGTGATGGTAGTCAGTGAAGGCAGGGAATGACCTACTGAGGACTTATCTGCATCAGTTTTCTAGCTGATGTTGCAGCTTCTTCTGCTTTCTTTTTGCTATCACTGTGACCAGTGCTTTCACCTTCACTTTGCTGTATAAATGTAGCCTTGGAGAGTAGCATGACTCTTATGGGATCGGTGACTTTTCTACTTTTTCTCTTGGGTGTTAAAGAAGAAATAAAGCTGTGTTTGAACAGGATATGTAATGCAAATATGCAATCAATAGCATTCCATAATATTTATCCCTGACTACTGGCAAAAATGAAATAGGTACATTTGTTTACAACCAGAAAAAAAGTCTTTCCATATGGCACATGAAGTTAACAGCAGTAAATAGCATGCATGCACTGCTTGAACTTGTAAAAGTCTATGATGAATAAAATGGATAAGACATTATGTGTTATGACTGATGATAAATAAACCTCGAAGGGTAAATGTGCTTGTCCCTTTTGAGAGAATATTATATGTGAGATGCAAATTGGGATGGTGGCTTCTCTATTGAGAATGACAATACTTCAGGAGTTGCTGAAGGGAAGCCTTGATAAGATTTTGTGGCCTCACTGTCCATTAAATTATCATGACTAACTGAATTTGCAATATAAGGAATAAAAAGCCCTCTATGGCTGTCCTAATTCTCTTGGCAAGTAAAATGTTTAGCCTGACTGTAGCCTAAACCAATGCATAAAAATTAATCTTTCAAGCAGCCTGGCTATCATCATGTGACTAAAAGCTTTCAATTAAATCTATTCTGTTTCTTAGCAATGGAACACACATGAGGACTTGTGAGTAGCAAAAAGTTTGGGGTTTTGTCTTAGTTATGTCAAATCTTAAACATTTTACATATTCTAGTTAATTTTCTCTATTAGTGCACTTGGATGTGTTACTGTTATTTAGCATTAATAAAGCCTCAGTCATCCTGCTTATGGAACAGGATTTATAAACTCAAGCACAATGAATTATTAATCCAAATATTTGGTGAGTATTTGTGAATACAAGTACTTTTAAAGGATTTTCCAACCACATTGGAAAGAATGGTAGGCTGATCAGCCTAAACCTGTTTTTGATGTTACTTACATTGAAATAAACCAGGGGGGAAAAAAAGAAAAAAAAAAAAAAAAAAAAGTTGAAACAATGTTAGCTTGATTTAATTAAATATTAGGAGAAATGATCTGTCAGATTAACTAGTTTGAACAGCTTTGTATTCAAATATAATAATTTCCTTAATCCTTTATACATCACTTTCCTTACAATTCTATTTCTCAGAAGTTACAGCTTGAAATACCCTTATATTCAATAATGACTCTGCAGAATTTATAGCATGATATTCTCTATACAGGATCTCATAAATTACTTGTTTTAATGGAAATGAGACCAAAAGGAATCTTTGTTGACTTTTATATGGTTCAACTCTGTGGGGAATTTTGATTCATGCTGGCATTCATATTAAGATTTGCCAGGACATCATTTAAAAATTTGTTGAATGTTTTTGTTTCTATTTTCACTTCTTTGGACATGGAACGTTGTCAAAGCTCAGTCATTGATTACTAAAAAAAGTTCTTAATTTTAGTTTGCAGAAGTATAGGAAATTATCTACCTGATTCCATTTTTGGATAAGATAAATCCTTTGGTGTAATATGTACACATCTCATTAAATCTCCCAATCCTAAAATAATACTACTTTAGTGTAGCACCTTGTTTACATGATTGCACACCATATTAGTAGGTTAGAAAGCAGTAGATTTATACAGCAGTAAATGTCCAAACCAATGAACATTTTTTTATTTACAAGTGTATGTTTGTTTATTTTAGGAGCAAAACATTATTGAAATATGATCAATAATATTAATAGAAATACCAATAATTCTATAAATTATTTGAGGGAAGTGACATTTTCCATCTACTTGAGGCATGTGCAGTCAGGAGTACTGTGCTTTGGGTATTCCATGCACAAGAGTTGTAATGATGTAGAGGAATGAGACCTGTGAAAGGCCCCCACAATGGACCTCTAGCACATGATGCAGAGGAAAGGCTTTGAGAACAGGGCTGGTTCAGCCGTGAGCAGAGAAGGCTGCAAAGAGAGGTCACAACTCTCCTCAGCTACAGTACAGTGTACAGGGAAGGCATGGCCAGACTCTTCTCAGATATGAAGAGTAGTAGGACAAGAGACAATAGGCACAGTCACAACTTGGGAAATTCTGAACAGATATTAAGATAGTTTCTAATATATTTTTTTTCATTATGGGGGAAGTCATGCCATGTATTCATTACCCAGAAAGTTTGTAAGATCTCCATTCTTGGAGAGAGTAAAAAAATCTGACTGGACATGGCCCTGAGCAACCTGAGCTGGCCCTGTTCTGAGTAGGAGGTTGGAATGGATGACCTCCAGATGTCCCTTCCTACCTATATGATTCTGTGCGACCATGAAAACAATTTTTATTTTGTCAGTAAACTGTCCTATGTAACACATAGCACAGCAAAATTTTGTCAGTTCATTGTCCTATGTGTTAACACTGGCAGAGCCACGTTTAACAAGAGTGGAAAACTGGTAAATTTATCTACTGTAGTGCTACTTTTCTATTGTTACATTCTCTCAGAGGATTACAAAGTGGATCAAATTTAATTTCAGATTGTGCAAGTGTTTATTGCAAACCTTCATCTGTATTCCTTCCGTTCTAAAAGGAAGAGTATGGAAAGTATACTAGTAGCATGAATCTTCCTAACTTGGCCATGTTTAAAGTTCAGCCTAGACAGAGAAGAAAGATTTTCCTCAAATACTATATTAATATATTAACAGGACACTTTTTTTTTTTTTTTTTTTTTTTTTTAAGCAGCACTTCAAATTCTGTAGGTGTGTTATGGAAGAAATAGAAATATTTAATTACAGCTAAATCATTAAGACCTGATCTTGCAAATGTCTGTGTATATATATATATATTTAAGTCTACAAGAACTTTTTACTAAAGACGAGGGACTACATGATTCATATTGCTCCTTTTTGTTTACTCTGTTTCTTTTCTCACTCCCTTTCTCTTATTTTACAAAATTTAATAAGTAAAGGACCCCAGATTAAACTGAATAATTTTACTGATTTTAGCTGTTCATTAGGATAACTACTTCAGTAATACCTTAAATTTTTTAATAGTCATAATTTTTTTGTAGCAATAACTGTATTCATGATTGTTATCAAAGCCATCAAAGCATTTTTGAAACTGGATATTTTCTTATAAAAATAGCACAGAATGGACAGATTTATTTATGGGGTTTTTTTTTAAAGAAATCAAATTATAAAAGTATAGAAAAAGTTTTCTGATTAACATAAACATGGTGTTGCCTAGAGGAACTTTCAGATTGATAGCAGAATCTTAGAAGTTATTTGTTCTTCCTTTCACTGCAGGAGAGAAAAATAAAAATAATTATTGAGAGGTAAGTACCACAATAGGTTACATTTGCTGAGAAGAATAATGTTAACTAACAGAAGAGTAAATATGTTTACAAAATGAATTGTAGAATATATTCTTTTCCCCTTGATCGTTATTTGAGACAATGTCAATTAAGGTTGGTTAGAATTATTTTAATTTACTTGCTCTGAGGATTTGGGCACTTGTAGATTAGCTTTTACTAGGGTTTGACATTTTATGTTTTTTTCCATTAGGAGCTACTGCAACTCAATGTCAGATCTAGGAACCAGTACAATTGTTTTAATTTTTCTCTTGTAAACCTTGAGATTTAGAAAAGGGTTATATATAATACGAGAACTGATATTAGTAACTGCATGTAAGAACAATAACTCCATGGTACTTCCTGTGTCGTGAGTATATACTACTTCCACTTGCACTTATGTACCATTTATAAAACTATAGTATTTGTTCTTATGTAATTATTGAAAATATGTTTAACTGCATTTGATGCAGAACATATATCTCCCAATAGGTGACAAGCAGCTTTCTATGGTTATGAGGACAAATCTTATGTAAACCTTTGAACACCACCAATATATTACAGTGCCTGCAAGCTGCAAGATCTGTAACTCAGTATCACATTTTCTCACTGAAAAATTGCTTTTTTTTTCCCCAGTGCATCTATCCCAATATGGTTTTATTGAATACTGTTCTGAAATGTATATGTATTGGACATTATGCCAATGCTGCCCCTTCTTCTTTGAAACACATCTTCTTGAAACTGGGAGACCAGATTACAAGTTTTAGGAAATACTAACTTGCAAGCCTAATACTGGTGAGATATCAGTTACTGATATGAGGTTGGAAGGGAACCAAGGTAGTAGTTAACGTGATGTGATAGTAAGGTCTGATATTTCTTTCCTACCAAAGATAGGAATCTGAAGATGATGAGTAATTTTCACTTTACAAGCATGGATCTTGGATCAATAATGGATCCATAATCAGAAAAATGGAGGAAGAAAGAAAGAAAATCTACTGTTCCATGAAATAACACTTCCAATTCTGGTGGAAGTCATGCAATTTTAGTAACGAAAATCTGTGCAGCATCCACCAAAGAAATAAGAAAAAAAAAAAAATCACACCCTTTCAGTATTTTATGATGGTAAAGTGAGTTACCAGGTATTATCTTAAAGAGTCACTCCATTGTGTTTCTTAAGAGCATAGTCCCTGCAATCGCTGCATTACAGCTGTTGGATTAATGTATGTTAAGTGGCACTTATGCAATATTGCACATTGTTAGAGCTTATTAAAACCTTTAGTCAGTGTTGCCAGAGTTATTTTTTGTAGAATATAGCTTTGACTTGGTACACAGCTGAGAGAAGAAACTGAAGAGCTGCAATCCTTTCCAATTTTACTTTTGGATCACCTTAGTGGGACTCAGGGGTTTTTTGTGCTTAAGCCAGTCAGAAGTTTTAAAGCCAAAAGTTCAGCTTCTTCCCACTAAAAATGCATGAAAGAAATAATAGAAACTCTAAAAACCCTAACTTGCTAGCATTTTGATATTTTAAATTCTGTATTAAGCCTGATTATATTCACATATTTTCCTATTATACAAATTAAAATTTAGGTTTAATTTGCAACTTATTAAAAAATGGAATTTGTATAATTTAGATGCCAAAATAACAGACTCTTGGACTACTCTGTAACAGATGTGAAACTGGTATCCAACATTGAATTTTGGCCATATACACGACACATCTAATGAAAGCCAGGGGAAGCCTATGACCAAAACAAGGTGTAATACATGGAAAAAGGAGAGGGATCAGAAGAAGTAACTGCCTACAAAATTCTCCATGACTGCTGCATGGCAGGTTATGGCTCCACCTATTGTTTTTTTTACAGTTCTATTGATTAGATAGAGGCATTCCAGAATCCTTCTTTTCTTTTTCTTTTCTCTTTTTTTAAGACTCTTATAATGGTATCACAACCATGGTCTGTTAATTCAAACATGTTCTTCAAAATTCTGCTAAAGTAGGCTTCTACATATAGGGTAAAATGGAAATGTCTGTGTTAGTCTTCCAGACTGAATAGTATGAAAATGGACATGTACTTTGGAGTGAAAATATACATGTTCCTCCCAAGGTTCCTGAGACTGCTGCAGCCTCTGTGTTCTCTGTATCCTCAAGCTGCATCAGACAAGACACTCCCTTTTGCCAAGCTCAATATATTGTTGTTACTCGGATATGTATTGTGTTCTGATAAGTCCTGTAATACAGGACTTCAGAAACTGCTTCATATATTTGAGATCTGTCTCAGATATCCTGTTAGCTCTTACACATTTTCAGCTGTTACTTATTGTCAGCTAATTTTGGAAGCCCTCAGAATTTTACTTGTTTCAATGAAGGTGTAAGGTGTAAGGTCACAACTCAAAACATTCCCTAATTATACTTAGTTCCCTGGTTATACTTAGTGAATAGAGTCAATGCAGGGCGTAAATCTACTCCTCCAAGTTACTGATAGCTATTAAAACGTTTGTAGTACCAGAGTGAATTTTTGTTCGCATGAATTTTCAAAGTATCCATTTTATTCTGAATTCATCAAATGTTTGGTAGTATTACAAAGCAATTAAATGTTAAATGACAAATATTTATATTGAACAGGACAAAAAATGCTAATGAAGAATGCAGTCTTCATGCTTACATCGACAGATGCAAGTTAGGAAAAAATGTCTTATAGTCACTTTGGATCCCACTCAGGACTGTCTTGCATCTTTCTATATGCCATCTACTGTTAGATACTCTTAGAAAGAGTTCTCCTGTAAATATTTCATAAGTCACAGTATCTCAGTTTCAAGTACCAGCAGTGGTAAATGTGTTTATTTAAAATTTATAGTTCATTCTTTACTTATACTACGGAGTGCTAGGAATTACTGGTATCATTGAAGTCAGCAACACTATTAGCCCCATTAAGTTACACACATACCAGTGCAAACCAGGTATGTTTGTACAATGGAATCTTCCTGTCCAAGAAATGAATTTTAGTAAGTCAGAAACAAGCCTAAATTTAAAGTGGTCTTTTTTATGTTCTTAAACAATACATATCTTGTCTGCCAGGTACAAAGTCACCTTTCTTGTCATGCTGAGCACAGTCCAGGCCTCAGGAGGAATGGTACTAAGCCCTTGCCCAGACTCTGCTCTCAGAGCTAGGATTCATGTGCTCATAATACATTTAATATTCCAGCAAGATTTCCAAAATCTGTTATGCCACTGCATTAATTTAAAGCTCCATCTTTATCATTCTGTTGTGCATATACGCCTTTCTGAATATTAGTATGCATTCATGACACTTTGTCAGTCATGAAGAACTTGATATATCCATATATAGCCTTCAAAAACTTGGTGATCTAAATGCTCTTGAATGGGATTTCTGGGATGCAGTTATTCTTTTTGGCATATAATAGCCAGCTGGCTAACTGTCTTTAAGGAGTTTAGGGGTGGACTGATTCAAATGTTTGAAAAACAATGTCTTCAGAGCAAAGCATTATTCACATATTCAGTGAGTCTGTAGGAACCAGACAAAAAAGTGTGTACCATAAATTTTATGTTTATTTCCTTATGTACTCTTCAGTCTTCCCTTGAAAACTTGTTCCAGAGTAAACTTTTCTACTTTCTACTGCACATAAGCTAAACCAGACTGGGCTGTATCATTATGCTTTTAAGTTACCTTTCTTTTTCAGAGATGCTGCTTCCAATGGCCTATCAAGGTATTTCTATATGTCCTCCTTTAGGGAATATCTTTAACTTTGTGCAGGATTTATGACTTGTAAGGCTGGTTTTCTTATGGAAAACTAGCACCTGAAAAATGTTCCTTTGATATCCCAGACATCTTTACTAAGTAGTTGATGTTACGTTCACTCTCCTGGATCGTTCTTTATCTCAGTGTCATTCTCTGTTTTCTTCTGCTTGAGTTAGGACAAAGAAGTGATCCAGGATGGGACTAAACTGATAAACTGAAGTTCTCACATACCCATAAATACAGAATTAATTATATTTCCTTTCCTGGTTGTACCAGAGAAAGGTTTTATTCATGTTGCTAGGAAAGTTTTGCTGTGCCTAAGCAAACTAGGCACTAATTTCAAGAAAGATTCTAACATTATTCTTTATGCCAAATCAAAAATCTTTTTAAAGGTAAATTCATCAAGTAGAATAAGGTACAGTTCACATAATAGCAGAAGCAAACATTGCATTTCTGTTGTAACATTCATCTCATGTTTGAACTGTATCTTTTTTTTTTTTTTTTTTTTTAAATATTGTCTTGATTGCTTATATTTGCATTTACATGCAGTGTGGGTTGTATGGAAAGCCTTGTTTCACATCTGTGTTTTAGTTGGAGGTTTTAGGAAATGCAGCAGCCTTAAGTAAGTCATGCACTAAAAATGAAGAAAAATATAATAGGATATCTATCTCCCCTGGTTTGCTTTCAGAGTTCTCTCCTGGCACATTTTACACAAATTAATTTGACAGTAACAAAAGCTAAAAAGGTGTTTGGATTACTTCATCAGTAAACTAGCAACAGAACCATGTCATTTCAATTTATCACTTGTTGTCTTTAAGTGTGTGAAATCTTAGTTCTTCATCACATTGCGATAGTTTGCTTATATATAGCAAAAAGCTGCAGATTTCACAGAGAAAAAAAAAAAAAATATCGACTGCCAGCTAAGCCTTCACATTCTCTCTGACTTGCAGATTTTTTAGTAAATCTCACACTACCTGAACTAGATCAGTACAGTAACCTTAGCTTTACCCTTGTTGCTATGTCTCAAGTTATTAGGGTTTTATCCATCAAAAAGAGCTCTGGCCCAAACAGCACACTGGATTTTGAAAATATAACCTGAGAGACAAATTCTGTGAAGCCAAGTTTAACCTCTACAGCTAGCTTTTGCCCTACTAGCATAAATCTGTGTTTCTTAAGAGACTATCTTTTTGGAACTCTGAAGAAATCTAACATATTTCCAGGATTACATAGGAAAAGAGCACAAAAAAATCAGAAAATAATTGGAATTTTGAATATTTTCCTGTGATAAATTCTACAGAGACAGAAAAGTTGAGATAGGCTAGACAGATGATATGTTATAAAGTAATTATTAAACAGATAGAAAATATTCCTTGAGTATAGTTACCTCCAGGTAGGTCCAGTTATAAATTATCTTTTGTTTATGAGCTCAGAAAGAAAGAAGTACAATCTCTTCTAGTTTTGCAAATCTGAATTTTTGCTTTTCTTGTCAAAATATGTGAGGTCAGAGCAGACATACTGTTTTAACAGAATCCAAGATTTAAAGGGGATGATTGATGTGTTGAAAATCTGACTTGACTTTATTATGCATAATTAAAGAACTAGTACATTTACCATGTAAAAAACCCAGTGAACAAATTCTTTCAACTCAGTGACAAATTTCTAAGTAAAATAAATTTAGTAAACATCAGCATTATAAATCTGTATGTAATTCAAATTATATTCCTTTTTCAACAGGACTTATGTTGCCTTCTGTAGCACGTGATGGTTTCAATGTTGATCATTATGATCTTGGGCTCTTGATAGTGTCTTGCTGCAGAAACAAACAAAACTAACAATAGTATAATACCTTTAGGTGAGACAAAGCATTGACACATTTGATAAAAATGGGGTTTGATTTCAGAGACTTTTTTTGTCAGAACAGCTAGGTGATTTTTCTGACAAGAAAACTGTATAATCTAAGGAGAAATAGTTCTGTCTACCAGTCGAGGCAGTAGCAGATACCAGTGATGTCTGGAAGAGATTCAGTTATCTTGGGAATAAAAAAATTAAGTTTATTCTTCTGTCAGAATTCCACTTTAAAGTCTTTCTTCCTAGCTCTCTAGAGAAAGTCCCAAACAGCATTTAAATGCATGTATTTTAAAATGAGATTCATTAGGGACTAAAACTATCAAAGTTTCATATGAAAAAAGAATACAGAGATGCTGCTTATAGATTTTGAAATAAAGAATTAAATTATGTCTTTAAAATGGAATGGTGCCAGCTTTCTGGAGACTAATTTAAACTTTTCATAGAATGTTACATAACACTTATGACTGGTAGCTTTAGATTTCATGTCTCTCTGAAGCCAAAGGAAAACTCAGGATTTGCTTTCTATTAAATTTGGAACTGGACAACAGTTACCTATTTTTCACAGTATTCCCATTATCTTGAAATTTCAGTAAAAGTGCAGATTAAACTCCAACATTAAGTGGACTTTCAGTGACAAGATAAAATGACATTGAGCAAACTCAAAGAATTCTACATTGCATTTTTCTATCCTATATATATAGATAAAGGTATATTCCACTTTTAAAAATAATTTATTACTTAAATTGAGATCTGGAACATTTACAATATCTTTACTATCTAAGTCAGAAAAAACAAAATCCTTTTGTAAGCTACAATGGATTGATCTTGTATCCAGTTTGTATAGTATGTTAAAGTAGTATAAACTTGGGAAAAATCCCGTCTCTGTGGGACTAACTGGGAGTTTTGCCAGAGAGTTCAGTGAGGTCAGGACTTCATCCCTGCTGTGCTGTGCTGCAGGCTGATAGCACCACAGACTCTCCCCAGCAAGGGACAGCACACAGCTCATCCTGCCATGCCTTTCTCCAGCCCCTGCCATGCTCCATCTGCCCAGGGTTGGCAGAGTCTTCAGAGAATGAGATCATATCTTTGTCACACAGTCATGCACCAGAAGATTCTTGTTCTTGCTTGATATTTAAAGGCTTCTTCTGTTATTCTGATGTTAATTTGTGGCACATAAATGCTAAATACGTAGATGAAGAGCTATCTTTCTGTTTGTATAGTAACAATATGTCCTTCAAACTACCACAGTCAGAGGTAGCATTTTGCTAGTGAGAAACATCTCCTAGTACTTAGGGATAATTCTAAACCTCACAATTGACTGCACATGTTTTTACAGTAAGAAAAAGGATTACATACCACAAGTGGAATACATTCCCTAACATCCTTTCAATTGTGTACATCTCAAATGCTTGTGGTTCCTGAACTGTTAATTACAATTCACAGCCTCTGTGCATTGCAAGGTGAAAATGAAAAAAAGCTAGTAGATTGAAAATATATTTGCTTTTGTTTTAGTTGATTATAAGTACATATCAAACATGAAACAGTAAACCATAAGCCCCTTAGAGTTCTGGGTAGTTAACCAGAAATACACTTAGTATGACATTGCTAATCCAGTTATATAAAGGGAAAAATATTTGCTAATAGTAGTAATTTATATTAGGCTACCTGAATAAAACTCATAGAGGGCCTCTTAGGAAAAATTCTCTTTTTAAAAATTTTATTTTCAAAAGTTCATTTGTCATTATTTTAAAAAATCCATTATAAATTTTTGCAGTTTGATTACGGCTTTTGTTATCTTTTCACTCCTAATTCAGTCCTATCAGTATATACTCTTTCACACTTAGTCACAGACTGAGGTAAGGATTGTAGGATTGTTTGATATTAAGTACAAAAGTGTCTTCCAGGCCATGTGCAATCTCACCCAGTTTGATGTCTTACTCATCCTAACTTTTTTTTTTTTTTTTTTAAATAAGCTCTATGAATACTTATGGCCACATTTTTTCCTGAGCATCTGAGCAACTCTAGATACATTTGAAAGGGTTCACTCTCACAATGGGTCTCCTGGAAGGCATTTCATCTGTCACACCCAGCAGCCTTTGTTAGTTCACAGCAGAAGACACTATAGATTTCTGTTTACACAGATGAAATAGAAAAGAGTTTGCTTTTCTATAATACCTTCTCTATTTCAAAGCACTTGAAAAAACATTCCAAGTTCAATGCTACTGCAGTGTGTGACTAGGCAGTTGCAGCAGCCCTTCAGGACTGCATATTTAATAACAGCACAAAGACAAGACATTTCAGCTTGTATAATGATAGAAGGTATGTTGAAAGGATTGTGAAAATGTGTGCAAGGGATTTCACTGTGGGAAAACAAGCTAACAGACAAAACCGTCAAAAACTATGCGAGAGACACAGCAGGCTTTAAAATATTTTCCTCATGTATAAAAGAGGTAAAAGATTATGATTGCAAGATATTTCATGCTGAAGATATTTTCTTCTTTAAATAACCCCTGCTCTTTCAACTTAGGTCATATAAAACTTTCAAAATCACCAAAAATATAAAACTAGCATCATGTACTCTTAGCCATTTCAGTACAGAAGTCAAAAAAGTAAAGCACTACAGATATTAAATTATATTTTGTTACTGAATATAGCAATTTCTGTATGCTCTAGAAAGTATAAACCCCATGTAGATTTGGCATTGCTAATGCATGTTCTCTACTGTTTTGTGGAGCTGACACTTGACAACTGTCAAATTAACACCTTTCTGCCACATTAATCTTGCATTAAATATATGGATATCTATATGTTTAATGATTTCACTCTTGCTTTTTCTGACACATTTGTCAAATTCTTAGTGTTTGCTTTCAAGTGCAGTCTAATAGACTGTCCCACTGTGATGAGCAGTGCATATGAAATGCATATGTACTATTTTTGTATTAGGGATAGATATCTTGATAAACTAAAAATGCTTGAGAATGCTTACCTAAAAGTTCAAAAATGCCATTTAAAAAAAATATAGCGCAAAAGATTTTATAAATAATGGAGAAGTAGGCTGTGCATTTAGATCTGTATTTGTAAGAAGGCACTTAAGAGGTATAACTTTTGGTAATGCTGCAGACATTATTCTTTCCATTGATGAATCTTCCAAAGAAAATCAGGACATTTATTGAAGTCCAGTGAACTC